>NW_021703768.1:14779174-14909797 GCF_005190385.1 Monodon monoceros | reverse complement strand
AGTTAGTACATTGAGCAATTCCCAAGCTTTGGTCTTTTTTTTTTTTGGCCCTGCCATGCAGCATGTGGCCCCTTAGTTCCTGACCAGGGATGGAACCCGTGCCCCCTGCAGTGGAAGCGCAGACTCTTAACCACTTGACCACCAGGGAAGTTCCCCCCAGTCTTTGGTCTTAGTGCTAGAGCATATAGTAAGTGGTCAGAAAATGATAGTCACTATTATTACTTTACATTTATTATTTTAATAATTAATAAAATAAATGGTTAATTTCTTTTATCCTCACAACTACCCTGTGATGGGGATTCAGTACTATCCCCTTTAGTAGATGTATTAGCTCCCTAGGGCTGCCATAACAAACTACTACAGCCCGGATGGCTTAAACAATGGACATTTATTTCCTCACAGTTCTGGAGGCTGGAAGTCTAAGATCAGTGAGTCAGCTGGGTTGGTTTCTCCTGAGGTCTCTCTCCTTGGGTTGTAGATGGCCACCTCCTCACTGTGTCCTCACATGGTCTTCCCCCTGGGCATACCTGTGTCTTAATCTCCTCTTCTTATAAGGACAAGTCATATTGGATTGGGGCCCACCTTAATGACTTCATGTAACCATAACTACTTTTGAAAAGACCTTATCTCCAAATATAGTCACATGCTAAGGTATTGGGTGTTAGGACATCAACATCTGAATTTTGGAGGGATGCAATTCAGCCCATAACAGCAGATGGGGAAACTGAGGCACTTACAGGGCCAAGCTGTGGTCTAGGCAGTCAGGCACCTGGGGCTGTGCTCTGAACCTCTATACTGTCATGTGCTGAGTGAAATGTAATGCCAAGATAAGTGCTCTTAGATCTTGAATTGGAGATATCTCAATATATTTTAATTTGTATGTAATTGGTATTAATTAAAATCATCAGGAAATTAGGTGTCTGAATTTTCTTTCCTAGTTCATTAAGTATTGAGCATAATTATTTTTGACTTTATACTTGTTTTAAAATCTTCTAGGCTGCATGGCTCCTTTCTTTACTGTATAGATTTTGTGACATTGACCAAAATCTTACTTTGTGATTGAGGGCTTTGTTTTACGACTTGTGAACAAGGTGAAAATTGTACTGTGATGCTGTTGCAGAAGATGTGAAAGACTGAATCAACCCAAAGACATCACATTTTCTTGTCACTGTGTCTTTCACACATAATGAATGTGTCCATATGTACACATATGTGGTTAATTGAGGCTGTTGGTAGGTTAATCCTAATTTGAGGATTTTTGTCTTATCTGAAAATTTAGATTTGGGTCTACAGATTATTGCATATTTTAGTCGATGACATTTTTTTTTGTCAACTGAAAAATTCTCATATGCCTAGGAAAGGACTAATTATTCTGTAGTCATGGTAATAAGTAGCCACCAAAATGGATTTTAAAACAGCTTATTAAAAAAAAAAGAGAGATAGAATTTTATACCATGGAGCCATCAGAACTAGTTTTAAAACTATTTAATCAATCAGCAACTCATCCCAGTGCACATGCTTCTGAAAGCCAACTAGTCAGCACCAGCCTTTCGCTTTGGAAAATCAGCCAATAGGGACTATTGGATGCGCTCCAATAAATAGACTTTTGAAAGTGAACCCATCGACAAGTCTCACCTGAGTAACTCTGCTTCTCCAGCTGAGGTATCCACACACCTGCTTCTGAAAGCCCACCGACCCCTGAGGTCCACACATCCCAGATACTAGCCTATGTCAGAACACTTACCCGCTCTTCTCAGGGAGACTATGCCCATCCAGCATAACTCTCCTTACTTAATGAAGTAATAAATCCAGCTTTTTGGTCTGTTGTTTTTTGTTTGTGTAAGACATTGAGCAATGGTCTCATCCTTTGACACTTTATTGCTTCCTAATAACACAAAATTATGGACTGTCCCTGGACCTCATTTATGTCCCTTTGTGGTCGACCATGTGGAACAAATGACAACTTGGCTTCCTTAACTCTTTTATTCCAACTGTCTTCTTTCTTTCTTCTTTTAATTAATTAATTAATTAATTTTTTATTGAAGTATAGTTGATTTACAATATTGTGTTAGTTTCAGGTGTACAGCAGTGATTCAGTTATATATATTCTTTTTCAGATTCTTTTCCATTTTAGGTTATTATAATATACTGAATTTAGTTCCCTGTTCCATACAGTAGGTCCTTGTTGTTTATCCATTTTATAGATAGTAATGTTTATATGTTAATCCTAAACTCCTAATTTATCCCTTCTCCCCCTGCTCCCTTTTCCCCTTTGGTAACCATAAGTTTGTTTTCTATGTCTGTGAGTCTGCTTCTCTTCTGTAAATAAGTCCATTTGTATAATTTTTTTAGATTCCACATATAAGTGATATCATATGATATTTGTCTTTCTCTGTCTGACTTCACGTACTATGATAATTTCTAGGTCCATCCGTGTCGCTGCAAATGGAATTATTTCATTCTTTTTATGGTGGAGTAATATCCCACTGTATATATGTATCACATCTTTATCCATTCATCTGTCGACAGGCATTTAGGTTGCTTCTGTGTCTTGGCTATTGTAAATAGTGCTGCAGTGAACGCTGGGGTGCATGTATCTTTTCGGATTAGCAACTGTCTTCTTTCTTGACTGATCATCTCAAACATAAGGCATAAGTAAATGATTGATCTTCCTTGTGATGATATAAGACTGTAGCTCTCACTTCCAATTTCTGCAAAGTGGCAGTTTAGATGTTCAGAGGGACCTCTCCCAGTACAGCACACCTAAAAATGCTGTATAAAAACTCAACCTCTAGGGCTTCCCTGGTGGCGCAGTGGTTGAGAGTCCGCCTGCCGATGCAGGGAACAAGGATTCGTGCCCCGGTCTGGGAAGATCCCACATGCCGCGGAGCGGCTGGGCCCGTGAGCCATGGCCGCTGAGCCTGCGCGTCCGGAGCCTGTGCTCCGCAACGGGAGAGGCCACAACAGTGAGAGGCCCGCATACCGCAAAAAAAACCCCAAATCAAAAAAACTCAACCTCTAGCATCTTTTATAGTGCATGGTGAAGCTCAGAGAAAGTAAAATAATTTTTCAGGATTTTTCCAGAAACCTCATGAAAGTTCAAATCCAAAAGAGCAAGGTAGAGCTGGAGCCAGAGTTTGCCCTGGAGGTATGGGGTAAAACTTGGTGCTTATTTCCTGGGTTTTAATGGGACAAAGGCACAGGGACAGGAGACAGAGCCTGGGCCTCAAACAGGAAAGAGGGGCCTAGTCAGAGTTCCTGCATAAATGTAGCACCCCTAAAGTGGACAAGTAGAAGAAACTTACCCTGCTGATGAAAATCTTGGAGACATATATTGGAGATACATCCTGTCTCAAGCTTGCCTTTCAGTGAATTGGAGGAAATTTCCACTTATAATTTCCAACCACAAGCCTGCTATCACTAAGGTTTGGGGCCAAATTCCCTCTGCCTGTTTGGCTGTAGAAAATTTCGAGTAGTCTTGGGTTGGTAGTGCCCCTGTGAGACTGGCAGAGGCAAATGCAAATACTCTTTAGAGAAACACAATTGAAACAGTGGACTCAAAGAATTCCCATAGCTAAACTTCCAAGAACATGAGTTCATAATTTTAAAAAAATAAGCAAAAACAAGTCTTTAGAAACAAAAGTCAGCACTAAAAACAAAGCACAGAATTAGACTTGCAAAGTGGGTAGATGTGAAAATGACCAGGAATAATGTGAAGTGGGTGTATTTAATATATTTTAATAAAAGAAAGCATAGGGGGCTTCCCTGGTGGCTCAGTGGTTGAGAGTCCGCCTGCCGATGCAGGGGACACGGGTTTGTGCCCTGGTCCGGGAAGATCCCACATGCCGCGGAGCGACTGGGCCCGTGAGCCATGGCCGCTGAGCCTGTGCATCAGGAGCCTGTGCTCCGCAATGGGAGAGGCCACTATCGCAAAAAAAAAAAAAAAAAAAAGAAAGTATAGGGACTTCCCTTCAGTGATTAAGAATCCTCCTGCCAATGCAGGGGACATGGGTTCAAGCCCTGGTCCGGGAAGATCCCACATGCCGTGGAGCAACTAAGCCTGTGTGTCACAACTACTGAGTCCACGTGCCACAACTGCTGAGCCTGTGCAACTAGGGCCCGTGCTCCACAACAAGAGAAGCCACCACGATGAGAGGCCTGCGCACCGTAACGAAGAGTAGCCCCCACTCACCACAGCAGCAACAAAGACCCAACATAGCCAAAACTAAATAAATAAATGAATAAATTTATATAAAAAAAAGAAAGTATAGAAAATATGATGAAGAGACAAGGGACTGATGGACTTCCCTGGCAGTTCAGTGGTTAAGACTCCACATTTCCACTGCAGGGGGCAGGGGTTTGATCCCTGGTCAGGGAAGATCCCACAAGCCACTCAGCCAAAAAAATAAATAAATAAATAGAAACAAGAGATCAAAATTTACCACGTGGATCTGAAAAGAACCAGTCACACCTGAGCCCTTTCCACCCAGGTACATAGGTTAGCAAACCAGGCATCCTGTAATAGAGGTGACCAGCTCTGAAAGATCCTGTGTCTTGCCCTTACAGGCCACCAGAATGATTTCTTTTACCACATTACCTTACTATATTTTACCTTATGACCAGAAAATATGCCTATTGTCTTTTGCTGGCTGTCCCTAAAATTGCATGCATTTTTTTTTTTTTTTTTGGCGGTACGCGGGCCTCTCACCGCTGCGGCCTCTCCCGTTGCGGAGCACAGGCTCCAGACGCGCAGGCTCAGCGGCCATGGCTCACGGGCCCAGCCGCTCCGCGGCATGTGGGATCCTCCCGGACCGGGGCACGAACCTGCGTCTCCTGCATCGGCAGGCGGACTTTCAACCACTGCGCCACCAGGGAAGCCCTGCATGCATTATTAATTGACAAATATGTCTTTTCATCTCTCCCCCTGTTGCTACTGTCCTACTGCTATAACCCTCATCACCCCGTTTGTATCTTCAGCAAGTGTTTTTCTAATTAGCCTAACTCTCTCTAGTCTTGTTTGCTCAAATTCTTCCTATGGAAAACTGCTCGGATGATCTATCTAAAATGTGAACCTAAGCACACCACTCTTCTTGACAGTAAAAGTCAAAGAATTCCCATTGTCTATGGTCTGAGAGACCCAACTCCCCAGTGTGGCCTTTCATGGTCTGGCCCTGAGTGGCCCTGCCTGCTTCTCCATTTCCTTGTCCCACAAATTCCCACTTTATTTGTCAATGCTGCGAACTTCATTCCCTTACACACTCCATGCCATTTCTCATCTTTGCAACTTTTCTCAGGCTGTCTCAACTGGTCCGAACCCCTGCTTAATTCTAAGTTATCAGTTAAGGTGAGATTAGTTCACTTCTTCCAGAAAGATTTTTCCTGACACCTACCCAGGCCCCACTGGGTTAGCAGTTCGCTCCAGTCTTGTGTAGGAAGCACATGTTCTCACCATATCATCAATGAACTCACTGATGTACATCAGTACATAACATTGGTGCACTCACCATATTACGCTGGAGTGATGTGTTCACATGTTTGATTTCCTCATTGCAGTGTGAGCTCCACATTTATCTAAGGGTCTAGAGAACTAGCCTGGTAACCAGCAATGAGTAGGAACTCAGTGACTTTTGTTCAATGAATAAACGATTACCCTTCCTCTGAGCCTTTATTACCGGAGAATGAGATCTTCTTGAATTAATGCTTCCTGAGGATCTAGTTGATTTCCAAGCCCTGGACATTCCCAGAATGGCCTGTAATGCATCAGCGAAGTTCAGAAAAGACAGCCCCTGCCATGTGACACATCATGGATCGCTGCCTCCTAGATTTATTCCCTTTTCATGAGCTTTGTTTTTCTTCCTGATGAGACTAGAGAAAGTGATAAGAACTGTGGTAGCCAGCATCCAAATGGCTTCCCACGATGGGATGGGGATCCCCCTGTTATTCATTCCTTATGTAGTCCCTTCCTACATTAAATAGGATGACCTGTGTAACCAGTAAGATATTGTGAAAATGACAGCGTGTGAGTTCTGAGGCTCTGCCATAAAAGACGTTGTGCTTGCAGCCTCCTGCTCTTGGATCGCTCACTCTGAGGGAAGCCAAATGGTATGTCATGAGGACACTTACACAGCCACATGGAGAGGTCCATGTGATGAGTGCGCCATCTCGGAAGCTGGTCCTCCAGCCGAGTCAAACCTTCAGGTGAGTATAGCGCCAGCTGCCCTCCTGACTGCCACCCAAGACAGATTCCGGACTATGACACCCCCCACCCATTCCAAGTTAAGCTGCACATGCCTTACCCACAGAATCCGTGTGAGATAATAAATGTCAATCATGGTCTTAAGCCACTAAGTTTGGGGGTAATCTGTTATGCAACAATAGATAACTAATACAGGAACAATGCATTATGCTTTTTGAATTTTCCCACATATCTTCTCGATATACCTTTGTGCACAAGAAGTGGTCACAAATACAGTTTTTTTTATACAAACATGCATACAATGAGCCAACTGCCCGTCAAGTATCTGGGGTAAAACTTTACTTTCCTTGAATTGTGGCTAAAGAAGAAAACGATGCTGCTCACCATCAGCAATGACACAGGATAGTCTGTGGACAACTGTGAGTTTTCCACTAGGGACGTTATTTCTTATTTAAGTGAAGTTAATGAATTTGGGGTGAGGTGATGTAGCTCTGATGGCTACTCTTACCTTGTCTCAGCATATTATGTTATCATACCTCTCCTATATGTGCTCTTAATGTAAAGGAAGCCACAGAGTTTGAACAAATTCCAGAATTTACTTTATAAGCTAGTCATCACTTGAGATCAGAAAGAATATTCTGATTGATTTTGAAGAATAATTCACACGATGGTAAACAATATGCTGGGATAGTGTTTCATTCATTCATTTGCTCATGCATTCAGCATTCACTCCACAAGTCCTTATTAGTGGAGAGGTGGTCTTGGTGCTACGGGAAAACACAAAGCAGGAGCAGAGTAATGAAGTGGAAAGAGGACGGCCTCTGGAATCAAGTGGACCTGAATTCAGTCTCTTGTGGTTTTTGAGGTGACCTAATAAATAAGGCTGTTTCCTTGCTTGCCTTTTGAATAACTCAAGAGGTAAGACAAAGTAAGAGGACATATAGAACCAGTATGTCACCACTTTAACTGATGAGATGATTTTAGAGAATGTGGCTTCTGTCTGTGAGTAAGTTAACTTCCTAGTTCAGAACTTCAGAATTAGGCAGACTTTTACAATAATCACTCAGTGGAGCCTGGGGTGGATTGGAACTCATCCTCTCTGGGCACTCCCAGGAGAGATGGAGTAGAAGAGGTGGCCGCAAAGTTCTTTATTCCCAAATCACCAACAGATAAGTCATACAACCTCCCTGAGGCACAGTGAGTGTCAGGGTAAGAGGTGGGGTGTATTCTAAGGACTCTCCATCTGAGAGAAAGGAAACTCCAAGAGTGGTGGAGGACCATTTGGCTGTGGAGTCCATTCCATGTGTGGGACTTCTGTAATGTCAGGACCCTATGGGGCCTTCCCAGGACAGACCCCTCCCCCATATTCTCTGCTGTAGCTTCTCTCTGAAGTACCTAGATAATAGTATCTGATGCACATGGCCTGAGTTGTTTTGCAAATGCTAAAACCCCCACCAAAAGGAAGAAATTAACTACTTGATGACCAGGAGCGCATAGCCCCCAAACCCACTGGCACCTAAGGATTGATAATGTTAACCCCTGTGACACCGCCCTGTTACTTCAACATCAGCCAATCAGAGAATTGTGCAAGAGTTGATCCCATACCCTGGGATGCCCCTCCCTCACCTGGCCTTTAAAAATGCCTTCCTGAAACCCTTCAGGAAGTTCTGGTTTTTTTTTTTTTAGCACTAGCTGCCTGGACTCCTGGCTTGGTGCCTGCAATAAACACTGCACTTTCCTTCACCACAGCCCGATATCAGTAGATTGGCTTTACTGAGCGCAGGTGAGAGGACCCGAGTTTGGTTCAGTAACAATTCCCCATTCAGGAGGTGATCAGCAGGCTCTCAGAAGAGACCTACTCCCGCCTCCTTATGCTGCTCCCAATACCAACCACGACCTTTTGGGTACCCTCTGAGGTCTCCCTGGCAGTATAGATTTTGCTCCCAGAGCTCTCTGGAATGAGTTAGAAAGTGGCATTAATGAAATCAAAGCCAAGGCCACTCCACCCAAGCCTGAGAATGTAATCCTTCTTCCACTTGCATTCCAAATTATCATCAGCCAATTCGGCTTATTCTGGTGTCTCCAATACAGAGAGTCTGAGTTGAAACGAAAGGACGTTAGTAACAAAGGACAATAACATAGACAGCAACATAGATACTCTGAATTTGACTCCAAATCTTCTACATTTCCCAACAGGAAATTAAAGTCCAATTATTAAATCCCCTCGCAGTAAAGTTCAAACATACGCCAGAATTAATGTTTAAAGTAAATTCTGTTTTCCGTTTGAGTTAAAAATTCAAACATATTAAATTCCCCCATCCCTCCATTTCGTATTCTGGCTGTCTTAGCCAGAGTTCTTATTGTCTAGGTCATTGGTTTTCAAGCTTTTCGTCTCAGTTCACCTTTAACCTCTCAACAATTGTCGAAAACACCAAAGCGCTTATCAAAGTTCACTGTATTAGAAATCAAAATGGAGACATTTAAAAGTACTTATTAATTTATTTAAACATAACAAAATAAATCCATTAAAATTTAACATATTTAATAACAATATTTTCCAATAAAAATATAATGAAAAAGAGTGACTTTTTTTTTTTTAACATGTGTACAAATCCTTTTTCCTGTTTGGTTTAATAGATGACATCTGGATTCGCATACCCGCTTCTGCATTCAATCTGTTGCAATATGTTCCTTTTGGTTAAAGAATCTGAAGAAACTCCAGCCTCACAGTGTTATGCAGTTGGAAAAGGGAGGTGTATTCTCATACCTGTTTCAGATAATAGTGGATTTTCTTCTTTGATATTACACTGTGCTTGACAAGAGCTAGTTTCATAAAGGTTAGCTCCAGTGAGGAACCTGAAACCTTATCAGTGTACTTTGTGTACTTTGTTACATTAAAATCCATTGGAATATCTTCCATTTTGAAAGGATGGTTTACCCATGCATAATTTTGTTAATATCGTATTGCAGTCATTTGGAAAATACCGGTTCACTGAGTTGAACCAGCTCACCGGTTCATCTATGAATGTTGACATATTTTACTATACAAGATCAAAAAATCACATTTGCTAATATACCCCCATCTTATCAGAGAAGTCTTTAAGCACTAGGAAACAGGCTCATGGCAGTGGGTATGCATTTTTTAAAATTCCAATTTTTACATGACAGCTTGAATTTTATTATTGGTGACAATGAATGTCAGCTGTTTTCCTTGAACTGACAGCCTCTTTGTTCAATTTTGAGCAAATGGTGGCCAGACACTTAAGTTTGAATAACTACAGTAGTTTCTTTAAGTAAAAAAAGATGCCCATTTTAAAAGGAGGGCTAGGGAGTACCCTGGTGGTCCAGTGGTTAGGACTCCGGGCTTTCACAGCTGTCGCCCAGGTTCAATTCCTGGTCGGGGCGCTGAGATCCCACAAGCCGTGTGGTGTGACTAAAAAAAAAAAAAAAAAAAAAAGCCACAGTCCCTCCTGCCAAGGAGCTTCTAGTCCAGTGGGGAGAGCAGCAGCCTGAGGCTTCCTGAGAAGTGTGATATGTGAGCTGGGCTCTGAAGGTGGGAGGGATTTTAAAAAAGAAAAAGAGGGCTTCCCTGGTGGCGCAGTGGTTGAGAGTCCGCCTGCCGATGCAGGAGACGCGGGTTCGTGCCCCGGTCCGGGAAGATCCCACATGCCGCGGAGCGGCTGGGCCCGTGAGCCGTGGCTGCTGAGCCTGCGCGTCCGGAGACTGTGCTCCGCAACGGGAGAGGCCACAACAGTGAGAGGCCTGCGTACCGCAAAAAAAAAAATAAAAAATAAAAAATAAAAAATAAAAAAAGAAAGAAAAGAAAAAGAGGGCTAGTTCAGCTCTGAATTCAAACAATTGTACAAGTGTTTGTTCTCAAGATAGCCTTTGAACTTTGGCTCATAGCCAAAGTCTTCTAGGTGGCCTTTCCATTTTGTCACATAGGATATTAAAAGAATGTGTACTCAAGGGATGAGAGTTAAGAAAATTAGTAATTTTTACAGTCTCGTCAAGGATATTCTTAAAGGAAAGTGGATTAAAACCTGGTGGTGAAGAATTCAATGGCTGTGAGCACAGGTGGACACCACGCCGGCTGAGGGTCAGCAGCTCATGCCCACTTGCTTTTGTACCATCCGTGCACATGTCAACAAATGAAAAAAGCAAACACCACCTTACTCTTATTAAGAAGATAGAAGACCCCTGGAAGGGGTTGTGGGCCATCCTTGGGGTCTGCGGATGGGGAGATGCCTGGGCTGTTTCTACCTGGAATGGGCATCATTGCTTGCAGGTTTCAGAAGGGGTATTCGTTCATTGAAAAGCCCTGGAGTGCTCTTCTTTTTACAGCGTTCAAAGAGTTAATAGGACACGCACAAGTGTCACAGCCCTGACCCCACACCCGTGAAACTGAGAAAAGCAGCCTAATCCTTAACTCCCAGGGCAGCTCTTCTTGCCAAAACCAGATTTCTAGAACCCAGGAAAGCAGTTTGCCCCAGGAAACAGCAGAGAACCAGACAAGCCTGGGAGAAGGTAGCTGAGGAAAATCCTCTAGCTTCTCTCTTCCCCAGATTATGCTAGTTGTCTGGAATCCATGAGTTTTCAACTTAAACTTGATGGGGAAAAAATTCTCCTAGGGCTTCCCTGGTGGCGCAGTGGTTGAGAATCTGCCTGCTAATGCAGGGGACACGGGTTCGAGCCCTGGTCTGGGAAGATCCCACATGCCGCGGAGCAACTGGGCCCGTGAGCCACAACTACTGAGCCTGTGCGTCTGGAGCCTGTGCTCTGTAACAAGAGAGGCCGCGATAGTGAGAGGCCCGCGCACCACGATGAAGAGTGGCCCCCGCTTGCCACAACTAGAGAAAGCCCTCGCACAGAAACGAAGACTCAACACAGCAAAAATAAATAAATAAATAAATAAACTCCTACCCCCAACATCTTCTAAAAAAAAAAAAAATTCTCCTAGCAAGGGCATTTACCACATCTAGGAGAAAGATCCATATATGCACATCTCCACTCTCAAAGAGTAACGTTTGAAACATGGCTGTCTTCTTGCAAAGTTTAGAAATTTGCAATTATTATAAGCCCCATCACCAGTAGACAATGTTTCTGTTTTTGCCATCCAATATATCTCTAACCTACCCATCTGCATTTCCCATTTGCTTTTGCCTGCTGGTGCCTGACACTAACAATTTAAATCTAGAACCTGTAGTGCAGATGGGATTCTCTAGCTATAATTTAAAAACAGCAGACATGTTTTGCACTCTGATGTCTAAGAGGCTCTTTTCTCAATGGGTGAATCAATGACTTAGCTGCATCTGCCCAGGAAAACCTGCATCTGTGTAGGTCAAGGACCAGTTGTAGCACCTGTACTCAGAGGCCGCCCTCACCTGCTAATAGCCCACACCTTTGCTGAGACCTGTGGGGCCAGTACTGGCTTGCAAAGTTCCTATGAGGCACCATCCACAGAGGGCACCTGTGTGAATCATGTTTGGCTGAGGTGCCCTTGCCCCTACCATTGGAGCCGTTGCGCTTTTTGGTGGCTGTGGTCTCCTGTGCCTTTGTTCATCCTTGCACTGTCCTGTTCCTTTGCTGAGGCCTGTGGATGTTATCAGCTTCCGGCCCTGTGAAAGCAACCCTGCCGATCAACAGCCTGTGGATGAAGCTGGCCTAAGCTGCAGTACTTACCGAGGTGAAAATACAACGCAGCCGAAGGCATAAAGCTTTTGCCCAAACTGAAGTGCATAAAACCCAACCAACAATTGTGTTAACCATTGTGGATAAACCTCTACCTATTCTGAGGTCAAACACCTGTTCCTACACTCAAATCCGAGACTCAAAACCACTTCTTGGACTCAAAGGCTCTACTTACATTTTATGCCATGTCTTTCCCCTAAGATTCCTAACTTACGGTGCCAGATATTGCTACATTTGAGGTTATATCCCCCTAACTACAAGCCCTCACGCCTTTGGCCACAGGAGCTGGGGCTACTTCCAGAAGACTTAAGGTGTGTAAAGCAGAGGAGATCAGTGTTCTCTGTACAAGAGGAAGGGAAGGGAAAGATAGGAGTGAGAAGAGGAAAGCATGTCCGGACTTTCCTTCCAAGCTAAACCATTACATTGTGATGCTCCACGTCTCCCGGGGGGGAAGAAGTAAGGGGACAGAGAGAGGCCTGGGGGTTTCACTGATGGGATTCCCTTTTCTTGAAAGAAAGCACCAGGTGAGGGGCAGGGGTCTTATCTTGTAAACAACATCTTAGCTCAGGTTATGACTCACTGTTTATTGCTTTAATCTCCATAAGCTACAGTTTTCTGGTCTTTAAGATGAATACAGTAATATCTACATGAGATGATGGTTGTATGGAATAGAGATAATACATGTGAAGCTAGCACAGGTATACACAGTTGGTCCAGAGGGGAGAGAAATATGCACAACTAGATATATTATAAGACAGAGTATGTGATGTTACTACAATAAAGGAACAAGTCAAGTGCTCTAAAAGCTCTAATGAAAGGAAACTTAACTCTAACCTGGGCTGAGGTAGGTGATTGATTTCACGAGAGGGGTGGCTCTGGAGTTGAATTTTAAGATTTCATGAGAATCTCTCCACCATTCAGTTCATTTGATGAGCACATTGTCTTGATCATCAACTGTCTTAGAGGCCCTAGGCAAGCAGAGATGTAAAAGATAAATAACACAGTTTCTGAATCTGTAGTCCCAGTTGGAGAAACGTCAACACACACAAGCACACACGCAGGTGCCTACAAGACACAAGAGAAATCCAAAGTATGGATCCGCAAGCAAAGTGGTGCAGAGCATACATACCTGGGGAGAGGATGCAGGAGGGAGAAGTCTGGATGCGCTCATCTGTGATGCTGACCTAGAAGATGGAGACTTTTATTTTTCACATCTTTATTGGAGTATAATTGCATTACAATGTTGTGTTAGTTTCTGCTGTATAAAAAGTGAGTCAGCTATACGTATACATACATCCCCATATCTCCTCCCTCTTGCATCCCCCTCCCACCCTCCCTATCCCACCCCTTTAGGTGGACACAAAGCACCGAGCTGATCTCCCTGTGCTATGTGGTTGCTTCCCAGTAGCTATCTATTTTACATTTGGTAGTGCATGTATGTCCATGCCACTCTCTCACTTTGTCCCAGCTTCCCCTTCCACTTCCCCGTGTCCTCAAGTCCATTCTCTACATCTGCATCTTTATCCCTGTTCTGCCCTTAGGTTCTTCAGAACCTTTTTTTTTTTTTTGGATTCCATATATATGTGTTAGCATATGGTATTTGTTTTTCACTTTCTGACTTGCTTCACTCTGTATGACAGACTCTAGGTCCATCCACCTCACCACAAATAATTCAGTTTCGTTTCTTTTTATGGCTGAGTAATATTCCATTGTATATATGTGCCATATCTTCTTTATCCATTCATCTGTCAATGGACACTTAGGTTGCTTCCAACCTAAGTGGCTGTTGTAAATAGAGCTGCAATGAACATTGTGGTACATGACTCTTTTTGAATTATGGTTTTCTCAGGGTACATGCCCAGTAGTGGGATTGCTGGGTCATATGGTAGTTCTATTTTTAGTTTTTTAAGGACCCTCCATAGAAGGTGGAGACTTTAATGATAAGAGTAAATGAAGGAATGGGAGAATGGGAGAAATGTTTAGAAGCAAGGCTATTTAAGACCTCTATGCAAAGAGAGTAAAGCAGTGAGTGTCATCAGAATAACAAAGGCTTACTGGAGGAGCTTCCTTCCTTCGGAGAGACGTTTGCTCCTAGGCGATACCCAAGTTAGGTACCCATTCTACCTCCTGTGCACCCTCCCTACATCAAATGGCAAACATTCTGTCCTAAGACAGAAACCAAGGAATGCGGCTAATTTGGTGTTTGGGGCAGTGTCATTTCTACACACAGAGTTTTCTCTCACCTGAAAAGTTACACAATGAAGTGAATTGGCAATTAATGTAACCACACAGTCCTGTAGATGACACTGTGTCCTAGTTACTTCTGTCCTGCAGACGTGCAACCACCGCTAACATGTAGGCGGCCAAGGTGGCTGCTCTACCTCTTCCCCTGTTGGGGAATTCTTCCCAGGTGGTTTTGGATCAGATAATAGCCAGGATGGATGAACAATTGGAGGTGAGCTTTCAGAGACCTTCCTCTCACAAGGCATCAGGCTGAGGAAGAATGTGGGAGCTGCCATCAGGAGGAAAGGCTGTACCAACCCTACCGGTGGCGGGCGCTCTCTTATGCCGCGGACAGCACAGACTCCACCACTAGGACAATTGTCCACAGGTGCAATCAGGAGGGGCTTCCAGCAAGAGGGGTGGAGTGTGGAAATGCAAGGCCGCTCATCCAGCAAATTCCATCTTCCTGAGCGCCTCTGCTGGATGCCGTAAACCATGGGCACATTTCCCCCGTGGGCAGCGGGCCAGGGTGGCAGCTGGTGAGGCAGGCCGACGGCTGCCCAGAGACAGTGTCTGGAGAGTTGCACTGGGGAAGGGAAGGCTTCAGGGGACTAAACCGTTCTTCAGTCTGAGCTCTTCCGCAGCGGTTTGAGGAAGCACAGCTCAAGTAGCCTGTCACGAACCAAACATGTTCATAAAGGGGCTGAAGACATTCCGGTCCTGTGTTTTGACCTTGCTTAATTCCAAGAGGTGGCAGTGATTGCAGTAAAATGAGTCTGATCGTTCTTACGATGCTTGTCTTCATCAGGGGTGGGGTGTCCAGCCTGGGGGGCCGGGCATGAACGAATAGGGTGCGTGTGAACGGAAGCATATTTCCAAACAGGCTGCACGATCTAGTGGATTAACTAGGATGGAGGATGGACATGACTTTATGTCAGGTGTTGCCCTGGGGGCGAGGCCTGGGGAGCTAGGCTGAGTGGGTGCATATCGGTGAGGCTCAGGGCTGCCCTTGTGTGTATTTGAGGCTGCTCACAGAGAGAGAGATGAAAGCTGACATGTGTCTTTTAGAACGGGCCGCTGCTGTCAGGTTTGGTTTCTGGAGCTGAGAACAGGTGCCTCAGACTTCAAAGTAGAACCCAGCATCTCTCTGTGACCTTCCCCTGAGGGTCTGGTTTGGAGAAGAATCTCAAACCTTCTTCGCTTGTCCTGCACCACTGTGTTGGTATGTGGGCGCCTTAGGCACTTGTTGTTGTGTTCTTGGCCTTGGGGGCTTTGGCCATAAGTCAGAGAGAAAGCATTTTGTTCTGACATTTCCTTGTATGTTTCCTCCCCAAGCAGGGCAATGGGGGAATACGGTTAGGGAAATGTGCTTTAAGGCTTTAGTTCATGTTAAAAAATATTTGCTAGGCACTTACCACATACATGCAGAAATATACCAGCAGCTGACATAAATATTAGAGATGGATATTAATTAACCAACAATTACTTAATTAGACAAATATCTATTAGACGCCTACTCTGGACCAGGCACTGCAACAAGCACTGGGGATGCAGCAGTAAAAAAAAAAAAAAAGTCAGACACTTCCCTGGAGGTCCAGTGGCTAAGACTCCGCACTCCCAATGCAGGGGTACGGGTTCATTCCCTGTTCAAGGAACTAAGATCCTGCATGCTGCAGGGAGAAGCCCCCCCCCAAAAAAAGTCAAATTCTTGCTCTCATGGAGCTTACAGTACAGTGGGAGGCTCAAAATAAACAAAATAAATAGGTTAAGTAATGAAAATAGGTAATGGTAGGAAAACTGTGGACCCTCTGCCAGACTGCATGGAGCCCAAATCCTGGCTCTACCACATAGGTGCTGTGTGATGTTAGACAAGCTGCTTAATTTCTCTGTGCCTCAGTTTCCTCATCTGTGAAATGGGGTCGATAGGGGACCCACCCTGCACTGCTGCTCTGAGGGTTCAATGAGACAGCAGGTGTAATGCTCTTAGAACAGGCCCAGCATAATGTAAGCCCTTAGAAGGGCTATTACAGTGTCAGTGCCAGATGGTGTCAGAGAAAATTTTCTAGAGAAAATGAAACTGAAGGGGCAGGGGAGTGGGGGAAGCATGAGGGCACCTGGGGAAGAGTTTGCAGGTAGAAGAGGCTGGCAGGGTGAAAGGCCCTGCTCAGAAGGAGTCAGGCATATTCAAAACGAAAACCAAAACCCAACAAGAGGCCAATGAGGCTGCAGTGAGCAAAGGGTGAAAACCAGGGGGTGGTGGAGAGAACCACACAGGGCCTAGTAGGTCACTGTAAAGGTAAATATCTGGAAGGATCTCTTGACCTCAATAGGGTGATGGCTTTCTTGGCAAAAGTGACTGCCTGGAGGCAATTATTGGTAACAACTGTGAATTTTTATATTCAGATTCCTGGGGACATAATTAAACATTTGTCCTCTGTACGTTTTGTACTTGGTCTCCTTGTCTGTGATGGATGGGATAAGTCCTGGAGTTTCCTATCTAGTCTGCTCTTTTTCTATGAACAAACAGTAATTTCACATCAATAAGGGGAAAAAAATGAAAGTTTAAAAAAAGACCCATGATTCTGCCAGCTTAGCAAAATAACTGCTTTGATTTTCACCGCATTTCACACCAGGAGATTTTAAACAAAGTGCGGCCGTAATATCCCCTAGCATGGCTGCTGCTGATGGACACATACAGTTTGAGTATGAAGGGGGTAGATGCTGGCAACGAGCCCCCCCTCTGAATCCACACCTGCAGAGGCTGGGCCTCGTGTGGGAAGGTGATCACACATCAGGTCCACGGCTGGGATTCAGGAAGAGATGCGTGTGTTTGACAGGCGAGGAAGGTCCAGCCGCAGCCCAGCTGCTAGGAGGGAGGACAAGCCACCTGAGGGGAAAAATGTCACCATAAGGTAAAAGGTAATCAAGAATCCCCATTTTACAAAGGGACAAAGGGAGATTGTGAGTGTGACCCCCAAAAGCCTACTCTTTACACTCTGGTTGAAGTCACCTCTGCCCACGTGTCACAGAGAAAGGGGCTGCTGGGTGCCAGCAGGAGCTAATCAGAAGGACAGAGGCCTGGGAAGTATAAGCGGCATATGTGGTGTGGTGTCCACGTGGCTTTGATCCCCACAGACGCCTGGAAGCCACCTCTGCAGACCTGGGAAAGGCCCGCTTGTACTGGTCCACCCACTCTGGTGACCCCGAAATCCTCAGGTGCAGGGAGTCAACTCTGCAAGGCACCGGAAGCCTGTGCCAGCCAGGAGGTTTGTTTGCTTGAGACTTGGGGATTCAGATTGAACAATTATTAGAAATAAACCACACAATATGTGCCCGGTACACAAAAGATGCTCAATAAAATTGAAGCCATTCTTTCCATGTTCTGCTTCTTCTATTTTAAATTAAACAAAAGTCAGTGCCATTGCCAAAACACTCACTGGATATGAGAGGAAAGTCACAGCCACAGGTATTTACTGAGCACTAGCTGAGCTCCCCCAGGGGGCAGGGATAGACATTTAATTAGATCGATATACAATTTGTGGGAGACAATTGCACGTGTCCCCTTGTGAATATAATGAAAGGCTAGGCTAAGTGACAAAAGGGAGCTACGCACAGAGAGCTATGGTCCAATGAAGAGGAATGAAGAGGAAGAGATCACATGCTCATAGAATCACATGACAAAGGTAAGCTCCACAGGACGATATGATCACGTGATCAGGATAGACTTCAGGGAGGAGGTGCCATTTACGTCATGACTCTAAAGATGGGAGTAAAATTTAGATGGATGGGAAAAGAAGGGAGCACGTTCCAGGTGAAGGGACCAATAGACCCAATGGAAGGTGTAGGCCCACTCTGGAGACTGCAGTGGTCCAGGGAACTGGAGCATGGGTGAAATGAAGGGGAGGAAATCCTGGGAGGTTCCACTGGAAGGAAGGGAGGGGTTTGAACTTATTTGAGTGGTGACTCAATTAAATCATGAAATTAAGCCATGACATTTTTTTGAGAAGGGGCAGTTAGTTAGATAAATGCAGATCGACTCCAGAAAAAAGTAAACATCAAGCAGAAGTGGATGTCTTGCATAGACTAGGGAGGCAGGAAAGGCAGGAAAAGCTATTGAGAGGCTGCTTATGAACGGGATGCTAATTAACATTTGTGGGGCACCTATTCTATGCCAGGTGCCTTTATGGGAAGTGAGTGACTTTATCTTTGTTGATAGATTAAGCAAGTTACTTGAGGCCACACAGCTGGCAAAGGGCACTGCTGGGATCACAGGTGGTGCCAGCCTCCTTTATAGAGGCTGTGAGAACATCCACTCTGTGCTGATCTTGGTAGAAGAAACGGTGGTGGAATTCAGGGGCAACAGTGGAGACGGCAGGTGGAGAAAGCATTGGAGAAATCTTGTGAGGTCAAAGCTTCATGACTTGGCCAACAGTTGCCTAAAGGAGGATGGGAGAAGTCCAAGAGAACTCCAAGGTTTTGGTTATGGGTAACTGGGAAATAGTTGACTCAATAATAAAAACACAGAAGTCAGGAAAAAACTGATTGGAGGGGAAGATACTGAACATGTAGAGTTTAAGGGACTGGATTCTTAACTCTGGGAGCACACTGGAATCCACTGAGTTGTTAAAAGATTTTAGACTCCTGGACCCCACCCAGACAGGCTAAATTGGAGTTCTGGGGGTGGAGCCAGGGTACTGGTAGTTTGTAAAAGCTGCAGGTGATTCCAATGTGCAGTCAGAAGAAACCCTCTCGAGACTTCCCTGATGGTCCAGCGGTTGAGACTCCGAGCTCCCAATGCAGGGGACCTGGGTTTGATCCCTGGTCAGGGAATTAGATCCTGCGTGCTGCAACTAAGACGCGGCACAGCCAAATACATAAATAAACAAAATATTAAAAAAAGAAGAAGAAGAAGAAACCCTCTCCACGTAGGGAGAAAACTCAGGCACTGATGCTCCCAAGAAATTTAAGAGCTAGAGAGAAATATCTGGGAGATGGTTGCATAGAGGTAAGAGTTGAAGTCAGGAGACTGAACAAGAACATTAAGGGAGAGTAAAGAAGAAAGAAGAGATGGGCTTCCCTGGTGGCACAGTGGTTGACAGTCTGCCTGCCAATGCAGGAGACACCGGTTCCTGCCCCGGTCCGGGAAGATCCCACATGCCGTGGGGCGGCTGGGCCCGTGAGCCATGGCCGCTGAGCCTGCGTGTCTGGAGCCTGTGCTCTGCAACGGGAGAGGCCACAACAGTGAGAGGCCCGTGTACCGCAAAAAAAAAAAATAATAATAATAATAAAAAAAGAAGAGGTGCCAGCCATTGTCTCCAAGGAAATTGGTGCAAACAGTATTTTGCACATATAATTGTGGGGAAATGGCTTAAAACCTGTGCTATGTTCACAAAAGGAATAAAGGAAGAAGTGCAGGATTGAGATTTAGGAAATCTGGATTTTACTCACAGTGGATACTAACCAGTGGTGTTATCTTAACCATCCATTCGTTCACAAACAATTACAGAGCAGCTGTTATGTGCCAGGCGTTATCCCAGGGAGTGGGGATATAGCAGTGAACAAAACGAGACAAAAATCCTTGCCCTCCCTGACCTTACATTTTAGTTAAAGGGATTAGACCAGAGTAACTCTCAGATTCCTTCTTGCCTGTCAAGGATGGGGCAGTGCAAATTTTCAGCGTGCCCAAAAATAGTGACAACAAGGAGAATAGGGATGAGAGCAACTCTATAGATATCGTCATCTTGCTCTGAGCCCCGGAAGGTGATCTGAGTGGGCTGCATCCGAGGGTCTTTTGTCCTCTGGCTTCTGGGTGGCTTGCACCAAAGGGAGTGAGGGCACTGCTAGAAGTTCAGAGGGTGGAGGGAGAGGGAGGTTCAGGCATTTTTTCCTTCAGTTCTCTCCCTGCCAAGTCTCCATGGAGTTGCTGTTTCCCTGTACTGAAGGCCACCACACCTAGCTGGTGACTTTTGTCACGTCCTTTCAGGGATCTTGTCACTACTTTCCCTACTTGCTTATTTAGGGGTTAGAATGACATAACACTGTCCCTTGCTGGTTTCCACAAATTCTGCCTACATCTTTGCAAACAGACCCTTTTGCTAAACTCTTCTATTGCACCAGTTTGAGTATGCCATTTTTTTTCCTATGGGGCCCCTGAAAGATCTGTATCAATAATTACTCCAAACCATAAGTCTAATTCTTAAACATTTTTGTGTAGTGGTCACATCACTGGAATAAGTGAAAACTCACTGAAATGCTCCAGGGTCAGCTGACAAAGCACCCTCTTTCCTTTGTGGTGTTTTGTTGCATGCAGGATGGAGGGGACAGCTTGCACACCTCCAACCCGTAAGTTTTGGGGATGCTGACTCTGAATATAATATGCTTTACTCTTGGGGTCCTTCCAGAAAGGCTTAGGTTCTGACCACACGTCTGGACATAGACGTCTGTTTCATACTCCAGAAAGTACCTGTTCAGCATCTCCAGTTCCAGGCAACACAGACAATGAAAGATCAGGACAGACAGTGTCAGAGGAAGAGGGACATGGACAGAGGATGCACATTCTTAATAGCCTGGGGAACATGCGTCAGTCATGCTGAAGTCAGTGCGGGGAGACTGGTTGCACACGGCCCTAGTGCCAGCCAGTGGGTGATCAAAGCCATCCCCTCTTCAGTTTCCTCGTCTTCAGAGATTTGAGAGGGTGGCACTCAAACAACAGCCCACAGAGAACTCATTGGAAACAATGCCTTGGAGACTTTCTATTGAAGCCTTGAAGTTAGTGTTGAAGAACCACCTACGCCAACATATGTTCTTGTTACCATGACATCAGCTACCCCCTCACAAGCGTCCCAAATGTGCTGGGAAGTGCCCTGTGTCAGAAGCTGTAGAATTCAGCTGCCTCTGACACAGGCTAGGGATAAAGCCACTGAATAAAGGGTGAGTGAGACTCCAGTTTTCTTTTTCTCCTTTTTCAAGTGCAGGGCAGGAGAAGCTGATGAAATGGATGGTTGACTCATCCTGGTTTGTGCAGGACTTTCTTGGTTTTAGCAGTGCAAGTCTAGCTTCCCAGGAATCCCCTCAGTCCCTGGGAAACCAGAATGATTGTCTAATCACCCAGGAGGTGTGATGTCAGCTGGAAGACTGTGCATTGATTTCTCTTAAATATCCAAGGATTGGAACACTGATTTGCTTGCTTTATGGTGATGTATGACTAGACCCACGCTCTTTCTTAGTATATTTTCACAATGCAGTAGGACGTGGAGATCCAGATTTTCTAGGAGAAAATTTGAAATTAGACCTTTTAGTCTTGGGTTCAGAGAGCTCCATGACAAGAAAGTAATTTATCTTTCTATGCAAAATTTAATAAAACACTCTTTAAGAAGATTGGTAAAACTCGGGGCTTCCCTGGTGGCGCAGTGGTTGAGAGTCCGCCTGCTGATGCAGGGGACACGGGGTCGTGCCCCGGTCTGGGAAGATCCCACGTGCCGCGGAGCGACTGGGCCCGTGAGCCATGGCCGCTGAGCCTGCACATCCGGAGCCTGTGCTCCGCAACGGGAGAGGCCACAGCAGTGAGAGGCCCGTGTACTGCAAAATAAATAAATAACTAAATAAATAAAATCAATTGTTTTCCCCTTCTTTCTGCTCACTTCTAGAGTTATGCTTTCAGGATACTCTGGCTTGACTTTCCCTGTGGGGAAAAATCCAAGGAAAAAATATGTCCTAGAGCAGGATGGTGGTGGTGATGAGTAAGAACACTTAAGTGAGAAGTGAGGGAAGTTCCTCCCTAATTGCAGGAAAAAAGCCCTTTTGGTCTCATCTCTGTGCATCTCAACTGTGGCTACATCAGAAGCATTTAGTGCCTGAGCCCTGTCCCGGGACTTTGGTGTAATTGGTCTGGGGGTTCCAGAGCAACTCCCCAGCAATAGTCCACGAACAGTGTCTAATTGAAAACCTCTGCTCTAGCAACGTTGAATGCTTGTAGATTCCAAGTGTACCATCTCCTTCCATGTCTTTCTATCTTTGCCTATGTTACTTACACCTGTTCATTTCAACTCAGCTTCCCCTAGGAAGTCTTCCCTGATCCCCTTGGCAAGGGCCTCTCCTTTGCCATTATAGCACTGTCTACTTTGTATTGAATGGATCTAGATATGTGTCTATATCCATATAGTGCATATTTATCCTTTACAAATACTTTGCCCGGTAGCATCCATTTCCCCTTTCTACTTAGGGAGAGTCCTCCACTGTGTACGTTTGATGAAGCCTCTGGGACAGATATTCACTACGTTGGACTTGGGATTTCTAATATTGGAATACTAACAAAAGTCATAGTGAGAGTCCAGAATTCACTCAGTGGTGCTGGCAGTGGCAATGACCATCACAACTAGTGGCCAAACCTGACTGCTTCTCAACGTGACTCTGGCAGTGGTGGGCCTCTGTTAGTTCCAGTGAAAATGTCCAGCTAGTCCGGTGATTCTTTGAGCTACCCAGCAACCTTCTTTAAAAATACCTTTGTTGTTGTTGTGGTTGAACATAGCCAGAGTGGTTTCTGTTGCTGGCAACCCAGAAGACTGACCAATATCCTACCCCACTAGAACCATCAGCTTCTCAATAGTATGGACCCTGTCTTCTTCATTGTTTATTGCTCCAGGGTCTTGTATATGATATGTTCACAATAAATGTGAAAACCAGATGAACACAGTTCAGTCTTATCTTCATAACCCCTAAGAAACCATTTGTGAGGACTTATATATATCAGATGAAGTGTTTTCCAATGATACATAATACGTCTTCCATTTTACGGTATGCTATTCGGTCATGCAGGATCAATTAATTAGGCTGTCAGCATTATTTTTGTGAATGTAGTTACCTTTTTAAAGGTACTGAAGAAAAGGATCTTTGAAGTTTGATGTCATCTATTCCCAGGCCAAGCCAACAGCGGCCAAGCCGCCCTTCCTGGGTGAGATGCACTGAGTTAGATGAATACTATCAGAACTGAATGTACATCCTCTCTCTCTTCCCCTTTACTTCCTGTCTTGCTCTCTCCATCTCACTTCTCCCTTTCCCTGTCCCTCCTCCTCCACTTGCTTTGACGGATCCACTGTGGAGTCCCAGACTCTGGCTCACTGCAGGCCCCCATATCCTGCTAGACTGCATACTCATTATACGATGTGCCAAGCCTAGACATCCACCATCAACATCAAGTCTTTTTTTTTTTTTTTGGCGGTACGCGGGCCTCTCACTGTTGCGGCCTCTCCCGTTGCGGAGCACAGGCTCCGGACGCGCAGGCTCAGTGGCCATGGCTCACGGGCCCAGCCGCTCCGCAGCATGTGGGATCCTCCCGGACCGGGGCACGAACCCGCGTCCCCTGCATCAGCAGGCGGACTCTCAACCACTGCGCCACCAGGGAAGCCCCCAAGTCTTATTTTATGCCCATCAGACCCACAGTGCACATCGTTTCAATGAAAAACTCTTGGACCAGGAACAAGGGGAAGCAGGGAAAGTAAGTATATGACAATCACTCCCTGCTCTTAACTATATTTCTGTTTCCACCAGACAATTCCCACACATATTTCTCCCTTTCTCCCTCTCTCTCCACCGTCTTTCAGTTCCATTGCAGATTGGGAAAATAGCAACTGGTTGGTAGCACAAAAGAACAAGGAGAAGGGGTGGGGTGGGGTAGAGAGAGGAGTGATGAAGATGGAAAGTGGCAAGAAAGAAATAAAGGCAAAGCATATCCACCAGGTTAAATTTTTGGCGTTAAGGGAAAGGCCCGAAGTCTGCCAGATGCAATCAAAGAATAAGGGAGCAATGGAAGTATCTTCTCCCAGAGAATTCAATGATGAGCAGTCAAACCATAATTTCCGTACTCCACTTGATTTTCTCCTTATCTTCTTCCAGCTTTGAACAAGCGCTACCAACGACTTGGATACATTATTATGCGAGAAACCAGTGGCAACTTACCTTTTATTCCAAGCATCGATTTTCACCTAACACTGGGTAGAGATTTCTCAAACCCTCATTCAGATAAGTAGCTGGATTGCACTTGGGGGAAAAAAAGAATCCTATTCCTAAATCTTGATGTGAAAATGACAAATTATCAAGAGCTGACAGGCCGTAAAATCATTTAATTCAACACTTCCCTTCACAGACAAAGAAATGAGACACAAACCCTTTGAGTACTCAGCTCTTTGACGCAAGAGCCCAGAATAGAGACTCTTCTACTGAGTCATGATAAGAGCAGCGAGGGGGATAAAGTCAAAGAGATGATGATTAGGTTGGGGAAGCTTGTGTTAATAATTCATTCTGTATTTGTGTTGTTCAGAATTTGAGGATGCATTTTGATAAATTATTCATGGTGGAAGAAGGTACAGAAAACATCCAATGACTTTTTTTTTTTTTTTTTTGCAGTACGTGGGCCTCTCACCGTTGTGGCCTCTCCCCTTGCGGAGCACAGGCTCCGGACGCGCAGGCCCAGAGGCCATGGCTCACGGGCCCAGCCGCTCCGCAGCATGTGGGATCTTTCCGGACCGGGGCACGAACCCGTGTCCCCTGCATTGGCAGGCGGACTCCCAACCACTGCGCCACCAGGGAAGCCCCCAATGACCTTTTTGAGAAGCACCATTTCCTGGGTCCAGTATAGTGTAATGAAATTAGTCCACCAAGTGTCTTTGAATAAATTTAGTGAGCATCTTCCATAGACATCCTGAAACACCCTAGATGATAAAGACAGCATCCCCTCAAGGGACTCTTATGAATCCACTTGCATTAGAAGCCTGAAGAAATGTCTGTTTTTGGAAGTTAGGTGATGACCCCTCTCTGACAGGTCGGCTAGGTGAATGTGGAACACTGGGTTTCTGCAAATCACAAGGGCAAGAGGCTGTGCCTCTCAGGGCGAGAGGAACATTAATGCAAATGGTGACCAATGATGATCTGCACTCTTCCAACACCTACTATACTTCCATATCATTAGTAGGAGTTTCCAAAAGGTTTGTTGAACAAAGAGTGAAGACTGAGTGAATTAATGAATGAAAGCTAGTGACTGCCTTCAGAGTACAGAAGATAAATCACCCAGCATAGAATGCAAGATTATCTGAAATGCTAGACACACATTTCACCTTCTTTTTGCTCTAAGCCCCTTAATCTTGGAAGATTGTGGACTGTATTTGAGACTAAAAAAGGTCAACCTCAAGTTCTATCAGGTTAAAAGTGTGTCTGTAGCCCCCCTGCTACTTGGGTAAGTTTAAGAGTTTATCATGGGGCTATGTGTTAGGAACGTGGATTAAAATCTTGAAAGTGAGTTATAAGACTTAAAAAATAGAAAAAATTTTTTGTAAAAGAGTAAAAATGATTTAACTTTGGTAGCTGGAGGGAGCTTAATGTCTAAAATGGATGTGAATAATTTTTCTTTCTGACTTTTGTGAAACTTCCCTTTTAGGCTGCCCTGAAGAATTACAGAAGAGCGTTTGCAGATTTCTGCTTAAGTAGATGCCCAAGGATCTGGAAAAAATGGAACAAAATCTTGGGGCCGAGTGAGTTATAGATAACATATATTTAGAAATGAACAGACAAATGTCTATATATAATGATATCACTAAGCTAGCAGAGTTTCTTTCTTTCAAGTGGAAAATAAGCAGCAGGGTGGTAGTGCCATTTCTGAAACTGAGCTACGGTTGTGTTTTATTGGTAGGTCTGCACAACAAATGAAAGTAGTAATTCAGCTAGTTTGCTTTGGTCTGTGTGTCTGCCCATCCCCCCTCTCTACCCCCATCCTCCTGACTCATTTCCCCGCAAATCAATGAATTTGTGAATATGGAGTTGTAATTCAGCCAGGAATATCTGAAAATGCTGTCTCATATTGCCTGAATCTATAAGGAGGAAACTATTCAGATGATTGATGCTCCTTAGGGCAGAATATTAAATTGATCCTTTGGCAAGAAAGACCTTATGACACTTAACACAGCAATTCCTATAAATACCAATGTGATTATCAACCAGAAGTAAGACTTACCTCTTTCTCAAAACTAGACAATGAGTTCTGTATACATTTTTGTGTAGCTTTTATGTTTAATATGTGTGTATCTTGACATGCTTAAAGCAACCACGACATAAATTACACTAGTGAAAGTGTATTGTCAAGCACACAATGCACTTGATGAAATGCTTCCATTATAAGACACTGTTTCTGAGCACTTACCTTTCAAGTAAAATATATTCTAGACTGACATTTTTTTTTTTTTGCTTTCTCTTACCTAAGTGTAATTCTCTTTTCAGCAGAAAGTTTCATTGTATTGCCTCCTGTGACATGACTATATTTTAACAGTTTAAACTTGCAGAAGGTATATTCTAAATTATGCTTTCTTATCATGAACCTAAAACATTTGTAAAATTTTTCTCTCCCTGGGATGACCTTTCTCACGGTCATCTGTTCAATCATTCAATAAATATTTATTAAGTGCTGCTTTGTGTCAGATCCAGTGTTCTAGGCGCTGGGTGTTTACTGGTAACCAGACAAGGTCCCAGGTAAAGACAAACAAAAATCAGAGAGAGTAGTTTAGTTGGTGAGTGAGGCATCGTGTAAGAGTGTTGTTTTAGATAGGGTGGTCAGGGCAGACCTCACCGGGGACGTAACACCTCAACAGAGACCAGAAAAAAGTAAGAAGTGAGAAAGCAGCTGTCTGAGGAGAGAAGGCTTGGGGAAGAGAGAAAATGTGCAAAGACCTTGAAGAGAGACCTGATGGGTGTTTCTATATCAAATGTGCCTGGTCTCCTCTTTACCTCTTGAGAATGTCTTCTTTTAAAAATGACTGAATTAGGGCTTCCCTGGTGGCTCAGTGGTTGAGAGTCTGCCTGCAGATGCAGGGGACACGGGTTCGTGCCCCGGTCGGGGAAGATCCCACATGCCGCGGAGTGCCTGGGCCGCTGAGCCATGGCCGCTGAGCCTGCACGTCCGGAGCCTGTGCTCCGCAACGGGAGAGGCCACAGCAGTGAGAGGCCCGCATACGGCAAAAAAAAAAAAAAAAAAAGACTGAATTATTGGCCATGTGGAATTCAATTGCTTCCTGATTTTGAAGTGAATGCCCGTTCCACTGAGCATTAATCTTGGTAAACATGGCCGTTTTAGGACCTGAGAAACGGATATTCCAGATTTGGAGAGAAAAGCGATAGATGAGAACGTTGGCACTGGCTTGTCCTGGCAGAGCTGGTGACTGAAACAAAGAGATAAGTAATTAAAGCCTGTGTGACAACATGAAGAGGTTTTTGAAAATGTTTCATATGAAAATAATTAAAATAAAGCTTTCCTCCAGTCATTGTCAATCATTGAAAGGTCTGGCTGTGAAAGTTTTTACTGGGTTTTGGGAAAGACAGTCCTTTCCCCCGACCCAATAATAGTAAATGTGATAGCTGTTCATTTTACCCCATGGATTTGTGTATGTGTTTGTGAACTAAACTGATACAATATCATAGCCTGCTTTTAGCAGTCAGGATTTTACAAGCTTTTGACCTCTCTCTATGCAGATACGCCACAGGGAAAAATGTTTGATGGATTCAGATGGTTTCGATTTTACAAGCTTTTGACCTCTCTCTATGCAGATACGCCACAGGGAAAAATGTTTGATGGATTCAGATGGTTTCTGTCCGTGAGACCAAGTACCTAAGGATGGGAGAGCTGGCCTCTGTGAGGCTGAATTGAACAGCTGGATTTGTCAGATCCCATCCACTCTAAGGCTGGTTACACATGAAGCAGGTGGGCCAATCTGACCACAGTCCTCCTGGGACAGTTACCTATGTCCTCTTCGCCATCACAACCCTTCCTCCTTCCTCCTCCTTAAAGATCTGAGTTGCTGACTCACTTTCTCTTCTACTACTCCAGTCTTAATTCTTGGGGATTTCAAAGCCCCTGTTACAGTTCCTTAACTTCCATGTGTGATGATGTCATTTTCCTCCTCTATCTCAGCCTTTCACTCCTTCTGTGTCATTCCATAACTACAAACTCTGCATCTCTCCCACATCCCACCATTGTAACTCTCCCAGGGAATCAAGTACCCTGATTCTCCAGCAACCCTGCTACTCCCAAGGGTCCTACCACGTTGCCGCTGTCCCTTACTTCTCTCGTGCTCTAACTTTGATCCTTAATTTCCAGCCTCCATCATTAAAATCACTCCTTGACCTATCTCTTCAACTCCCGTGTCCCTCTCTTGATTAGCAGCATTTCTTGGTCTCCTTGTACAT
The DNA here is from genome assembly GCF_005190385.1 of Monodon monoceros. Classification (NCBI taxonomy): domain Eukaryota; kingdom Metazoa; phylum Chordata; class Mammalia; order Artiodactyla; family Monodontidae; genus Monodon; species Monodon monoceros. The sequence goes on along the minus strand of NW_021703768.1, from coordinate 14,881,464 downwards.
CGCTGGAGCAAAACACACAGCAATGTGGATTAGGGTCGCTCTAAACTCACACTTACCAACATCAAGTGGGCAATGTGTGCTGCTTGGCAATCATGGTGTTTCCCCAGGCCATCCACCTACTGCTCTCTGGGTGACAAATTCATCCTTTCTCCTCTTCTCAGACCTCTAAATCTCAGCTGATGACCTTCTTCCTATTTTCCTGAAAAGACAGAAATAATCAGAAGAGAACTGCCGTAAGCTCCCACCCTTACACCTACCCATCCACTTGTGTCTGTGCCCATGTAATCTCACTCCTCTCTCTCATTATGGATGAACCAACTCTTTTTGAATATCCCATCCACTGATGTCTACTCGAGGACATTGCTCCAGCAATTTTAAACCCTCTTTATTATATCAGCAAATTTCCCCAACCTACAGGATCACAACCGTCGGCATACAGACATGCTCCTATTTCTCCTTTCCTAGGAAAAAAATCCTTCCCTTGAACCAACTTCACCTTCCAGCTATTGTCCTATTTCTCTCCTGCCCTTTACAACAGAACTTCTCAAAAGTGTTGTCTATGCTCACCATCTCCAACTTTCCCCCTCCAATTGAATGAATTTCATCTATGTTTTCATTTCTCTGAAGGCACCAAAATTATTGCTACCAAGGTCCTCACTGACACCAACATTGCCCAGTCCAATGGTCCTTTTCCAGTAGTTTTCTAACTTGACCTTCGGCATTTCACAGAGTTGACTTCTCTCTCCCCGTGAAACACTCTCTTCACTTGAAGTCCTGGATACCCCAGGACACCCTGGTTTTTTCCTTCTCAGCCTGCTTTTCCAGTTTTTCTTCATCTCTCATCTTCAAATACTGATGTTCCTGTAGGCACATCACAATGTGTACAAGTGTTCCATTGCTACATGGGTTTCGTGGCTACTGTATTGAACAGAACAAGTCTAGGGAATCATTATATGATTAGTGCCACGATTAAGTAGGCTTTGTCTCAAATAGCCTGGATTTGGATTTAGATCACCTCCATCCACCCACATGTACATACACATACTTAATAGCTGTTTGTTTAAGTCGATTGGAAGTAATATGAGGAACTACTTTGTAGGATGTTTTTAAAATTAAAAGAAATAATTTAGCACATTAAAAAACCCCTCATAGTAATAGACATTAGCTATTATGGATATGGCCGAAATGGTGGTTTTTCAATCTCTTAAAACTGGAGCGTCCAATAAGACCTAGTAAATCCTATACTTTGCCTACACTTGTAAGCTACAATAATAAAACAATTGCAACACAAATCTTTTATTGGAATTAACAAAATGATGAGTGCTGTTTTTGGTAAGAAGCACGTAGATGTGATTAAATATTATAAATGAATTGCCAATTATTTGGAGAAGCCCAAGCGCAAGTGTAGATAAACATGAATGCTACAACAAACTCTTCTACTGACCTGAAAGATCCTGAGTTCTCACCACTGTTCCCTGGATTGCAAGTGGAGGAACAAATGTTTCTTTCATGACCAGTTCCTCTGGGCTCTGGTGTATACTTGTTTATGACTGAGCTAGCTAGAAGAATGTATTCCAAGGAATATTTTGCCAAATAGTAGTTCTGAGGTATATTACTAAGACATCCGTAGTGACAGAAAATTCTGGATTAAGACTGCTTTTATTTTATTTTATTTTTTTAATTAATTAATTTAGTTTTTGACTGTTTGGGTCTTCATTACTGCACGCGGGCTTTCTCTAGTTGCGGTGAGCGGGGGCTACTCTTTGTTGCAGTGGCTTCTCTTGTTGTGGAGCACGGGCTCTAGGCGTGCGGGCTTTGGTAGTTGTGGCACGTGGGCTCAGTAGTTGTGGCTCGCGGGCTTTAGAGCACAGGCTCAGTAGTTGTGGCTCACAGGCTTAGTTGCTCCGCGGCATGTGGGATATTCCCGGACCAGGGCTTGAACCCATGTCCCCTGCATTGGCAGGCGGATTCTTAACCACTGCGCCACCCAGGAAGTCCAAGACTGCTTTTAAATGACATAACTTCTCAAAGCCTCTTCCACTTTCACCTGAAAATGAATCTTCATGAAGAGGTCTCGTCTACAGGGCTTCTGAAACCTATTTGACTATGGAAGACTTCAACTTTTTAAAAAGAAGTATCTTTGTGTTATGCTTCTCAGAACACGTTTTGGAAAAATCCTGGCATAGAGAATACCAATGTTTGTCATTCCACCTGTTTTGCTTTACCATTTTATCTTTGGGGCTTAGCCTAATAAATGACACATAATAGGTATGTAATAAATATTTGTTAAAGGAATGAAATGTAAGCAGTGTTTTCTAGCCTTTGAAGCCATGTGTCAAGCAATAGATGATTCACAGATATTCATGATATGATCACTGCTCTTGGATAGTCACTGATATGAGCAGCTCCTTAGGTGCCAAACCTAAGCTAATCACTATAAAGTAATCACTGCAGGAAGATACAATATTTAAAGGCAGGAAAAAAGAGACTTTAATAATCAATTTGTGTTTTACAACAAACTTCCTGGAACTTATGCATGAATATTATCACTTTAAGTGGCTTTGAGAAAACTGTGTCCTTCATTCCTCAGAGAAGGTTTAGATTACATGGCCATGAGGTGTATCGTATCATTCATTCATTCAGCAAATATGCACCTGCTCTGTAACAGGCACTATTCCAGGCATTGGTAATCCAGGAGTGAACAAAGCCGGGGAGGTCTGCGTTCTTTAGTGGAGGAAAGGGGAGCATGAATAAAAAAATATGTAAAAGTGAATTAACTGCAGTCTGAAATAAGTGCTGTTAAGGCAGCAACAAAGAAACGAAGGGGAAGAGAGCCAGGGGTCAGAAATCTGTCCAGGTACCAGAGAAAACACAAGGACAGGGATAGAGCCCAGGCAGGACATACCATCAGAGATGAAGTAAAAGTATGAGCCTAGGGCTTCCCTGGTGGTGCAGTGGTTGAGAGTCCGCCAGCCGATGCAGGGGACACGGGTTCGTGCCCTGGTCTGGGAAGATCCCACGTGCCGCGGAGCGGCTGGGCCCGTGAGCCGTGGCCGCTGGACCTGCGGGTCTGGAGCCTGCGCTCCGCGACGGGAGAGGCCGCAGCGGTGAGAGGCCCGCGTACCGCAAAAAAAAAAAAAAAAAAAAAGTCTGAGCATAACAACTCCAGTGTGGAGGCCCCTGGAGAGCCACGGAGTGATAGGATTAGAGTGGGGCATGCTGGGACTGCCACGTGGAGATGGCTAGAGCCTGGGAGCAGGCTGAGACGAGGTGCGGCCAAGCAGGACTAGCAGCTTCAGGCAGAGATAAAGGATGTGCAACAAGAAGTGGTGCTTTATAGATGAGCCAAAGATGGCCTCTGTATATTAACCCCTAGATGGTTCATTTCCTCACTCCTGTGAAAACCTGTCAACTCAAAAGTCTGTGCCAAACTCCGTTTTTTACACATCCAATTGTTTCAAATACAGCCCAAATAAGCTGTTTTTTGTTTGTTTGTTTGTTTGTTTTGCTTTTTAGAGCCTGCCTTGTTTGCATACGCCGTGAAACTCCCCAACGTCTTCTAGAGACACGGAAGATGAACTGGGCCTATAAGGACCCCAAGTTGGTGTTGCTGCCCTTGGAGGCTCCCTGACCCAGAGATCCCCTGTTGGGCTGCAGAGTGATGTCAGTTAGATGCGTAAGGCCCCTCTCTGATTCCCCACACACACACACCCCAGGAGTTCCCTTGCCCTCCTCTTCTGGATGGTGGTCCCTCTGCTGAAGCCTCTGGATAGTTTCATGCTCTGAGGGACTGCCCCAGGAGTAAACTTGTCAAAGGGGAACCCAAATAAAGCTTGTGTGTGCTACTGCCACCTTGTGGTCATATTTTTCTCCTTGATCAACCTCTATGGGTGAGAAAGCCCAGCACTGCAGGTCTGATCTGGGATGAGGAAGGGGAGGGGGAGGGGAAGGGGGAGTCCTACTGGGGGCCACAGAATCAAGACAGACAGAGGGACCCTGAACCAGAGAAACAAAGGAGATTGTTCACACTCACACAGAGTATTTGTAGAGGGGCTGGAGAATCTATATGTCTGAAAATCATTTTCCACTTCTAATTCTTTGGATAAACTTGGTGGTTATATAAAAATCTATGATTTAGGTATATTTCAGAAATGAAACCTTTCCTATATCATTGAGTACTTTAATTGCTGCCATAGTTGGAAAAGGTAGTCACTCTTCCTGTCACCAATCTCAGACAAGCAAGTGTGAAATGTGTGATTACGGCTACATTAAACTGTTTATTTATTGTAAACTTTGGGTCATTCTTGTGTTTTATATGATATACCCATTCACACTTCCAACCTAATGGTCTGAGAATAGTTAACTCTTTCGGGAGCAAGAGGTAAACTGTCTACATAACAGCCTTGCAAATGCAGAGCAACTTCAACAAAATTGGTTTTTCTGGATAGTTTCTTTGAGAAAGAGACTTGGCTATTAAGCCTAGATGCAGGACACACAGCTTTGCCCCAGTTATAAATGGGACCCTTCCATTTAGAGCCTCATAAATACACTTTAGCCATTTCGAGAGCTTCACCTGTGTAGAATAATACAAAGACAGATGGAGGGCAGGGGCAGAGTAAAATGTTCTGTAGAATGAAGGAGAAATACGAAAGCCAAGCACTTAAATACTCAGCCAGTTGCCTGTGTATTTACCCTTCATCTTATTGAGTAGAGGACTGGATACTGAATTTTCCGAGTTCAGCCTTTGGTTAAATGCCATAGTCTGAAGAATGGTACCACATTCTGACAAACCTTGAGGTGCTTCTATACAACCCAACAGTGAACAGGGGACTAGAGCTAGACAAGGAGGAGTTTGCAGGAATCTTCCAGAAAAAGAAGCAGTTGCTTGGTTTTTCCTAGGCTGTGGATTGCTGCACAGGTATGCAATGATTCTTTTTGTAAGACTCAGTTTTATTAAGGTACCGACTGCTATCTCATTATGCCAGGTGCCACCTGAGTAACAGAATTTATTAAGAGCTTTCAGCTAAAGTGGCTGATGCTTTTTAGCGCCATCCAGGAGAGGGTTCCCCTCTGTCCAGAAAGTGGCATTCAGAATCGATGTAATCTATGCCCAACGGTATGTCTCCCGCAGCCCTCACATTTATAACTCATTACTTAACCTTCGCACCTCTTACATGGGATGTGGGGACTCTTCAGATGCAGAAAGACTTGGGTTAAAATCCCGGCTTCATTCACTTACCCAGCTGGGTGGCCTGGAGGAATTGACTTAACCTTTCTGAGTCTCAGCTTCCTCACCTGTAAAGTGTAGGCAGTAACGTCTGTTTGAAGGGCATCTTGTAAGGACTGCATGCGTTAAGAATTGCTGCATCTTTCCTATCTCGCTGGGGCTGCATGGCTACTTGAAAAACAGTCTCACCAGACACTGCTTCTTTCCTTTCTTTTGAAACCAGCCTCGAGAGCACTCTTCCCAGTACACTCTCTATACCCCCATTAGTTCCTCAGCTTGCTGTAGTGCCTCTGCTAACCTCATCCTCCCAAAACCGTTTTTGCCAAGGTCATTGCTACAAACTAAATATTTGCATATCCCCAAATTCACATATTGAGGTCCCAACCGCCAATTGGATGACATTAGGAAGTGGGATCTTTGGGAGGTAAGTAGGTTTAGATGAGGTCACGAGGATAGAGCCCCTCTGATGGGATTAGTGCCCTTACAAGAAGAGACCAGAGAGCTAACTCTTTCTCTCTGTCTCTCATTCTCTCTCTCCTTCTCCCTCTCTGCCCACCATATAAGGATACAGCATCTGTTAACCAGGAAGAAGGTGTTCACCAAGAACCTGACTGCACTGGAATGAATCCTGCTCCTGAACTTCCAGCTTTCAGTCCAGAACTAAGAGAAATAAATATTTGTTGTTTAAGCCATCCAGCCTATGGTAATTTTGTCATAGCAATCTGGATGGACTGTGTCAGGTGCAGTTGACCTCATTTTCCAATTCGATAGTCTGTTTTGGGCTTCATTCTATTGATACACGTCATTAGACCCTACTGATCAACCCCTAAAACTCTCCCCTACGTATCATCCAGGACACTCCTCTCCAGGTCTTACATCTCTCTCTGATCATCCTTCTTAGCCTCTCAGCAACTCCTTTTCCTTTTCCTGCTCCTTAAACTGATGATGGGTTCCACCATCATCTACTCCTTTTCTTGTTCTGTTCTACCAATGAGGTGATATTATTTTCTGTCATCATTTCAGCTGTTACCCATATGCTCCTGATTCCAGATCTATATTTACCACCTTAACTCCTACCTTACACTTATATTTCCAACTGGAGATATTTGTCATTTCTCCCTGGATACCCTTCAAGCATCTTATATCTACCAATAAGAATCGAACTTATGCCCTGAATCCACCAAGAGAATGAATTAAATAAACGGAACAAAATAAAGACTTACCACTAGATCTACCTCCTGACGTTTTCCTCTTGGTGTATCTCTTCAGGACATAGTATAGCCCAGGCTAGGAATTTATGAGACGTCTTTGGCTTCTATCTCTTCCCATCTTCCAAATACAACCACCAACCACTCAGCAAAGCCTATTTGTCCTCAGATGTGTCTCTGCCTCTGCCCTCTTGTCCATACACATGCTGCCTTAGTTCATCTCTTAGCAGCCTCATTGGACGGCCTTGCAGCTTGGCCCAGCCTCCCTATTCCGGTCCATTGCATATATGTCCTGTGATGCCTTCCTAGAACTCAAGTCACATCACATTATATTCTTGTTTACAGGACAAGCCCTAATGTCTCAGCAGGACACGGCTGTCTTCATACTCAGGTGTCAGAACTTCATATTCAGTCTTTCTCCCAGCACCCTCTTCCTTTTGTATATAGATTCCAGGCACGCTGAATCTAGTAACTCCTTAGAACATAAACTTCTATTTCTTCATGCCCTTTGTTATGGACTGAGTTGTGTCTCCTCAAAAGTCATATGTTGAATCCCTAACCCTCAGTAGCTTTGTATTTGTAGATAGAATCTTTAAAGAGGCAATGAAGTAACATGACGGGTTAGGGTTTGGCTCTAATCCAGTAGGACTGATGTCCTTATAAAAAGAGGAAGAGACACCAGGGATGCACACACTGAGGAAGGCCCATGTGAGGACACAGAAGAAGACAGCCATCTACAAGCCAAGGAGAGAGGCCTCAGGAGAAACCAACACTGTGGACACCTTGACCTTGGGCTTCTAATCTCCAGAACTATGAGTCAATACATTTCTGTTGTTTAAGCCACTGAGTCTGTGGTCTTTTTTTTTTTTTTTTTTTTTTTTGCGGTACGCGGACCTCTCACTGTTGTGGCCTCTCCCGTTGCGGAGCACAAGCTCCGGACGTGCAGGCTCAGCGGCCATGGCTCATGGGACCAGCCACTCTGCAGCATGTGGGATCTTCCCGGACCGGGGCATGAACCCGTGTCCCCTGCATCGGCAGGGACACTCTCAACCACTGAGCCACCAGGGAAGTCCAAGTCTGTGGTCTTTTGTTACAGCAGCCCTAGCAAACGAATATAGTCTTTTTACCTGAGATATCTCTTACCTTAGCTTTACCTGTAGTATCCTTTCCTCATCCCTCTACATGAGAAAGTCCTATTTATTTTCCAAGACCCAGTTCAAATGGTACCTCAATGATTATTTTCCTGATTCCCTCAGGAATAAATGATCCATCTGCTTGCTCCCACAGAATTTTGCCACTGCATCTACTCCTAAATTTATGTTTTCACCATCTTCAGAGTCCAGCTTCTTGAAGGCAGCATCTTCTCTTCTTTCAAACGCACTAATCCAGAGGCCATGGTGTGCTATATTTAGGTGGCAGGTGTGTTTAGCACACCCTCCCTGGCATTGTCCTCTTACAAATTGAGGTAATATCTTAAAGCCAGGAAATTTCACATAAAAATTCTCTGGAAGACTAGGAAAGTATGACAGCTTCCCCATCTAGATGTTATGTTACATATCTGAAACCATAGACATGAGCTTGGGACCCTTCTCTGTCATCTGTGCCTTCCTGTTTTCCGTATAGGTGCATCTCGAGAACTGCTGTGATGACGACCTCCTTGTCATTGATGGTGTTCATCTGCTCACCCTCCACCGAACATCAGGAATTCCTCACAGTAATAATGCATGAGTAAAAACCTGTTGTTTTGTTTTTAATGGATAAGGGGTTGGGGTTTGGGTAGGGTTCTGGAACTGAGGCAGCTCTGCCATTTTGGAATGTTGTTGAGAGTCTCCGGTCAGTCAGCCCTCTTTAAGAGTTCGTGCAGACTGAGGAGATCAGACAGGGCTCTCTGCTTACTTCCCCAAATATGCCAGCATGTTTCCAAGTCAGCGGCTTTCTCTTCACTTTTACAGCTACCTACTACCTTTATCTAATGTAATGTCACCCCCAAAGTAGCAAAAAGGCCAGTCTATATTATATATATATATATATATACACACATATATACATATATACACACACAAACGTACTACCGTGCATCACATATACAGTTAATTTATCATACATATTTATATGATTTATAATTTATTGTATTATAATTATATACAATATATATTTATAATATATAACATATTTACATGATGTATAATACTTTATTCACATAATATATACTTTCTTTTTATATATGAGTATATATACATATGTATGCATATGTGTGTTTGTGTATATATATATGCATTATATATATACACATATATGACAGACAGACTAGGTATTGGTATGTCTATGATCCAGCTACATCAGTTGGTTGTTTCAGAATTACAAGACACTGGCTGATTCAATTTTTTCATATTACTTTTAAAAAATACCAATTCATGTTTTTTTGTAGACTGCTTTGTAAACAAAGTAAGCTAAAAGAACAAAACTACTCATAATAGATAATCACCGTGGACATTTTGATGAGAGTACCATATTTTATATAACTATAAAGTCATTGATTATGAGATATACCACTAAGAAAGATAAAAACCCAAGATGGGGACTTTAATAAGATAATAGATACCCCCTGAATAAACCTGGGACCCAAAATGTACACATACACTATACAGAAAGGAACAGAAAGGAACTTTTATTCTTAACTTAGTGCTGGAGGAAGGAAAAAAATTCTCCCTTGAGAATTTGAAACACAAGTTGTTACCTCTACACAGGTTTGTGGTCTGAATTCACAGCTCCTGTGTGGTCCAAAACTCCTAAAGAATTTAATTTAATTTAATTTAAAAACTGGCAGAAGCAGTTCCAAATACTCTCTGAAAGAAATCAGCCTCTTTACTCCAAAGTGGCAGCAGCTGTAAAGACACAATCAATTTTAAGATGCAACCAGTTTGTGAAAAAAGAATGCATAATGGAATGCATGATGAAATAGTTTACTTTGACTATATATTTATGAATTTTTTTCTTAAATATAAGATTATATTCTGCATGCTTTTCTATACAGTAGTTTAGGGCATGAATTTTAGAGCCAGGCAAACCTGTGTTCAAACCATAGCCTTTCAAGTTACTGGCTCTGTAAGTACTTGACCTAAGTACTAAACTTAAGCAAGTAACTTAACCTAAGTAATAAAGTACTCACACAGAGTACTCCCCCAACTCTAGGTTCAGTTTCCTTATGTGAAACTAGATCACAATAACATGTATACCCCAGAGGCTGGTTAGAGGGGTTAAAATGAGATAAGCATATCAACTAGTGCATGGTAGATACTCATGACATTTAAGAAAATCATCATTATTCTGATTTCTCACTGGGTAATGGGTCCCGAGCATCTTTCCACACCGTACATGCAGAAGTACACTTTCATATTTGAGAGCTGCCTAATAAGTGGAGAAGGATGATAGGATGTTCCTCTTGTCCAACATTAGATGGTTTCCAATTTTCTATGTATAATCAAAGCCAGAACAGAAATCCTTATACACATATTTTGCCATATTGCTACTTAGGAAAAATTTCTAGAAGAATGCTATTCACTTAAAAAAACACACACACTTCATTTCTTTAGAGCAGTTTTAGGTTCACAGCAAAACTGAGAGAAAGGTACAGAGATCTCCTATACCTCTCCTGCCTCTCCCCAACACACAGAGCCTCCCCCATTATCAATCCTTTACCGGAGTGGTGCATTTGTTACAACAGATGAGCCTACAGTGACACGTCTAATCGCCTAGAATCCATAGTTTACGTTAAGGTTCGCTCTTGGTGTTGTACATTCTATGACTTTGGACAAAGACATAATGACATGTATTATACATTATAATATGTTATAGTATTATGGTGTTACACGTATATTATTATTGTATAATTATGGTGCATTATAGTATCATACGGAGTAGTTTCACTGCCCTAAAATTCCTCCATGCTCCACCTATTCTTCCCTCCCTCCCTTTTCAGACTGGCTTCTTCACGTAGTAACATGCATTTAAGTTTCTTCCATGTGTTTTCATGGCTCGATAGCTCATTTATTTTTAGCAATGAATAATATTCCGTTGTCTGGATGTACCGCGGTTTAATTGTCCATTCACCTACTGAAGGACATTTTGCTTGCGTCCAAGTTTAGACAATTATGAACGAAGCTGCTATAAACATGTTAGCAGGTTTTTGTGTGGACAAAAGCTTCCAACTCCTTTGGGGAAATACCAAGGAGCATGATTGCTAGATCGTGTGGTAAGGGTATGTTTAGTTTTGCAAGAAATCTCCAAACTGTCTTCCAAAGTGGCCGTACCATTTTGTATTCTTACCAGCAATGCATGAGAGTTCTGTTTCTCCACATTCTCGTCAACATTTCGTGTTTTGGATTTTGGCCATTCTAAGAGGTGTGTAGTGGTGTCTCATTGTTTTAACTGCTCACTTTCAGAAAGCGCTATTTAAAATCATCTTTGAAGGCAGATATTTGCCTGCTCTGCTTTTAAAACTACTTCTTACTTCCTTCTGATACAACCATAGACTCCTCAGTTTGGTGCTTTATTTGACTTCTTGCAGACTTTCTGTCCAGCTTCTTGTAGGCTACGTTCACTATCTTCAAACTGTTAGGGCAGGTGGGACTCTGTGTTCAATGCTTCCTTTCACTTGCAAACCTTTGTTTTTATCCCTCCTGGTTTTAATTTGCTGGTTCCTGGCATCCTTCTCTACTAGATAGAAAATTGATTCTGGTCCCACCCAGTGACCTTCTTCCTTGCAGCTGGAGATCCTTTAATAAAATAATCATAATGGAGCTATGTAACCTTCAGAGGTTGTTTGGAAAGGAGAGTCAGTTTTTACTGAGTCCAGGTCATGAATCATGAGTGAAGTTTTGTAAGATACCCTGACGTTCATATTTTACCATAACCGAGAAGCAAGCTATGTTGTAGCAACAACTACAGGATCCAATTACGATGTGTGAGGCCACCATTTTCCTTCAACTTGCTGAAGCTGCCAAATGTCGAAACAAAAGCTAATTTTACAATTAAAATAATAAGTTATGTGGAGAATAAAACTAATTCCACTGGCAGTCTCATTCAATATATCACAGCTTTGTTGAAATGGCAGAACTCTAAATATAGGCAACGATTGCCAAAAGAATGGTGGAACCATTGGTGGAACCAAGCTGACAACATTTCAAGCATCCCAAGCTAATGCAATGCACCAACGCTACAGAGCATAAAGTAACTCCGAGTAGATGTCTGTTGTTAATGAATGGATGCTGTAACAGTACAAGGATAAAACCAGTACTGCTGCAGGAGAGACAAACAACAGCAAAACAGTACTGCTGTCTCTTCTTATTCAATGGAATTAGAAGAGACAACACTGTGTTTTAAATACTGTGACAGGCAGTTCAGCTGGGTGAAGCCAGTTGAAACAGTCCTAACAACAGAAACTTAAAACTTTGCTTAGAGACATTTGCTGTGACATAGGGTAAGTGGGTGTATTCGTTTTTTTATGTTGGCATAACAAATTACTGAAAACTTAGTGTTTTAAAACAACACCCATTTGTTAATTCACAGTTTGTTAATTCAGAGTACTCCGGGGGCTCTGTAGGCTCTGGGGGAAGAATCTACTTCCAAGCTCATTCAGGTGTTGGCAGAATCAAGTTCCTTACAGGTGTAGGACTGAGGTCCCCACTTCCTTGCTGTCTTTCTAACCCGTTTATGTGGCCTCCTCCATCTTCAGCCAGCAATGGCACGTAGAGTCCTTATGCTTCAAATCTCCCTGACTTCTCCTTCTGTCTTCTTCTCCTGCCTCCCTTTAATGCCAGCCAGCAGGAGAAAGTTCTCTGCTTCTAAGGGCTAATGTGACTAGATTAGGACAATCCAGATAATCTACCTATTTAAGGTTAATTGTGCCTTACAGCATCACACAACCACTGTAGTTGTACTTCATCACATTCATTGGTTCTGGGAATTAGGGTATGGAATCTTGGGGTCCCTTCCCAGAAATTCTACCTACTATAGTGGGGTGCTGGAAGAACACAGAAATCTCCAGCATTATGGACACAGAAATTAGAAAATACTATAAAAACACATTTGTGGAGATGTGTTGTTGAGATATTTTGAAGGGTCATTCTGATTATAAAATAGCTTCAGTTCAAACTTCTACATTATTTTAGCATTTTTAAGGTTTTATTTTCCCTCCCTGAGTAATTAGTCACTGGACTTTTAAAACTATATATATATATTTTTTGTTTGTTTGTTTGTTTTTGTTTTTGTTTTTGCGGTATGTGGGCCTCTCACTGTTGTGGCCTCTCCCGTTGCAGAGCACAGGCTCCGGATGCGCAGGTTCAGCGGCCATGGCTCACGGGCCCAGCCGCTCTGCGGCATGTGGGATCTTCCCGGACCGGTGCACGAACCCGCGTCCCCTGCATCGGCAGGCGGACTCTCAACCACTGCGCCACCAGGGAAGCCCAACAATATATTTTTTTATATGAAGATGACCATAACCCAGGAAAATGGCTAGGCTTTTAATGAATACAAATTTTGTATGTAATAAAAACTTGGAAATAATTTGCATATATGCAGTAATTATTTTAATAATCTATGCTTATGCTTATGCTATGTTTTTACTGCTTTTGTTTGGGGATAACATCTCCTTATGATGTAGCATGGTCTACTAGAATTTTCTTCTATGTAGGCTTTTGTAGAGGTCATAATTTGATCTGAGGAATATCTGAATCCATGTAATGTTATGGCTAAGGCTACTTATATAACTATGGGATTTTATTATTTACCTTTTCTAAGGTAACTTTGGAAAATGTCAAGCAATGCAAGCTTGTCTTGCACCTGCCTTTATCTCTTAATAGTAAATACTCTTTTCTTTATTTTTTTGTATCTTCTCCTGACATATTATATATTTATTTCTTTACTGTATATCTTTCTCATGCCCTTCAACTAGAATGTGAGTCCATGAGGGCACTATGTTATTGCTCCTCTATGTTATTGCTTTTATAATGCATGTGCCCGAACAGTTCCTGACATATAGTAGGTGCCCAATAATATTTGTTGGATGAATGAATAAACACATGAAAATTAGGTGGGATATCAATTTTCCTAGATATAGTTCAAGCATATGGAGCTATTTACCTTCATTATATTAGAAGCTATTGTAAGGAAAAGTGAGATGTTTCAGATGATTTAAATGTCAAAGTTTGACTCTTGGTGACAAAAATAAGAATTGCCTCTTTGGAATACTTCAGGGGAAGAGGCAGACGGGTTTTCAGGGAATTGTGACTTGAGTTAACCTGTGGTGCAGACAAAGGTGTGTGTCACCCACATACCAAGACTCATTACCTGTGCCATTTTTAGTGGCCCAGAGACACAGTTCAGCATCAAGATTAAGAGGACTCTGGAATTAGTCTAGATTCAAATCCCAGTACCGCTTCTTAGAGAGGTATACACTCAGGGAAATTTCATAACATTTTTGTGCCTTGAATTCTTCACCTATCAAAAGGGGATGATGATAATATCTTCCACAAAGGGCCGTTGAGAAGATTAAACGTGTTGGCACATGTAAAGTTGTTAGACAAGTGCCTGGCATGGAGCAAGAAATATGTGTTACCTATTTTTGATGTTATTAACTTCCGTTAGACTGACTCTTGACCCTCTTGTTATGATAGAGTACCCAAGTTCCCTGTAGAACTGACCCAAAGTATTTCTTAGTGTTCTGAGAAATACTTAAGGTTACCTAGAAGCAAGTCTTGTCAATATCTGATCATCTATGGTGTACTTCTCCTTTTGCTCTGATCCTCTCTCTGCTACACAGGTACCTTATCTTAGCTCAGGCAACTATAACAAAATATCACAGACTAGGTGGCTTAAACAATAGACCTTTATTTCTCACAGTTTTGTAGGCTGTGAAGTCCAAGATCAAGGTGCCAGTTGATTTGGTTCCTGGTGAGGATCTTCTTTCTGACTTGCAGACATTTGTCTTCTCACTGTGCCTCACATGGCAGAAAGAGAGCATGATTTCTCTCCTCCTCTTCTTAAAATGTCACTAATGTCATTGTTAGAGCCCCACCCTCATGACCTCACCTAAACCATTAACTTCCAAAGGCCGGATCTCCAGATACATTCACATTGGGGGGTAAGACTTCAACATATACATTTAAAGGAAGACATAATTCAGTCCACAGCATACCCCGATGTCAGTGAGATGTAGTGCTGCTTCTGCTGGTACCTGGGTTCCTCCTGGTTAGGGCTGGTACTTGAGTACTGCTGTTATCTCTGCTGCAAACAGTCAAATCGGCCAGGCCCTGTTGTCCAGCCAAGAAGTACAGTGTAAGGTCTGTGTCTAGATTCATTTTTTGCATGTGAATGTCTAGTTGTTCCAGCACCACTTGTTGAAAAGATTTTCTTTGCTCCACTGTACTGCCTTTGCTCCTTTGTCTAAGATCTGTTGGGTTTATTTGTGTGAGTATATTTATGTGAGTCATTTTCTGGACTCTCTATTTTGTTTCATTGATCTATTTGTTTATTCTTTAACAAATAAGACACTCTCTTGACTACTGTAGCTTTATAAATATGTCTTGAAGTCAGGTAGTGTCAGTCTTCCACCTTCCTTCTTCAATATTAAGCTGGCTATTCTGGGTCTTTTCCCTCTTCATATAAGTTTTAGAATTGATTTTTCAATATCTACATAATAACTTACTAGGATTTTGACTGGAATTGCAATGAATCTATAGATCAAGTTAGGAAGAACTGGTATCTTGAAAATATTGAGGCTTCTGATTCATGAACATGGAATATTTCTCCATTTATTTAGTGCTTTTTTAAATCTTTCATCAGAGATTTGTAGTTCTCCTCATATAGATCTTGTACATATTTGTTAGATTTATAGCTAAGTGTTTCATGTTGGGGAGTGCTAATGTAAATGGGAATTTAAAATTTCAAACTCTACTTGTTCATTCTTTTTAAATGCCTTTATTGGAGTATAATTGCTTTACAATGGTGTGTTAGTTTCAGCTTTATAACAAATACTTGTTCATTTCTGATAAATATGAAAGCAGTTGACTTTTGTATATCTTGCAACTTTGCTATAATTGCCTATTAGTACCAGGACACTTTTTTGAGTTGATTCTTTCAGATTTTCTACATAGATGATCATGTCATTTGCAAGCAAAGACAGTTTTGTTCCTTCCTTCCCAGTCTTCTGTATACATTTTATTTCCTTTTCTTTTCTTATTGCATAGCTAGTACTTCCAGTATGATGTTGAAAAGCAGTGGTAAGAGAGGACATCCTTGTCTTACTCCTAATCTTAGCAGGAAAGCTTTGCATTCTCACCATTAAGAATGAGGTTAACTGTAGGTTTTTATAGATGCTCTTTACCAAATTGAGAAAGTTACTTTCTATTCCTGGTTTGCTGAGAGTTTTTTTTTTTTTTTTAATCATGAATGGGTATTGGGTTTTGTCAATATGCTTTAGTTGCATGGTGTAAGGTAGTTCTGTAGTCCTATGATTAGGTCTGAGTCCTTTAGTGAGTCTGTGTCCCTGGACTGTGAATTTCACAAGTTCTTCTAGTTTTTTCTCCCCATTAGGTGGGAAAGGATGGCTAAAGGTAGCTGGAGTTGGGTATTTCCCTTCCTTGATGTGGATGTCTAGAACTGTTCTAGTTGGGAATTTCCATCCCCTCAGGCAGTTCTGGTTAACTAGTTTCTCCTGAGGGAAGGTCTTGTTAAGAAGAACAGAATGCTCTGGAGTAATTAAAACTGGTTACTTTCCCCCTCCCCCTGCCAGAAGCACAAGGGGATTTTTCTCCACTATTCATGGTGAGAACCTGGTAGATCTCCTGGAGGTAAAACTCACAAAAGTGTGCCAGCCAGACTGTATCCGCCTGGAGTTTTTAACTCTGAGGCTTGTCTAAACTGAGCCTCCAGAAATTCATCAATTACAGTTCAGGTTTTCCTACCCCAGCACAGGTCCCAGAAGTGGTTTCTGCTCATGGGTTTCTGTTCCAGTAAGTTACCATTCTCTCTTTCTGCCTGTCTGTCTCTCCAACTTGGGGGGCAGTAGTTTGCCCTGTGACCTCACTTCTCTGACAGATCTAAGAAGTGTTGTTGATTTTTCAGTTGTTCAACTTTTTACTTGTTAAAAGTACAGACAGTGGCAACTTCTAAGCTCCTTACATGCTGTACCAGAAACCCAAAGTCCTCCAAATTTATATTTAGAAAATTTGATAATAATATTTCGATATTACTGGTTTCCTCTATAATTTTATTTATTTTATGATTAAAAAAATAACTATTACTCTGAGTGTATAAATTTCATGAAAATGCCAAAGGGCAAAAATGTTTAAAAATCCCTAATCTAAATAAAAAATTTATGTTTGATTCCATTTTGCTCTGCAGTGGGGTCTTCAAGTTTGTTGGAGATTTTATTGAGTTTTAGGGCAATGGGAGATAATGATTTAAAGCAGCTTCTCAAAATAGATTAATCCTGTGGCAACAGACACTTGCTAAGTCCTTCTGTGCATAGAACTCATGCTCCACCTGTGCTGGGGTCCAGCTAGGAGCTGCTGTAGCCTGGCCATGGCTCCTCTCGGATAATAATTGGAACATTAGTGAGAATGGGAAGGGAAATCAGTGGATGAATCAAAATACGATAAAATCTGGTAAAGAAAATAATGTGCTCTCAAGGCCTGGTTTGTAAACCATTCAACAGTAGCTTCTGAATAGAGAAGAGAACAGAACACTGGATCTTCCTGCAGAAGCCGCTGTGATTATAATGCAGATGCTCACTTGATGTTGTCTCAGAGCCACTGTGTTGGTTTCAAGTAGTTTAAAAAAACTCATTGCCAGATAGGCTTTTGGTTATGTTTCTGGCCAGCCTTTCTTTCCCAACAGCTGTTCCCAGCTTAATGAAGAAATTAGTATCTCAGTGTTGACTAGGATCTGGCGAGAGGCACGAGGTGGAAAACTCCAGACAGGTGTGCTCAGCTTCTGAAAGCCAAGGATTCTCTCTGTTTCCCACAATGCCTCCTGCTCCTCTTGGCAAACCTGGTGGCATGCTACAGGGGCATTACTCCATGCAGGCTGCTGGCAGATCCCAAGGATGATGATGCTTTCCAGAAAGACCAGAACAAATTAAGTGTCCAGCAGAGAAGAATGTGGCCTGAGCCCATTTTTCAAAGTGATAATTGAAGCTGTACTTTTGGAGGATACAGACACGGATCACTGGAAGAAGATTTAGTTTAAACGGGAAAAAAGTGATAAAAAGGCACAGTTCGTTTTCTGTCTTGCTTCAGCGCTTGTATTTCTGAAAAAACTAATACAAGAATACAATCTAAGGAAATGGCTTAGTGTTTACCCACCTCCAACTACTTAAGTTATAGAACAGTGAGGCTTGTATCCTTTGCCAAAAAGAAGCCAGTAAAGAATTGATTTCTTTATTCAAATTATTTGCTTATTAAAATAGTTGGAGGCAGAAGAATTTGAGAGGGTTTTTTTGTTTTGTTTTTTAATGGACAATGTAAATAATCTTCAATGATCTTTCAGCACTTCCTTCCCATTTACCAAAGAGAAATGACTCATTTAGGAGTTCATGGCAAACAAAGTCAAAAATTTCCAACTTGTTCTCAGATCTTCTAGTGAATTCTCACTCTGTGATGAAAAGAATGTTCCCTAAAGAAACCTGCATATGCTAAAGAGGGAGAAGAGGAAGCCTGAGGCACGGATATGTACATGATTGAAACACTGTGCTTGGGATTCAGGTTCATATTTCAGGTGTGTGGCTTAAGCATCTGTGTTAAGGAGGGAAAGGCCAGGCAGTTACTATAAACACAGAGTAACCCTGGTTCATCACTCTCCGTCCCAAGTCAAAAAGTGTGGCTGATAAAAAAGAATGAAATAAGGCCACTTGCAGCAACATGGATGGACCTAGAGATGATCATCTTAAGTGAAGTAAGTCAGAAAGAGGAAGACAAACACCATATGATATCACTTATATGTGGAATCTAACATATGACACAAATGAACTTATCTACGAAACAGACTCACAGACGTAGAGAACAGCCTTGTGGTTGCCAAGGGGGAGGGGAGGAGGGATGGACTGAGAGTTTGGGATTAGCAGATGCGAATGATTATATATCGAATGGATAAACAACAGGGTCCTACTGTATAGCACAGGGACCTACATTCAATATCCTGTGATAAACCGTAATGGAAAAGAATATGAAAAAGAATGTGTATATACGTAAAACTGAATCACTATGCTGTACAGCAGAAATTAACACAACATTGTAAATCAACTATACTTCAATAAAATAAAGTTTTTTAAAAAGCGTGTCTGATTACGAGACAATGAAGAGAAAGACAGGGAAGTTCAGAGGTCACTAGCTTTGCCTCCATCTCACCTGCACAGCGGTATTCTAGCTAGTGATATCAGTTTAGGGAAAAGACATTTAAAATTAGTTGTTCAGAGAGGACATTTATTTTCAAAATGTTTGGAACAGTAGGAGGATTATATAAAATATAGAATATATACAATAAATCTGGCAGATTGTTTTAAAAAATGGAGCCAGAATAAAGAGAGAGTATTACCTACACTGTGGAAATAACACATATTTCAAATTTATTTCATCAGGACTTTTTTACCTGGTGTCCACGTGCCACAGCATTCAGGGAGCCTGCAGACATGAAAGGGAAAAATTACCTTTCTGATTTTTCTACTCTCTAACTGAAACTGAGCTTTTACTTTAATTATGAATATAGATTTCATTAGACTGTCAAAGGGATGAGTGGCACAAAAAAAGATGAAAACTTCTGGATTTGTAGTATCTTTACTAATAATGAGAAAATAAGAAATTCTCATGTTTGAACCAAAATATCAGTGTACTAAAGTAGTATATATATTTATATGTATATACTATATATATGTATATTTACTAGTTGAATATATATATATAAATTTAGTAAGAAATAGTTTAGATATAAGGATACTGATAATGTTACTCACCACACCCTAAATATTTTTCATCTTAGTCTCTACAACTGATATTTTCAATTTAATTCTATTTGCTTTTCGAGTATCTACTATAAAGCAGATTTATACAAGGTTCTGGGGGCTACAATGGTTGCAAAATCTTCCAGGATTTTGGAGGAGTCTGGCAGGTAATGATGACTATGATATAAAAAAATGGTGTGATAATTTTTTAAAATTGAAAGATAAAAAGCAGTGATTCAGTAACTTACTTCTGTATGTATTGGCAGGGAGGTTAGGTCCTCCTAGTATTCACATTTGCCCTCTTCCATTCCTCTGTGGACCCAGTTTTTGAGCATCCACCTTGTACAAGGCATGGGGGGGTTAGCGTTTTAATAGGCAGCTGGAGACAGCCAAACCCCTCACCCACAAAAAACTAACATACTCTTCCTGGTGATCTCATGCAACCCTAACCAGGTAAGGTATTTCTACCTCCTTAACTTCCTCATCCGATTCTCCAGGTCACTTGAACCTATGGACAGAAGACTGCAGTAGTTTGTAACATATTCATTCTTTTGGACTACAAATAAAAGCTTGTTCCCCAGCAGTGGTGGTCCAGAAGTATCATCTGTGTCTTCAACATAGACTGCTTTAGAATAATCAAGACCTTATCAGGTTTGGGTAAAGTCGACTCATTTGATTTGTGCTCCTTATTCAAGAAGAGATAATTAATGGGAAGATATTGGACATTTCAGTTGAAATGCTGAGTCTCCTGATTTGTTGCTGAGACAGCTACTTTTTTTATTTTATTTTTTTAACGTCTTTATTGGAGTATAATTGCTTTACAATGTTGTGTTACTTTCTGCTGTACAACAAAGTGAATCAGCTTTATGTATACACATATCCCCATATCCCCTCCCTCTTGCATCTCCCTCCCACCCTCCTTATCCCATCCCCCTAGGTTGTCACAGAGCAACAAGCTGATCTCCCTGTGCTATGCGGCTGCTTCTCACTAGCTATCTATTTTACATTTGGTAGTGTATATATGTCCATGCCACTCTCTCACTTCATCCCAACTTTCCCTTCCCCCTCTCTGTGTCCTCAAGTCCGTTCTCTACATCTGCGTCTTTATTCCTGCCCTGCCACTAGGTTCATCAGTAGCATATTTTTAGATTCCATATATATGCGTTAGCATCCAGTATTTGTTTTTCTCTTTCCGAAATACTTTACTCTGTATGACAGACTCTAGGTCCATCCACCTCACTACAAATAACTCAATTTCGTTCCTTTTTATGGCTGAGTAATATTCCATTCTTTATATGTGCCACATCTTCTTTATCCATTCATCTGTTGATGGACACTTAGGTTGCTTCCATGTCCTGGCTATTGTAAATAGAGCTGCAATGAACATTGTGGTACATGACTCTTTTTGAATTATGGTTTTCTCAGGGTATATGCCCAGTAGTGGGATTGCTGGGTCATATGGTAGTTCTGTTTTTAGTTTTTGAAGGAACCTCCATACTGTTTTCCATAGTGGCTGTATCAGTTTACATTCCCCCCAATAGTGCAGGAGGGTTCCCTTTTCTCCAGACCCTCTCCAGCATTTGTTTCTAGATTTTTTGATAATGGCCATTCTGACCGGTGTGAGGTGATATCTCACTGTAGTTTTGATTTGCATTTCTCTAATGACTAATGATGTTGAGCATTCTTTCATGTGTTTGTTGGCAATCTGTATGTCTTCTTTGGAGAAATGTCTATTTAGGTCTTCTGCCCATTTTTGGATTGGATTGGATTGTTTGTTCTTTTGGTATTGAGCTGCATGAGCTGCTTGTATATTTTGGAGATTAATCCTCTGTCACTTGCTTTGTTTGCAAATATTTTCTCCCATTCTGAGAGTTGTCTTTTTGTCTTGTTTATGGTTTCCTTTGCTGTGCAAAAGCTTTTAAGTTTCATTAGGTCTCATTTGTTTATTTTTGTTTTTATTTCCATTACTCTAGGAGGTGGGTCAAAAAGGATCTTGCTGTGATTTATGTCAGAGAGGGTTCTGCCTATGTTTTCCTCTAAGAGTTTTTTATAGTGTCTGGCCTTCCATTTAGGTCTTTAATCCATTTTGAGATTATTTTTGTGTATGGTGTTAGGGAGTGTTCTAACTTCATTCTTTTACATGTAGCTGTCCAGTTCTCCCAGCACCACTTATTGAAGAGGCAGTGAGACAACTACTTTAATTTTCAAAAGAGATTGTAAAAATTGGCCCTTTTAAATACCAATTCAACTATAACAATATTTTAAGAATAATCAGCTTAGACAATAGAACACTAAGATCACATACCACTTAAGGCTTATGTAAACCAAGAAAATCTCATGCTGTGCTTGTTAGCAAGTGGAATATATTAAGAAAATACTTAAGTTATTTGTTGTTTAGCATCCCTTGCCCAAGTAAGGATTTACATCTCTGCCCAATACTATAAGGAGGGTCTCCAAGCCCTGGTAGTCACATTCTCTCTGACACTAAGAGATGGAACCAGTGAAAGTAGGGTTCTCATGGCCATAGAGCTTCAGGGTGTGTTGATGGTTAGGCTACTAGCTCTGCACTAGCCATGTGATCTTGGGCAAGCTAATCTTGCCCCAACCCCGGTTTTCTCATCTGCAAGATAGACATAATAATAATAGCATCTACTTCACAGGGTTACTAAAGGGATCAAATGAGATAATTCAGGTAAAATGCTTAACAAAATGTCTTGCACACCAAACACTTTTATCACTTTCATTATTATCATATTGTTATTATGCACTCCAAAAATCATTGGCATGTACTGTACTATCTTCCCAGTCTCTTGCCCATATATGAATTTTATTTTCTCCAGCCCATCCTTGCATTAGTCATTCAGTCCTAGGATGAGGTATACTTCCTCCTAACAAGGTGCTATTTACCACCTGGATACTTGACCTCATTTCCTCACATCCCTTCTTCCTTGATTTTCAATTTCTTATTCCCTTTGCCTTTTTTTTCTTCAGTCTATAAACATGGGCGAACCCATTTGTTGGGTGCTGGTTTCAGCCCATTGATAACCAGTGTTGTGGCTGGACCAGTCCTTGTGGTTCTTACTATGATTGCAAGATGCCCTTAGCAATAACCATCAGGGAACTTTGAAAAAGAAAAGTTTATTACTTTGTCCTGGTAATTACACGGCACACTTGGGGCCAGAGTATACTGGAGGACTAACCTTCATGATATCTTTTCTAGGATGTTAGACCAAGTAAACAATGAAGTAAATGAATAGGTAAAAATGCTCTCTCTCTTTCCTACCCCAGAGAAAGTAGCCATCAGTTAAATATGAAAATCTTTAGCTTAGAAATATTAACATAAGTACATGTCATTAGTTTGCTCATCATAAATGAGCTTTAGTTATTACATAAGTCAGTAGATGAATTGATAAATGGATGGATACAGTAGAGAGATAAATGGTCTGGGAAGCAAGAGCTCTGAGTTCTAGTCAGCTGTGTGAACCAGCTCTGTGCTCTTAGTGAACACATTCTCTTAATTTGTTAATTAATTTTAATTAATTTCTTAATTTCTCCTTACTAATACCTCTTTCTTAATTTTACCATCTATAAATACGGAGATAATAGCATTTGCTTTGTTTACATGATGGAATTGTTAAGAGGTTCAAATGAGACAATATAATCTGACCTATTTAATGTCAAATTGTCCATAATTGTATAGTGTTGTTGTTAATACAGACACAATTGTTATTCCCAAATAATTTATAATCTAATAATTTACAATTGATTGGGTAGTTATTTCCATTACTATGATGAAATCATACCAAGACCTGTCACTATCTTGTGATTATATTTGCCTGTTTATACGAACATTTCCAAGGTAATTTAAATCCATTCTTTGCATGTCAGATATAACTAGGGATATAGCTTTATTTCTTAGCTGAAACCTTTGTTATTCTTATTTAACTATAAATAAATACCTTGAACACCCTATTATGTTTTCCAATTAAAATTAAATTTAAACTTAATTTACGGTTTTAAATGGCTATTTTTTATCTTGCTTTTTCCTCAAACTTCAGTTGAAGTTCACTTGGGGAGTGTGGTAGATGTGGCTCTTTCTTAGCCAATTTCCCTTCTTTCTTCTTCCTTGCTAACAGAATACCAATTTTGTTCAGAAAACTGTCAGCGATGGTTTATTGGCCCTTTCCTCTGGAGATGAATCACGATTGTTCTAAGCCAGTCATAGCAACCCCATTTCTCTCTGTCAGTTTAGGGGTTGGCTTGTGACCCAGATCTGACTTATGAAACCTGAGAAGTCTGTTGTTGAAGGAATGAAGGAGGTTCTGGGAAGGGTTTTCTTCCCAGATAAAAAGAAGTAGACATGTAAGAAGAAACCTTCTTCCTCCTTCCTTCTCACTTTTGCAAAAATATTGCTGTGAGAGGATGTGGCCCTGTGGCAGCTGTCTTGAAACCCTGGAGGAAAAGTCAAGAGACCTACAGAAAAGCTGATATTGGTAAGCTACTGAATTCACCAGCTCTGGAACTACTTACCATTAAGAAAGTAGAAAGGCAGGCCACATAATGGGAGAAGGTGTTTTCAACAAAATATATAGAGAATTTTTTAAAATCAATAAAAAAAGGATGAAAAATAGGTAGAAGGCTTGAATAGGCATTTTGCAAATAACATACACAAATTGCCTATAAATATATGAAATAGTGGTGAAATATCATTGTTCTTCAGAAAAATGCAAATTAAAACGCAAGATGTCACTGTTTAACCACAAGAATGGATACATGAAAAAGACTCACAAACCAAAGATATGGAGAAACTAGAATTCTCATAGACTGCCGTTGGAAAGGTAAAGTGGTACAACCACTCTGGAAAATTCTAACAATATCTACTAAAACTGAACTTATGCATACCTCTTGAACCAGCTGTCCCACTCCTGGGTATCACCCAACAGAAATGTGGAATGTGTTTACCAAGACTATTTAGAGCAGCACTCTTTGTAATTAAACCCCAAAATGGAAACAGCCTAAGCGCTCATTAGCAGTAGAACAGATACATGAATTGTGGTATATTCATGTAATAGGATACTAAAGAACAATGTGAATATATAAACTACTGTTACACACAGCAACATAGATGCAAATTTCATAAACACAATTTTGAACAAAGGAAGCCAAGGCATGTCATATGATTCCATTTATATAAAGTTTAAAGCCCAGCAAAACTAATCTCTGTTGTTAGAAGTCACAGCAGTGACTGGAAGGGGGACCAAAAGGGTTTTTCTGCTGCTGGCAATGCTCTGTCTCTTCGTATAGGTTTCGATTCCATGTTATGTTGACTTTACATATGAAAATTGAGTTATGTGTTAATATGTGCATACTTTTCTGGATGTATGTTTGTGTCAATAAAAAGATTTAAAAATAATTGAAAGGGAAGAAAAATAAGGTAAGAAGAAATATTACCATTGAGAAAGGAATGGAAAATAGGTGAGGAGTATAAAGAGAAACCGGTACAGAAGGGCAGTGCTTTGCCAAGGGCACCTGTAATCCCCAGCAAGGCTGTGGGAGGGCTCTGTAGATTAAAGGCTTCCAGGGTCTTCGATTTCTTCTAAAAAGTTAGAATTCACTGCCTGGAGCTATTCATCCGCCAGAAGTGGTCAGATCTTGCTATTCTGGTTCTTGGATGATTTCATGGTTATGAGTCCATTTCTATCTCTTGGTTAAGTACCTGCTTTTAGATGCATAAGTTTAATTTGTGATACATAGAATAATTTGCTAACAAAGTCAATATATTCACCTAATATAGAATACTGCTTTGGATATGGCGTATATAATCAATTTGGAATTTAGGTAAAGACTTCATTAACTAACAATTTTTTTTTTTTTTTATGTTGCAAGACCTTGACTGATTATTTGCTTCTCTTTGGAATTTCTCTAACTTTAGTCTCTAGTCCTTGCTGTTGACCAGTGAGTTATATTCTGCCTTAGACTGTTGGCAGGTTTTGGCTTTTCTTCCATGTAGGCTAGTCTTGGCTCCCTACCTCAACCATAAGCCATTTGAAGGTAGGATCCATGTCTTATAATCTTTAAAAAATTTCTCTAACCTTGGGCTTTCTTCATAGTAAGTGCTGAGTTTTCATTGAATAATTGCTGGTCACTCTCATGCTTAGGTCATTTCAGATAAGGAAGGAGCGTGCTCATGGGCGATTGGCAGGGGATTTTTCTTGGCAACACTGAAGGATAGAATAGGCATTCTTCTGCTTATAGTCTTACAGAAACTCAAGGAAATGAAAGGAAAATCATGACAATCTCTATCCGTTCTGTGGCCTGTGTATGTGATAAAAATAACAGGCAAGGTATTGTTTGGCCTACCCAATACCAAACAACACATTTGACTTTTTTTTTTTTAAACAGAATTGACTAAATTACCCAATTGTTTTGTCTTCTTGAAGGCAGAGCCTGGGATTCTATTGATGAAACCTTATTTCATGCTCATGGGCTGAAACAGCTGTAGTTCACCGATTTGAAATGACTTAATGAGGTATTGATTTTGCTGCTCAACAGGCTCTAAAACAACTACCAAAATTGTGAAGTCGACATCGTAAGGGAAGAGGGAGAAAGAATGATGAATTTCTAATGAATGCGCCAGAAGAGTTCCTGTTTATTTATTATTTGAATTGGGTGCTTTAGAATTAGAGACATGAATTATGTAACTGGAGACGAAAAATATGAGTTCATTTTGCTCATTTGGAATTGGAACGGAATCACATGCACTTCAGGAAACATAAAAGTTTAGAAAAAACTAGCTCAGAGATGAATTATAGTGGTAAGTTATTTTTCAAGCCAATTTTTAGTTGTTCAAGCTAGAAGAACTGGAGAAAATCTGAGTGGAAATAAGACTCTAGGGAGAGGAAAGAAAAGAACTGTTCCTTTTGCATGTTTCCTGAATACTCCCTGGTGACTCTTAATGAGCTGCATTATTGTGTTTTGGCTCTGGAGTTGGATGGAGTTGTGCCATAAATTAGCGAGCTGAAGGGAATTTGAATGAGGGTACTGCACAGGCAGGTATACTGGAAACCTCTTCCCCATATTCCATTTGGCTAGATTCTGATTCCAGGGATAAACGGTTGGCATCCTGTGGGCTATCTCAAAAATATCCAACTTTGCAAAGTACTTTCTAGAATCAGTGGGTCAAACACTATGCTCATCAGGTAAATTTACATTGATCAGGTGCATTTCCCTAAGCCACTTCCCCACTGTCTTTCCAGTCGCCCCATCTCCTTTCGTTAAGAAAATGTGGCATTGATGATTTGTCTGAATGAAATAAATCTGGTGTTCCCCACAAACATAGAGTGCTTCGATTACAGGACAGTTTAGAGCTAGCAAGGGTGGCACAGTATACCAGAGGAGGAAATGGTCCTGGAGCAGAGGAGGTTATTGGGTCATAAGGAAGAATTTCCAGTGGACGGCATATGGAGAGGCCTCCTGGGTTAAGAAAATCATTGGGAAGAAAACAAGCAGCCTCCTACCATGAGGGAGGAGGCCTCTTAGGGCCCTTCAACCCTCGAATCTTTCCCAAATTTAAAGAAACCGGTACAGAAGGGCAGTGCTTCAAGAAAGCAGAAAGACTTGCTTTCTTGATTTCAAGCAGTTACTTTAAAGCAGTGGTTCTCAACCTGGGGCGAGGGTGATTTTGCCTCTCAGGGGACCTTAGGTGGTATCTAGAGACATTTTGGTTGTTACAGCTGGGGAGGGGGGAGAAGAGGCCAGGGATGCTGCTAAATATGCTAGAATGCACGTGACTGCCACCGCCCACCCCATCCCCCACCCTAACAAAGATGGATTCGGCCCCAAATGTGGAGTGACAAGGTTGAGAAACCCTGGAAGGAATGACAAATTTGTGTGGTCATGGAAGAAGGAAGAACTAATAAAAAAATTAGAAAGACCTTAAGCCATGCTGACTAAAGTAAGAAAAGGCATGACCAGGTGATGTAATGCTCTTGCAGGTATATGGATTTCCATGACAGAGGTGTCTGGACTGTGTGGCTTAGAATCACTTTGGCTACTTGCCCAGAACCTCGGGGCTGTCACAGATTTTCATATAATGATATGTTTACAGAAAATATGTAGTGAGAGTTACATAAAACAGCAGTGGGTGTTTTTGTTTGTTTGTTTGTTTTTTAAATGTATCTCTTCCATTGCTAGATAATGACCATTTTTTGAGCTTCTGTTGGGCTTTGGAACTGTGTTCAGTATATTTTTTTCAAGGTATTTGCATTTGGTTTCTTTTTGTTTCCAAAGAGCAATCTACATCAGCTATTCCCCTGAAGATAGTTTAATTGTTCCAGAAACAGAAGGAACTTCTTTCGGGTCCTTTGTTTTTCCATATGTAGAGTAATTTAGTACAGAGGAAATACAATTTTGGGATGGAAAGACTTTCAGGGATTCTGCACAAGGAAAAATAGGCCTCATGCTCTTGAAATATTAACAAGCCTAAGGAGCTTAAAGGGATTTACATGTCACAACCTGAAACAACCTCATTCTAGGTCTGTTTCCTGGAGTCTAAAATGAGAAGTTCGTTCTGATGAGCGTGAAAGTTGCTTTGTACCTGAGAGTCTAGGATTCTGTCTTTTTCTGCCAGCCAGTTAGAGGTGAGGGAGTTGGGTCATGCGCTCATCTGAGTAGGCTGCAGGATTTGTAACCATTTATTTCAGGGGGTTCAGGAAGTTGGTAAAATTGGATGCCAAGCTTTTTGAATATGTGCATTTTCCTAGGGTGACATTTCATATCTATATGATAATTTAATAGTCTGTGCTTTTAAAACAGTTAAGATCTACCGCAATAGGTTGTGATGCTAATAATTTCAGGATGACAAGCTTCTACACTCTGATGTATTTGTGGGGAGGAAGGTGATCTCCACGTCTTACTCTTCCGCCATCTTGAAGCTCCTCAAGCTTCTACTCTCTATGGCTATTAATAGAGGAGACTCTATCCTGTAACCCTACACCTCACAACTGACCCTGGGGAACTACACAGAAATATGTGCTATTAGTCACAGAGGTACTAGGGGAAACAGCACATGTGGGTCAGCAACCCCATTTCTTCTACTCAACATGGTGATCTCAGATGAAGAAGAGTTGTAATGGAACTTCATCAGTCAGAGCTACATGTGGAATTTTGGAAGACCAATAAATGACATTCATCTTTTTCTCCACATTTTATAGCCAGGAGAGAGACAGGCCAGAGAATACAGACAGATGGGGAGTGAAAAGGAAGTTGACTTTATTATTGATTAAGTTGGTGGGGAAACTTGGCTTTAAATGTGGGCCAAATAGACATCATAATACTCCTGCTGAATTCGGAAAACTTATTCCAGCTGTTCCTGGCCCCGCTCAGACAACAGGTGAGCTCTGTTCCTTTAGCTGAAGAGAATGTCTGATCTGCAGAAGGCCATGTCTCTCTAAAGGGACTGAATCTGGCACTGCTCAGCTCTGTCTCCTGACCTCACCAGTCTGATACATCTCTCCTGCCAATAGGAGCAATGAATGAAAGGAGAAGAATAGTTTTCCCCAATAACTTTCACCTCTGGGGTATTAGATGCACATTATCCGCTCTCTTTAGAACATCACAAGTTAGCAATAATTCCCCGTCCCACCCCCCCTCAGTTTAAGTGTATCTCTGCATCAACTGCAGATCGAAATACAGTATTGGTGGGGAGATATCTTGAGTGACTTATTTCCAAAAATGAAAGTAAGAGTCCTTCAAGGCCATGTAAATCAGGAAAATAATTGATCAGAGGTTTCTGAGAGCCTGCCCATAGTGAGGCGGATCTCTTTTGCCAATACCTCTTAAGGCCAACTGATGAGAGTTAAACATTGTAGAGTGGAGCTAAAATGTGCTGGGAGGGCGTTTCACTTCTGTTTTCCTTATCTCACTTTACCTTCCTTGACTCTTCAAAAAGTTTTCTGACTTTCTAGCAAACATTTTATGAACCTTAAACACTCTCAGATTGTCAATCTTCTCAAATAATAGCAGTAGTTACCTTTGGGGAAGATGGAAGACCCAGCCTTTTAGGGGGAAGACCTAACAGGATCTTCTCAAGGTGCTTTAATTAGGGTTCTTATTTGTATGGTGACCTAAAGTCCCGATTTGTCTGATGGATCTCAGTTTATACCTGATGTCCTGGTATAACAATTAAATGCACTTGCATTCAGCCTCAAGGGTGTCTTGGTTCACATAATAAATTATATGGTCGTTCAACTTTTTCTTTAATGTTTAGTACCTTTTCATCTTAAAACAGGAATGGATTTATTGTTACTTGTGTAATTAAGATTAGTTTTGTGGAAGGCTATGACATGATTTCTGCTTCAAGGAGAACCAACTGATTATTATAATATTAAAGCGAGCATTAATATGGTGCTTTTCAACCCACAGAACACTTTAACAAGTCTATTTAGAGGGTTGAATGGGGAGGGGTTCAATATTTTGAGTAGATGAATGAATAGGTAAAGCTGGAGTAATAAGTATGGCAGGCATCAGTATATTAGTTACACACAAATTGTCGACATAATCTTATGCTTATGTACATTTGTTCCTACCTAACCTGATGACTTTACTGTGTGAAATTTCCTTCTTGCCTTTTTCTTGGTGGCCAATGATACTTGAAATTGTGCTGGTCTTTCAAAAATGTAGGCATTCCCCACAACTGCTAATTCATACTTTCCTTAATCTCTAATTCAATCTCTTTAGTTCCAGCTGCCATCAAGGTGCTAATTATCACAGGCATTATTGTATAAAGTGAAATAAAACTGGTAAGTGGGTGAACATCACTGGTCTCAAAACAAACTCTTGTGGGGCATTGTTTCCCAGTTTCTCCTATATGACATGGAGTCATTGAAATCCTCTTTGTATTTGACCCTACGGCCTGATCTTCCCTTGTATGTTGTGAAACTCATCCAGTCTTTCCCCCATTTATTAGTGGCTGTGCCACACAGAAGAGAAGGAAGAGCCTAGATAAATCAAGATGGATTGCCTCTCTCTTTTCCTTCCCTCAGGCTTCTCTGTCAAGGAGGAGGGTGAGTGTGGTGGGATTGGCAGTATCTAGATTCACACTGGTGGTTGTTTCAGGACTGATAGCCAATCCGTAGGCCCCTTCTATGTTGGTACTGCTTGTTAAAATAGGAAAATATTTCTAAACCAGTTGATAAATAACCACTGTTTCAAAGACTCCCTTTAAGTTGTCCTGTCCCCAATTTTCCTGACTCTCCCCTCAGGTACCCCTGGATGTCTCCAGACCCAGTAAATAAGGGACAACACCTGGCATAGCAAGGGGCTACTGGGACCTTGCTCTAACACATTCTGATTAGCTGGTGCCTATGCTTATATAGGTTGTTGAATACTACCCTGGGTTGTTTTCCTGTATCTCTCAGGGTGACTACAGTTAACATTACTATTCAACAATTTGGCCAACTTTTCTGTTTTCATAGAAGAGACCATTTAGAGGTCTTCTCTTTAAACAATATATGGAACTTTCTTCTAGTACCTGACAGATTGTCATCAGTTTTTGGATAACTTTGGTAATGGGGAGATCACTATCCATTTTCCCCTCTGAAGTAATTCACACAGGACCACCTGCCCTCATTTCTCAGAAATGTCTCAATCACAAAGAGCCATATCTGATAGTCAACAACTGGCTTAGTCTCTCTCTACATAAAAATGTTTCTCCGGATCATCTTCTCTTAGCCATTCTCTCCATGTGCATATTCAAGCATGCGTCACAACATTTGAGAAATATCATAAACCTGAAGAGACCACATGGTCCCGAGTCCTGCCTTTTGGATGAGAAATATGTTTTGTACATATTTAGGTAATCAGTCATCAGGTAATCAGTCATTTCTAGCAAACGAATGAATGAATGAATGGATGAATGAATGAACAAATGACGGACCCCAGGCAGAAAATTCTTTTTAGTCTTTATAGAAAATTCCACAAGGATAGAAATTTCATGACTTCTGATTGGTCTATTTCAGTATTTTATCATAGCAAAGATCAAGAGTCTCCCCTTATACCCAAAAGAAATCTCTCTACCTTTCATTTAAGCTAATTTCTTCTTCTTCAGTGCTCCGGGTGGATGTCCCTTCTCTGTCTCCATTCCCAGATCATTGTCGGTGTTGACAGGACAGCGGCAGAAGAAAGGTCAGACATGTATTATAGGAGTCTGGTGTTATAGAGAACTCTATTTATTACCAAATTTATATCCCCACATAGTAAAGGAGAGCATTTTCCTTTATCATTCTAGATATCTGATTATATTAAAAAGTTTAAAAAATGCTATTCATTTTGTTACAGCAAATGAGGCCAACTCTCTTTGTAAACCAGGTCATATTTCAGCTTTGGATATTCAGAGAGATGAAAAAGGCTGACACTGTAAACAAGTAGGGGAAAGTGTTGTTCTTTTTATTTTCTTCAACTTTTCTAGAAAAGCTATCTGTTACAGTCTATGCTCATATCTAAAAGTTAGAATTATGTATTTTGTCTTTTGAGATTGATCTTCTAACTCTTAATTAGGCCAATTAAGATACCTTCACTAGTAAGTCAGAAAGAAAAAGACAAATACCGTATGCTAACACATATATATGGAATTTAAGAAAAAAAATGTCATGAAGAACCTAAGGGTAAGACAGGAATAAAGACACAGACCTACTGGAGAACGGACTTGAGGATATGGGGAGGGGGAAGGGTGAGCTGTGACAGGGCGAGAGAGAGTCATGGACATATACACACTAACAAACGTAAGGTAGATAGCTAGTAGGAAGCAGCCGCATGGCACAGGGATAGCGGCTCGGTGCTTTGTGACCGCCTGGAGGGGTGGGATAGGGAGGGTGGGAGGGAGGGAGACGCAAGAGGGAAGAGATAATGGGAACATATGTATAACTGATTCACTTTGTTATAAAGCAGAAACTAACACACCATTGTAAAGCAATTATACCCCAATAAAGATGTTAAAAAAAAATCAATTGAGATAGAAGGGTTAATTTAAGTAAATATATATCAGGATCTCTCTGAAAAAAAAGTGCCTATACTTGATAACAGTGTATAATATAAAAAAAGTATGAATCTGATTCTCACAAGCCTTATAAAATTATTCAGAAAGGATTGATCAACAATGTCAAACTTTTTGAGAAATATGGTGTTATTTGAAAAATGAATTATCTCCAAGTGTAACTACAAAGAAGTATTAATAATAAAATGATGTAATTATAAAAAAAAAAAAAGATGCCTTCACTGACCTTCCCAGAGTATAATCAGGAAAGCACAGAGAGATGTTTTATCACGAGACTCCTAGCTCTAGGGCTTTTAGTTCTTGTCATGTATCAATGGATTCTTTAATGACAAAACCCATGATTTTATTTGACTTTTAGTTTCTATGATTTTTTGTTTGTTTGTTTTGGCCCTGCCATGCGGCATGTGGGATCTTAATTCCTTGACCAGGGATCGAACCCGTGTCCCCTGCAGTGGAACTGCAGAGTCTTAACCCCTGGACCGCCAGAGAAGTCCTAGTTTCTATGATTTTGAAAGGATACGAAGTCTGAAAGAGACTTTAGAGACTCAATAGCTTAACCCTGTTTTGCAGAAGAGGAAACTGTTGCCCGTGCATTGACCATAAACAAAGGACTGAGCATTGAGGAGCAGTATTGATCAGTATTGAACAGTGGTATTGGCCTCTTTAGATATATCTGGATCAGATCTATCTCCTGCCACCCCACAGTCATGGCCTACATCAGTTAGAAATAACCCTCCCACACTGTTGGTGGGAATGTAAGTTGATGCAGCCACTGTGGAAAACAGTATGGAGATTCCTCAGAAAACTCAAAATAGAATTACCATATGACCAAGCAATCCCACTACTGGGCACATATCCAGACAAAACTATAATTCAAAAAGATGTGTGCACCCCTATGTTCGTAGCAGCACTGTTCACAATAGCTAAGACATGGAAAGAACTTAAATGTCCATTGACGGATGAATGGATAAAGAAGATGTGGTACCAAAAAAAAAAAAAAGAAAGAAAGAATGGCATTTTCAGCAACATGGATAGACCTAGAGATGATCACACTAAGTGAAATAAGTCAGAAAGAGAAAGACAAATACATATTGGCCTTTATTCTAAGGATCACTCTTGCAGCAATAGGGCTAAGAGAATGGAAGGAAACAAAACTAGACTAAAGGAGTTACAAGACGATTGACATAATCCAGGTAGGGGAAGGTGGTGATCAGAACCAGAGAGGTGGCAGAGGAGATGGAGTGAAAAGGATGGATTTGAGTAACATTTAGGAAGTAGAATGATTAGGCATGAATGAGAAGAACAATTTAAATGAATGATCACATACGCATGAGAACAATTCAAGGATGACTTCTAGAGCTGCAGATTCTGTATTCAGTCAGCTACAAATCTAAAGGCCAGTGTAATTTTCCATCCTTCTGTTTCTCTTCCTTTATTTAAGGGCCTATTGTATATTCAGTTAGTCAGCTAGCCAAGGATCTCTTGCAGGTCTTCATGCCAAGGAGATCCCCTATGTCACAGGTGGGACTGTGTTCCAGTGACACCTATTGTTAATAAAGCCTACATAGTTTTTAATTTTTATTGGAATATAGTAGATTTACAATGTTGTGTTAGTTTCAGGTGTACAGCAAAGTGAATCAGTTATACAAAGCCTACATAGTTTTTAAGGTGAGCTGACCATCTTCTGAATTCTGTTCAACAGTGAATATTGCTGAACCGAACGTCTGAGAATGATTATGTCAGAAGTCTCCATGGCTCTGTCTACATCAAGTGACCAACTTATCATTAACTCACTCAACTCTTCTTCTCAAAGAGCAGGCTTGAAATTTTGTTTTCCTTTTCTGAATAAACTGTTATTGGCGGTTGAATTGCTCATCACCCTTTGCTTTCATATTGTGAAAACTCAATACATCTACTCCCCCACTGAGTCAGAACGGGACAATTGAGATTAATATTTTATTATTTTAAATGCCTCCAAGATACTATCTGATTCATTCTCATAACAATTTTGGGAGGCAGGAAGGAAGCAGGTAAATGTGCATTTCACATAGTTTTTACTTAATGGTAAATTTAGTGCTGTTTGGTCAAAGATGAAAAATGAAGAAATTATTCATGTGGACTCTACTTTAAGATCATCATTCTTGGTGACAGTTATAACTTGCTTCCGGCAGGAATTTTGTTTGTTGTATTAATATGAGGAATGTTCTACTCACTGTATTTGAAGGTGACACCTCATAGTTGCACATGTGTTTTGAGATATTTTTCTAATGGAAAGGACAGATTTTCATTAAGCCATTGGCACTGTCTCTTGACACAGCGATGACTGACACACATTTCTGATGCCTGACTTGGGATAGGTTTTACAACCATCACCACAAGCAGAGAAAAGCAAATTGCCTGCCTGGGGATTTGAACTGTTGCCACTGGCCTCATTAGTATGGTGTGCTAACCAACTAGGGTAGACCCGGGCATGCAATTATAAAGCAGCATTAATCAATCCTGGTCTAGGGTCCTGCAATTTAACCTTTGAATATATCCATTAGCCCTGACACGTCTGCATGGAAGAGTGTGGCCTTTCTCTAGAGGCATATACTGCAGAATGTTTTGCAGCTATCTTTCACTGAAATTTATTTTTCAAATTTAATAAAGATAGAAACATTATTGAATCTTGAAATAAAATTTAGTGTTTCTATAACACTAGGTATTTAATTTTGAATGGTGTTTATGAATATGTCATTCATCTGTGACAATTGCTTTCAGTAACTTCTTTTTAATAGTTAAAGGCATGCTTGAGCCTCATCTGAATTTATGTTTATTCACATGTGGGAGGGAATAACATTTTAGAATTAGATCACAAATGTCAGAAAGCTACTCAAAGTGGGAGCTTCATAGAAAGGTTAGAGAGTGGAAGGAGATCCATGAAGGCATTATTTTTGAAAAGCAAATTCTTTGCAGTCAACATATTCTTGCAAACTGCTTTGAAAATGAAACACTCAATTATGTTGTAATATTAATGATTTAAAACTAGTGGAGGTTGTATGGATAAAAAGCTATTCAAGGAAGAGAAGATGCTATGGAAATGGATGTTATACTCTAAACTATTAGTTTGCTTGGGCTGATATAACTAAATACTGTGGAATGGGTGGCTTACACAACAGACATATATTTCTTACATTTATGGAGGCTGGGGAGTCCAAAATCAAGGTTGGACCTGTAGATTCAGTTCCTAGAGAGGATTTCTTCCTAGCTTGCAGATGGCTGTCTTCTTGCTGTGCCTTCACATGGCGGAGAAAGAAAGTGCTCTGGTCTCTTTCTCTTCTTCTTTTTTTTTTAAAAATAAATTTATTTATTTTTGGCTTCATTGGGTCTTCATTGCTGCATGCAGTCTTTCTCTAGCTGTGGCGTGTGAGATTCTCATTGCAGTGGCTTCTCTTGTTGCAGAGCATGGGCTCTAGGTGCATGGGCTGAATAGTTGTGGCTCGTGGGCTCTAGAGCACAGGCTCAGTAGCTATGGTGCACGGGCTTAGTTGCTCTGGAGATGTGGAGTCTTCTGGGACCAGGGCTCGAACCTGTGTCCCCTGCATTGGCAGGTGGATTCTTTACCACCTGCATTGGCAGGTGGATTCTTTACCATTGTGCCACCAGGGAAGTCCCTCTTTCTCTTCAGCATGGGAGCCCCATCCTTATGACTTTATCTAAACCTAATTACTACCCTAAGGCCCCACCTCCAAATACCATTACACTGGGGGTTAGGGCTTCAACATATGGGTTTTGAGAGGACGTAAACATTCAGTCCCTAATATAGCTGAAAGTAGCTTGACTATTTTGACTGGCAAACCATTTCCTCTGTCTCCCTCATGTCCCTGATTCAGTCAGACGTCAGGTCCTGCTTATTCTACCATCCATCCAAATATTTTTCTGATTCAAACCTCACGGCAGATCCACTGTGCTGGTCCAGACCACCCCTCATTTCTAGTGTGGATCACAGCAACAGGTCCCAACTTCTCCTGTCTCCAATTCTGCCTCTCTTTAATCCATTTCCCAAAATTGATAACATTGCAAATGAGATGATGTCACTCTCCTGCTTCAGTTCTTTTCAAGGACTCCCGTTGCTCTTATGATAAATTTCCCAATCCTTATCACTCCTTACAAGGACGACTTCTTAAGTGGGTGTTGTGTGGGCACTGGGCAGTGTGTGTGCGTGTGTGAGTGTGTGTGTGTGCACAAGTGTTTTGAGAGAGGCAGCCTCACACTAATGGAAGACCACAAATTTATATTTCTTGTTTTATCTCCAAATGAGATTATTTACATAATCATTGATGTTTACATATTTGTGTTGAAGCATTAAAGTGCAAAGATTTAAAATACCTAATTTTTATAACCCCTTTTGACATTTCTTTATTTTCTTGATACACTGGTAAAGTAAGGAAAAACAAATTGAATTGGCCTTGATTTCTCTCCACTTAGAAGCTCTGCCCACCAAGAACTGCCTTGCTCAAATTTTTTTCCTCCAGGCTTATTTCCGTCTGCCCATTGCCCATCAGTGCACACGCTAAGCTCTACCTTCATGAATGTTTTTCACTTTCTTAACTGCTTGGTGCTCTCTCTCCTACATAGTCCAGGAGAGAATGAAACATCCCAAAGGCACCGAATACATGCTTGTTCCATAGAAGCTCCATGGGAGCAGGGACGCTGGTCCTTTTGTTTAGTTCATAGGGATATTCCCAAGCACCTGTGAAAATGCCTGGCATGTACTAAGTGCTGTATATATATATAAAATGGTTTCTTTCTTTTTTTTTAAAGACTACTTTTTAAAGAGCAGTTGTAGGTTCAGCAAAATTAAGAGAAAAGTACAGAGATTTCCCGTCTAACCCCTACCCCATTATCAACACCCTACACCAGAGTGGTAACAGTTGTTACTGATGAACCTACATTGGCACGTCATAATCGCCCCAAACTCCATAGTTGGTATTAGGGTTCACTTTTGGTACTGTATCTTCTGTAGGTTTGGACAAAAGTATAATGACATGTATCCATCATTATAGTATCAGAAGAGTATTTTCGCTGCCCTAAAAATCCTCAGTACTCCACCTATTCATCCTTCCCCAAACAACCTCCAACCCCACCAGCACTTGGCAACCACTGATCTTTTCACTGTCTCCATAGTTTTGCCTTTTCCAGAACTTTACATAGTTGGAATCATACAGTATGTAGGCTTTTCAAACTGGCTCTTTCACTCAGTAATATACGTTTAAGTTTCATCCATATCTTTTCATGGCTTAAAGCTGATTTCTTTTTAGCCCTGAATAATATTCCACTGTCTGGATGTACCACAGTTTATGAATCCATTCACCTGTGGAAAGACATCTTGTCTGCTTCCAAGTTTTGTCAATTATAAAGAAAGCTGCACCAAACATCTGTGTGCAGGTATTTTGTGTGGATATAAGTTTTCAACTCTTTTGGGTAAATACCAATGAACACGATTACTGGATCTTATGGTAAGGGTATATTTGTTTTACAAGAAACCACAAACTGTCTTCCAAAGTGGATGTACCATTATGCATTCCTGCCAGCAAGGCATGAGAGTT
Organism: Monodon monoceros; assembly: GCF_005190385.1. Taxonomy (NCBI): domain Eukaryota; kingdom Metazoa; phylum Chordata; class Mammalia; order Artiodactyla; family Monodontidae; genus Monodon; species Monodon monoceros. The sequence continues at coordinate 14,843,396 of NW_021703768.1, read as the reverse complement.
CTTGTTGCTCCACATTCTTGCCAGCATTGGGTGTTGTCAGTGTTCTGAATTTTGAACATTCTAATAGATCAATAAATCTGGTAGATATAATAGGTCAATAAATGTTTATGAATGAATCTCACCTATGTAATAGGAATAGTATGATGACAATGAAGGAGCTGAGAGCTTTGTTAAATGCTATAAATATGCATTGTTCACATCAGGAATCAGAGTACAGATGTTATCTTATTGTCCTCCTGTTGTAAACATGGACATATCAAGGAACAGCCATCATGTCTTTGTTCTACCCCTATGGCTCATCAGTGTTTTATCTTCAGAGAGCAGGAACTCATGCTTGTCAGTCACCAATTCTTTTTTTAACAAATTTCTTTTTACTTTGTAATGAATTCACAATAACTTGCTTCAGTGGGAAGGAAATAATTTATGATAATTATTTAAAAAAATGGATTGTCTTTAACTCTGCCTAATGAAAACTTAGCTGTATTTTTGCCTAGATAATCCAAAAGACTGCTAACTCTAATTAGCTAAGAATACCAGTACAGCTTCACGGTGAAATTTTTCTACCATAGCCCTGAGTTCATACATATGAAAATCAGAAAGGCTAACCACATGGTTTTTAATGCATCAAAAAATTCAAGTAATAGTTAAATGTTTAAAATGTTTTCTGAGGTTCAGTTTTCTAAGATCTATGTCTATGCTCTATAAAATTAGGAAATAAATCTAAATGGTTTTCTCTAAAAGAGCATAAAATAGGCTTTAAATGAAGGTTGACCAAATTCTTAGATGTTAAGATCCTTTTATTATTGGATAAATGCTTAATGGGAATAACAATTTATAATAGCTACTAATAATTGCATCTCTGTTGTCAAGTTACTGTTACTTTTACATATATAAATATAACTTAATCCTCACACTATTTCTGTAAACCAAGTATAATTATTCCAGTTTTGTAGAAAAGGAGACTAGGCATCAGAATGGTTAAGTGGTTTTCCAGAAGGCACACAGGACGAGGTAGCTGTGGAGCACAATGTCCCTTGCCTAGTTCAGCCCCTTCCTCTGAGTGTGTCTTGGACTCCAGTTAATGACTCTCCAAAGAGCTGTCTAAATTCTTGCTGTTTAAATATTATTTTGCTGTATCTTATATTCCTGGAAATAAGTGGGCTGTCAGGGAAGGGTTCTTAAAGAGTGGTTTGTACTCAACTACTTCCATTTTCTATTTCCACTACTCAGCTTTCATTCAACATTCTCACTAGTCTTATGATTGACCTCCACATCAGCAAATTTGATGGTGTCTTTGTTTTTCTGTCTAGTGTTTGAAATTGCTAACTCATCTTTTGAAAAACTTTCCCTTCTCACTGGCAACAGTCCAACCACACTTCTGTTAGTTTCAGAGCTTGTTCAGTGGTTCCACAGGCATTTCGAACTCTACATGTCTGAAACCAAACTCATTTTTCTGCTCTAACATTTTCCTTCCTGTGTTAGTGAACTTAATGATCAGTGCTACCATCATACTGGCTGCCTGTGATGGTTAATTTTATACTTCATTTTGGCTGCACTATTGTGCCCAGCTGTTTGGTCAAACACTAGTCATGATGCTGCTGGAAGGTATTTCAGCAACATCATGAAACAGCTTTAAGGAAAGCAGATCATCCTTTATAATGCAGGTGGGCCTCATCTGATCAGTTGAAGATCTTAAGGGTAAAAACTGATGTTTCCCAGAGAAGAAGGAATTCTGACAGAGACCAACAGAAGGTAAGATTTCTTACCACAGCTGCCTTCCAGATTTCTACCTGTGAGGTCTGGTGGAAGGGAAAGTGGTAAGAGTCCTTTCCTCTCTCTCTAAATTTAGATTAGCTGGAGAAAATATTTGTGGAGCTAGTTTCTTGCAATATAGCAACTCTGGTGTTTGTAAATGAGTACTCTCCATTTTTATGGATTCTTTCCTCCCAGAGATGTTTGTCTTTGTCTATTGTGTCATTTGTCATAAGGAGGAAGAATCACAGGGCAGAATGCCAGGCATAAGGCCTATAAGCTTGCTCTTTGAGCCAGCTGGTGAGTTAATGGTTCTCCCCAGACCAACATCTATATAGACAGCCTTTGCCATGGGTCCTATATGTAAAAAACCAGATGGAGTTTTCATTCCATCTTGTTCTATGTGCTGAGAGCTTGGTTTTGTGTCTGTTGAGAATATTTGCACTAGTTTCTGCCATCTGGAAGGTGCATTTACCAGGGTGAATCTGGTGACCAAACAGACTGGAATTCCGAGACACAAAGTCACAAGCAAAACACTCTCTTTGTCTGGCCGTGCCAGCGCTCAGGAGAATTTGTCAAAAGGTGTTCCAGTCCGTAAGGGACCTTTATTGTCTCAACCTTTGTTGCCTTGTTAGTGTTGGAAAAATCCCATTTCTGGAGTGCCTACCTGGTGTCACAGATTAGTGGGTCTGTCACTAGAGGCATCCCATGTTTTCACAGGAAACTGGAGACACCATTTTCACTGCACCATTCTTACCACCTGCAGCAATGAAAGGTACCTTATTAGACTAACTCTGGGCATAAACTTTCTAGATCTCGTGACAGCTACATATTCTCTTGTGAGATGCCTCTTGTGTCTTTAGCTAAGCCATAAAAAAGGCTCATTGGTTTGAGTAACTATTTGATTTGATTTTTTTTGTTGTTTGTTTTTTTTTGCTACACGGCTTGTGGGATCTTAGTTCCCCCACCAGGAACTGAACCCATGCCCTCAGCAGTGATAGCGCAGAGTTCTAACAACTGGACTTCCAGGGAAGTTCCCTGAGTCACTACCTGAGATTAATATGAGATCCTACTTGTCAATAACCAGATGATGGATCCTTTAAATTGGCTATATTTGAACAGAATTTTTGAGAGCTCTCATAATTAATAAACAGCTGTCATATTGGTACTAAAGAGAGAATCAAATTGAAAGGAAAAGAAAAGTATAGTGGCTAGCCTTAGGGAACCCTTATTCAGATGAAAAAACAGAAATTAGACTTAAAAAAAGATCCAATGTAAATTCCTCTTTTTTTAAAAAAAATTGCCCCATCTCCTCAGCAATTCCCCAGGCCCTCCTACAAATAATCAGGAAATTGATCAGCTGGAAGCCAGTATTTAAGGACTAATAAAAGCAACTGTCTTTGTCTTGCTAATCTCTACAAAATCAGAACTACACCTCTAAAAACAAGTCAATGCCCACTTACCTTTACCAATCCCAAAATGACACCTATTCCTCTCAGATGCTTGTAGATATTATAAAAATTCAGGATATCGGAGCAAAAGTATCCTGTACTTAAAAAGAAAAAAATTTAAATAATAATCAACCTAAGACTTATGATAGTAGACAAATATACTCCAAAACCCCTAGGAAAAAAATTTTCTTTGTCCCTTAAAGTTATGAATTTTATCATACCTTTGAAATATAAACACAGCCCACAATCACCTGAGACTGAGCCTGGATTAACTCAATCACTAGAATCTGAAACTAAAAACAGAGGGAAAGGGGGCTTTTAAAATACAAACTGCCAGAAGAAGTCTCTTGCCCAAACTCTAAATTGCAGTCTCCTTAAAAATTGCTTGTCAAGGGCAAATACAGATCTTAAAGGTGTTCTTCACAAATAATGAAAACTTTAGCCATTGGAGTGAGTAAATGATTTATTCCAACAGTTATTTATAAACTGATGAGTTTTCTGTTGTACCTGATTCAGGATGAAAGTTTTAAAATGAAAATTATGAGATCTCTGGTTGTGTCTCTATATATGTGTACATTATAGGTATGGTATTTTTTACCTTCAAAAGGTATTGCCAAAAGTAATTTGTAAAAGAGCTCTATTTAACTGGCTTATACACTTACACACAAAAATTCTCAAAACTATAATAAAAATACACCCAAATGTATTTCGAGTTCATGTGGTCTAGGATAATCTTTGGTAAATAAAAGCTCATTTTAAGCTTGTTGGTTTAATTAATACAGGTATGTCTTCAGAGTTATTAGCATTAAATATAATGCAGATAAACAAATTTTGTTCTACCTCTGTTTACTAGTCAGATGGGCTCACGTTGTCTCTATTGCAAAGTTTGTCAGCAAAAAACAAACAAAACCCACAAAATTTAAGACAATGACTAACTACTTTAATGTATCATGAAATTATCATGAGTAGTCTAAGTATGATTGTTAAGAACAAATGTATTAAATCGATGTAAGTAAGAGTTTTTAGGTGAACTTTCAAATGATAATTGTTTTATGATATGTCTACTTAAATAGTTTCCTAAATCTCTTTGGTAATTTACACCCTTAGAGTTTTGCTAAATTAAATTAAATAATAGGAATTTATTGAATGTCTAGATCACTTCCAAATGATATAAAATACTGAAACATTAAGTGCTAAACAACTCTAAGTTACCTACTTTTTGACCCTTTGTTACAGAGAGAATAAATATTTTGGGGCCTATTAGTAAATATGTATATCTTGTGCATTATTGAAAGAATGTACTATGAAGTAGCGTATGTTTCTAGAAATTACGAAATGTCTTTATAAATTTGCCAACCCACAAAACACTAACACAGTTTGCAATTTTATTTATTTTCTCCCCCAAAATTAAGGTTTCAAAGGATTAAGAAATCTAATTAATATGTGTGGTTAGAGCTACTAGAAATAAGAAAAGTAAGATATGTTTTGGGGTTTGAAAAAAACGCATAAGGAATGGAGGTTTTTGTTAAGGAAAAAGAAAGTGATTTTGTCCTAAAGCTCTTTATTTCTTTTCTTTTTTTTTTTTGCGGTACGCGGGCCTCTCACTGCTGTGGCCTCTCCCGTTGCGGAGCACAGGCTCCGGACGCACAGGCTCAACGGCCATGGCTCACGGGCCTAGCCGCTCCGCGGCATGTGGGATCTTCCCGGCGTGGGGCACAAACCCGTGTCCCCTGCATCGGCAGGCGGACTCTCAACCACTGCACCACCAGGGAAGCCCAAGCTCTTTATTTCTAAATGGGAACGAGAACAAGGGACAAATTAAAATAGACAGAGAGAGTTGTAGAAAATTTGTAAAAAAGGAAATATTTGCAAAGGAATTTCACTGGAATAAATTTAATTATGTAAATGAGTTTTAATATCAAAAATAAGCTGGAACAAAATTAATATTTGTTTTTTCTTTCCATTAAAAGGGCAAAGATTTTAATTTAAAAATGTATTTATTTTTAATGAGTGCAATTAATTTTATTTATTTGTTCTTTATTGTTATGCTTTTCTTTTACTGAAGTATAGTTGATTTATATTTTATTAGTTTCAGGTATACAACATAGTGATTCAAAATACTTGTAAGTTGTACTCCATTTAAAGTTATTATAAAATATCGGCTATATTCCCTGTGCTGTATGTCCTTCTAGGCTATTTATCTTATATGTATTATTTTTGTACCTTTTAATTCATTACATCTATCTTGCCCCTCTGCCCTTCCCTCTCCCTACTAGTTACCACTAGTTTGTTCTCCACATCTGTGAGTCTGTTTCTGTTCTGTTATATTCATTTGTTTTATTTTTTAGATTCCACATATAAGTGATAACAGACAGTATCTGTCTTTCTCTATTTGACTTATTTGACTAAGCATAACACCCTCCAGGCCCATCCATGGCACGATTGTTGTTGCACATGTTACGATTTCATTCTTTTTTACGGCTGAGCAGAATTCCAGTGTGTGTGTGTGTGTGTGTGTGTGTGTGTGTGTGTGTGTATCACAGCTTCTTTATCCATTCATCCGTTGATGAACACTTAGGTATGCTCTTAATGAGAAATTGTAAATAAAGATTTTTTTTTTACCTTTAATGTAATCTGTCTAGAAAAACAAATATTCTATATTTTGTTTTCATCAGGTATTTAATTACATAGAAAAAAAAACCTTGAGTCTTTTCAATATTAAAAGAGGTAAGGCTTTTAACAACTGTTTAATTTTCTGTATTTGCCTGTGAAGTCTTTGATTAAATGGATACCTAAGTATTGGTTCACAATGATGTATGATCCTATTTGACCATGTGTTTTAAAACCTTTTTGATATTTTTTTTTTTTTTTTTTTTGCGGTATGTGGGCCTCTCACTGTTGTGGCCTCTCCCGTTGTGGAGCACAGGCTCCGGACGCGCAGGCTCAGCGGCCATGGCTCACGGGCCTAGCTGCTCCGCGGTATGTGGGATCTTCCTGGACCAGGGTACGAACCCGCGTCCCCTGCATCGGGCAGGCGGACTCTCAACCACTGCACCACCAGGGAAGCCCCCATTTTTGATATTTTTGACAAACTTACCCAAAATCAAATTCTAAATGAAATCTATTGACCTAGAAATAACGTCAAAGGTTTTCAGAGGGCCCCTGCAGTACCTCAAAAGATTTGTTTTCTCTCCTTATAAAAGAAAGCTATTTAATGAATTAAACTTATTTGGTATATTAAATTACATGTGAAGCATTGTCAAATTATGTTAAACCTTCTCAGGTTATATTGTATGAGTAAACGTTATTATATAAGTATTCTAGAAATTATATGAAATTCCTAAAATTTGGATGTGTCTTAGTTGTTAGTCATAATTCTAGTTATTATCTTAAAATGTGTCACAGAGATAAGCAAATTTTCTTGTCAAATCCATTATAATGAATCAGATCTTTAATAATGTACATTTTAAGTCTTTTATCATTTACAGACTGTTGTTATTTTACTCAGATGCTTTTACAAATGCTTCCTGCAAATATGTTTTATTTTCAGAGAAATTTATGGGAAGGAATCTGACAAGTACTCTAGAATACAAATTTCTGATAACTTTCAAATCATACCACTGAATTGGGTAAGAGTTTACAGATCTGTAATTAAAATAAAACTGATGGCTTCATAAAACTTCTAACAAAAGATCAAACAGAACAGAATTAATTATATGGGGCTAAACGAACTGAGGAAGATGACTAATTAATTTTTTGAAAGACAGTGCTGGTTTTTTAAAAATGTTTTGTTTCTCCAGATTTAAGGAAATTTTTTCCTCTTTTCCCTTAAGCTAAGTATACCTTAGAGCAATTTGGTAAATTATAGCTTTGTAATCAAAATTGAAACATTTATCTTTTTCTCCCTACCTGATCCCTTCAGAATTCAGAAACTATCAATGAGTGTTCTTATTTTCTTGGTAATAGAGTTATTTTCATAAGTTCAGTAAGAATCGATTCTCCTTATAAAGGATACAAATGGAAACACTGATTATATTACCAAAGCTTTGACTGGAATGTCATATTTGAGAGAGACATACATAGACTCAGATATGACCAGACAGCTTTAAGGAACTAAAAATGTTCCTGTACAGAGTTGACTGTTCAGAGCCAATAAAGTCCCTTGGAAAAACAGTCTGGTACCTTGCTTACAGGGTCCCTAGAAGCCTTACCAGGTGAGTAAGGAGGTCACTTCCTGGCAGCCACAGGGACTTCAGGATATTTTAGAGACCCTGAGAAGAAAGGAATTCACCCAAATCTATAGATATTGCAGCCAAAGTCTGATGGCAAATATTGGGCTTGGCTTCTTAGCCTCAAGAAGCTATTAAAAGCTCAATCTGGAGATTCCTTATGACAAGTTTCAGCAAAACAGACTAAAAAGAGCCTATATGATCAAGCACTATTCTTGTTAAATCTATGTAAATAATCAGGCCAAGTTTATTGAAACTAGACTTACTTTGCCAACAAATTATTCTTAATTTGGCTATCTTTGGTAGAAATGAGGGTGATTTTAGATAGAAAAATTATGTTTCAGTAGAAATTATAATAAATAATAGTTATTATATTAGGTATTCGATTTTAATATTATTAATTTTCCTTGAGGTTTAGTTATTTACCTAAAAACTAACCTGGATCATGAATTTTTCTAGTTTCATCCAATCTCTGGCCACAACTCTCCAAACTAATATTTTCAATTTTCTCCTACCCTTTTGACCTGGAATCATTGAGAACTAAAACTGCCCTTTTTCCTGAAGCCCTGCAAACTGAAGCTGGACAAGTTGACATAAACTTCAGAGAAATTGCCACAGCAGTTCATATTTAAACGAGCTTCAATGCCTGTCACTGTTTGAGCCACTCAGGAAGTTTACCTGAACATCTGATGACATCATCAGAAACATATCAAACTGCAAAAGATGCTTTGCCTCTGACATCTAGAAATCTTCTTGACTGACTGCCCTTGGGCTCAGAAACTGGTTTATAATCTGCTCCAGTCATTAACCTTTGTTTTTCCTTATGTTTCCATAGACACGCCTCTTATTAAATACCTGATTGCTTGCATAAGGTAGGCCTGACTTTGGGAGCTGACCCGCATCACCACCTCCTGAAATGAGTTTAAATGAACTGACCTATTGTCAAGACTGGTTCAGTGAAATGAAACCATCTGCCAGCTCAACTTTTAATATGCAAAAACTTGCAAGGAAGTTTCAGAGGAGGTAACTGCTGGGGTCCATGTCAGGCTGTCCCCAGATATGCCTCAATGGCATATTGATTATTTTGAATTAAAGTTACTTAAGAAAGGACCAAGGCAAGAGGGACACTCTGACCTTCCTCCCTGTCTCTCTGAAAGCAGGAACTAAATCTCCTACGTGAAAGGTGCACCCCCTGCATCTGGAGGTAGAAGGACACCCTTATAGCCAGAGATGGGGAAATTGAGGCCAAGAAGGCTATATAAACAAACCCTGTCACTTCTCTAATCTACTACTCCATGCCCAAACTATTTAGATTCTTCACTAATTAAACACCCAAAGCCTAAATTTCTTTGTCCTGTCAATTCCTCATATATTTATTGCTTCTTTGTCTGAAAAGTATAAGAGCTGCCTGCTTTGGCTGCTTTGTAGGTCCCATTTCTATGAGACCTCTGTGCCCACAAATTGAAATGTGTTTCTTTTTCTTCTCTCAATCTGTCTTGGGTCAATTTTATTGTTAGTCCAGCCACAAGAACTCAAGAGGCGTAGAGGGAGAAATTTCTCCCTCCGTGGCAGTGCTTACAGGAGAAAGCCTCCAAAAAATCCCAGTAGTATGAGAATCAGGAAGCTTCCAGGTTGGCGAGCACATCCACGTACTGGGAAGGTGACACACCTGACCTCCACCAGGACAGAAGCTCCTTTGCTGGGGACCCTCCTAGAACGTGTCCTGTGCATCTCTTCATCCGGCTGCTCATTGTGTATCTTTTATCGAATCCTTTAATAAACTAGTATATGTAAGTAAGTGTTTCCCTGAGTTCTGGGAGCTGTTCTAGCTAATAACAGCTAGATTAAATAACCTAATCCAAGGGGGTGGAGGTCATGGGAATCTATGATTTTTAACCAACTCAGACAGAAGTTGTAGGTAACCTGGGGAGCTACTGCTTGTGATTGGCATCTGAAGTGGAGGATGGTCATGTGTGACTGAGCCCTTAACCTCTAAGATTTGATGCTACCTCCAGGTAAATAGTGTCAGAATTGAGTTAAATTGTAGGACACCCAGCTGATGTCACAGAATTGTTTGATGGGGGAAACATCCCCACACGTATAGTGCCCAGAAGTATCAGAAGTGAAGTGTTCTGTATGGGTAGTAAAAGAGAAACCCAGGAGGGAGGCCTGGGTTTTTCCTGATTCATGTGGAAGACTACTGAGTTTTTCCCATAATACAAGATGTATATATGTATTAAGAGACAATCTATAATACTGTTTTATACTTTTAAAATTATATGAGTAGCTACACATCCAAACCTGTGTAATGTATTTGAAACTCAACCTTGATGAGGGACATAGAACTATGTGATTCTTTTTACCATTTTCCAGATTCTTCAGTCTAATGCGGGCCAGGGAATATCTCCAGGTGGCTGAAATATAGATTCCACAAGATCATATCTGTCTTGTTCACTACTGTATCCCCAGTCCAAAGCCTTTCCGTCACAGATGCTCGGTTAGTATCTGCTAGAAGGACTGAAGAGAGTGCCAGGACTAAAGGTATCTTCCAGACCAGCTCCAGGGCACTTTCCCATACCTGGTTCTATCAGCACCAAGAGAACTATTGATCCCTAGAACTGTGACACTAGCTCCTGGGTCAGAAAATTCTAATGCATGAAATCTCATCATTCTGGAAGTTTTCCTAAAAATTGGTTTTTGAATTTACGTTAAGAACGCAGAACTGGTAATCAAGATTAAAAGTAGCTGTTGGATACACATACTTCCGTACTGTCATAAAAGAACATTATTAGTATTTGAGAAGAGCAAGTCTCCATATATTGCTGCTATTAAAACTTCAACACAAAGCTCTTTCAGGATGTTTGAATGATCAGGGAATGACTTAATGAATGTTGAGCTGGAGGCTATTAACTCTAACTCTGACCTCTATTAGCTATGAATTAAGGCAGAGGTGCAGACTGCTAGGAAGGGATCAGAGTAAATATGGAGAGTAATTAAGCTTCGTGGGCCCCGAGATTTTTGCATTTCCCATTGTAGTAACCTGTGTGATTGCCAAAGAGAGTTGATCACTCTTAACCTTAAAAACAAAAAGATATTTTATTCTTTGATTCTGGATTTTCAGGCAGATTAAATGGTGTGCATTCTTCTTTCTCTGAAGACAGTAGGTGGGAAAAGAAAGAGCCTTCAGTAGAAGTAAAATTGATGGCAGAGGAAAGTAACCACCAAGTTTTGGACCATATAATACAATTGTCTGGGGAAATGGCTTAGTATTCATATTTTCACCGAAATAGATGTCAATAATTGGCCAAGTGCAAACACATAGGTTTTGAAGCACATTTCTTCTAATCAACAGTATATCAGATTAGGTAGTGTATTGTTCAACTCTAATACATCAAATGCAATGTTTTTTTGAATATTTATGAATCATCAGGAATTTTATTGGTCAACATATTTACTTTGCAAGATTTTCCATTTGTTTTTAATTTGTATCTTTTGAACAAAAGAAAAATCATATCTAAAGGTTATGATTTAAAGGCAAATTTTCCTGTTTTATGAACCAAATTGGGTCAAAATATATTTACTTTTTAAAAATTGGATTTTTAGTATAGGGCTTTAAAATTCTGGAGACTTGTAATCCTATTTATCATTAGACAGAGAGAAAGGAAAGAAGAAAGGAAGGCAGGAAGGAATGAAGGTAGGAAGGAAGAAAGGAAGGAAGGGAAGAAATAGTTCTTTTTGTAAAATTAAATTCTTTTAAAGGGCAACATAGAGCCATGGTGGATACTCTAGGTCTCTGAACTACCGATGTGAAAACTTATGTGAGGGGTTGATTATTAGTGATCATAGGAGTCCCTAACTTGGAAAAGGAGGGCTTGCAAACTGTTGGACAGTGCACAGGATTTATGACAATACCTAACTCTTGGACTTAAGTTCTAATGTGCATCCCTTATAAAATTGAACCATAAGGGATCACAAGAGGGCACAGTTCTTTGATAGAAATGTTTGGGGAATCCACCTCCTCTCTACTCCTATCAGGAAGTTGAAGGATTTGCCCCCAAATTTGTATCATCTGAGAATGGTTTTTGAAGAAGCAAACGTGAAAAAGAATTGAATATTATGTATCTGTATTGTATGTATATGCACACGCACGCGCACACACACACACACACACACAAATATTTTAAAACATGGGATGGAGGCTGAGTTAATAATGGTAATTCCAACCTTTTCAAACACTGAAGATGTTTATTTTTCTTGAAAAAGTTGGAGCACCCTACTATGTTCAGCCCCATTAAATCAGGCAGGATAGTGGCCCCCTGAAGATGTACACATTCTTATCTCTGGAGCCTATGAATATGTTACCTTATAGGGAAGAAGGGATTTTGCAGATGAAATTAAGGTAAGAGTCTTATGGCAGGTTATCCTGATTGATTATCAGGGTGGGCTGTGTAATCACAAGGTTCTTAAAGGATGGAAGGAGGCAGAAGAGAACGAGGAGAAGTGACAACAGAAGTAGGAACCAGAGTGCATAGATTGAAGAATCTATGCTGATGGCTTTGAAGATGTAGGAACGTGCCATAAGCCAAGGAATGCAGGCAGCGCCTAGAAACTAGAAAAGGTGTGGATTCTTCCTTAGAGCCTCCAGAGGGAACAGAGTCTTGCCAATCCCTTTATATTAACCCAGTAAGATCCTCCAGAACTATACGATAATAAATTCGTATTGTTTGAAGCCACTGAGTTTGTGGTAATTTGTTATAGCAGCAGTAGGAAACTAATACACCAAAGGATTTTATTTCCAGGTGAACATCTCTAATGCTCCATCGTCCTGCGGCATTGGCCATGGAGATCATGTATTCCAGATGCTGCAACTACAGGATGGGTCTCTGTAAGCCTAACTCTTGGAGTTTCCACGTGGAACACAGTTATCACTCAGACGGGCAGCAGACCCCCCTCGAGTGAGAATAAACCTCTGTTCTGATAAGACCCTGAGATTTTAGGATTGTTTGGTTCCACAGGCTAACCCAGTCTCTCTCCATTAGTACCCACTCTGCCTGGTTCACTCAGGTCTTCACAAATGAGGTTGTATCAGTGATGTGCTGATAAATGGTAACAACCAGCTCTCAGTAAAAAGAAAAACACACACCCTGATTTGTACAGTTGCTGATTTCTGTGGTATGAATATTCCCACCAGGGCTGATTTTAGGCTACTAATATGACGTCACTGACCATGGAGCCACAAAGCGATGTGCACAGTCAGCTCTGAGAGCCTGTGTGAGTCACACCTCTGGGCGACATCTTGACTGGATCTAAAAGATGGGCCAGAGTTTGCCACTTTTCTAACTTTGACAGCAGTATCTATCTTGAGGGAGCCTGATAGAGGACACAGCCTGTCTGAGACAACATAAGTTGGAAAAGTTGTATTTGGTAATATTTTGTATTAAGACTTTCAAACCAAGAATTAGAAGGTTGCAACTGTCCATGGTAAAATAAATGGTAACACTTAAATTTTAAGATTCACTTAGTATAACCACTCAAGGCAAATCATTTGACAAGCTATGCTGTGAGTTTTGGTTTTAAATAAGACTGTACGTCTTATTCTTGTGATAGAGCAAGTTACTGCCATATTCAAATAAAAAAAATAAAAACAGAACATTTTGGATTTTTTTGTACAAAGACTAAATTAAATAAACTTTCTTACATTTGTTTTATAAGTCAAATACATTATTATTACCTATGCAAATATTTAAGAGTATATAAATGTCAACCTGGGAGTATGGCTAAGTTAAATTATAATGTAAATAACTCATTTTTAACAAATGGTTCCTGTCATAGCCAAACAATATCACAAATTATATATCCCTATAAAAGTCATCTACTAAAATTATCTGGGAAAATGTTTCAAGTGTCATTTTTTAAGAAGATTCTTAATATCAAGGAAAAGGAATTTTCTTTAAAGTTAATTTAATGTATTTTTCTAAATTTCCTAATGAAATCTTGGAACTTTCAATCAATTCAATACTTAAGAAGTTAATATTCTATATTTACTTAAAGTTTTCTAAGGAATTAAAAAACACCATATAACTGCCAGTGATAAAAGATAATTAAGTACTATAAGATAATTATGACTGATGTATTGTTAAATATATTCATTTAAAAAATAAAACCTTGTGCTCAACAGAGGAGGGGAAAAGACCCAGAAGCTTAGGATAAAGGAGGAAAAAAGGGGTAAAGTTGTTTTGCCATAAAGCACAGAAAAGGAAACCCTGGCTCCTTCACCAGAATGAGGGAGCCATGGGGCAGATCTCCCCTCTGATCACTATGGAGCCCAGCCTCAGCCTGTTCCAGAACCCTGACCTCACCTCTGCAATAAGCGGGCCCTGTCCACAGGACTCACAAGAAGACCTGATCCCTGTCTGTTGTCAGCACCAGGAAAGGAAAAGTTCTTTGCCTTCTGTGTGTTCTGCCCAAGTAGTAAAACTTGTTGCCCTCACTCTTGTGTGCAGGCTACTTCTCCAAAATTTGTTAACATTTATATCAATGGTAGACAATTGTAGAAATGATTCTCATTGGTGTAGCGATCATTAAATAGCTATTCTGACTAAAAGCTTGGCCAAGACTGTGGTAATCCTCCTTCTTAAACTGTACCTTTGCTCTTGTCTCTACCAATTGGTCCGTCTCCTCTGAAGATCTTTCAGATGCTGCCCTTCTTCACAATCAATCCTTCATGATTTGTACGTGTGTATGTGAGCATGCATGTTCACACATGTGCACACAGCCATATAAAATGTATGCAGACATGCACACTCAGACACACCCATGCATACACACATACACACACACATACAGACCCATGGGTGTGCATATACACACACATGCACACCCACACACAGACACACAAGTTTTGGAGACTTGCAGGAAGTGCTTCAAATCACTGAATTTTCTGGGGGCTCTCCAGACAGCTACTTAGCAATACTCTCCCCTTACTCTTGTACATATGGCCTGGCACACACAAATAAGGGGGTGGGTGATGGAAATAACGCCATGATTTGAATGCTCTAGCTTTCAGTGTGGCTCGAACTACCACCAAAGTTATCCTCTACATTGGGTGCGCATTTGAGCAAAGCTGTGACAACAAAGAGAGAAGCTTATCCTTCCCATTGGGGGCCTGAATACTCTGAGTATTCAGGTTGATTTTATTTATATGGAAGGAATGCTGTCTATAAGAATATATTCTAGTGATAGTATATCTATTCTTAGGATGACAGAAGCGCACACATGTGCAAAGGGGGCGTGACTCATTTATTTCAAAGATAAGATCACGGTTTTGGAATAGAGTGATCCAGGAGCTACCTAATGATTCAGACAGGGAGGAAAGCCCAGTGGGTTCCTCACGCTAACACTAACTTAGGGAGTTCAAAAATACTTTATTTCCAAATTTGGATTATTCTGTCTATTAGAGCAGTAAGGACACTTATTCCACAGATCAGGTTGTAGAAGAAATGGTGAAGCCCCTATAGACTCAAAAATGCTTTCAATGTTCACATCAACTAGAATCAACAGGGGCAGCGAAACATTGCAAAGAAACTTCAAACCGTAAAGTAGCCAAGGTTTGGGCAGAAAATGGGCCAAAATGGCCGGGTGCTTTACCCACTTCTCACAAAATCTATAGCAAATGGAAAAGTGGGATGGGTTCCTTGAAAGCAGAGCCTGAGTCTACGACTCCTAGTCTCCAGATAGTTTACTTGGGAATGTGATTCCAGGGAGTAGGAATGCAGGATGTAGGGAATGAAACAGAGAAGAAAGCAAAGCCTACAGAGATGCATTATCGAGTTGGCCAATCCTCTGGGCAGCCAGTGCTCTATTCTGTTGGAACTTCTGATACGCCTCATGAACTGACTACGTGAGGGACAAAAGTAGGAAGAGTTTTTCCATTGACTCCACTCTACCATTTATTAAGGGTAGCTTTGTACCCCTCATACTTTTTAAGTATTACATGTGAAAATGTCAAATGTGTTCTCATGGACATTCCACGCTGCAGAGACAGAGAAGCCCGTGGCAGAAATCAAGAGATGCATACACAGGTTCAAGCAAGGTGGCTATCAGACTGACCTTGCATGAGACTGGCAGAAACACGCACAGAACTGGCAGCCAGAGTGGAGGCTGGAATAAGATAGTACCTAGTGGATAGTGTACAAGTATCTGATACAGGCTATATTAGTAAGTTTTCAGTAGGTGTGCTACAGTAACAAATAGCCCCCAAATCACTTAAAAGAACAATAGCTTTTTCCTTGGGCTTCTAGACTGAAGGAACAGCCTCTACTTAGACATTCCATTCTTGTGGCAGAGGGAAAAGAGCAAGACTGGAATCATATGATGACATTTAAGATGTTTTCTCTGATGTGATACATATCACTTCTATTGATGTAGCACTGGCCAAAGCAATCCATGTGGCCAAGTAGCACAGGGCAGAGGACTAACCTCCACAGGGAAGCACTAAAGGTCACATAGCAGCAGGCAGGATTGCTTTAGTCTCTTTCAGGGAGAGCAGAGAATAAGCAGCAACAATAAGTAACCTAAAACTGGGTATCTCCCCATAAGAAATGTTTACAGGAAGGCGTACGAGATATCTTATTACTCCCCAATGGTCAACTAGATTATTAATGTAACTAATGTAAATATTGCAAAGCACTGAAAATATGTGATGAAGTATTTCATTCGCAGGTACAAGAAGCCTCACTCACTGAACTTGGCGTAAATGATAAAGCAGAGTCTGAATTCACAACAAGATTCATCAGAGACATCACTTATCAATAACTACTAATGTTGCTATCATGAGCAAGTTCTCCCAGTCTCATCCACGTCTGTCGCTACAAGAAGACATTGGCCACAACTTTTCAAAATATATATTATTGCTAATTTCTCTTTTGCTTTTCGACATGGGACTGAAAATAGAAGTGTCTGACTGAGCTCCAGAAAGGTGGTGAATGTCCTCAGGACTTCTTGGGAGCTTTGAGATGATTTGCTTCCAAATCTTAGACCTTCTGTTTTAACCACGGCTGGTGCATAAGTAAAATCCAACCCAAGTTTCAACTGGCCAACCACTGTTCAAATCTCCTGCTCATGGTTTCTGTCCTATATACTGAAGACGTTCAAGGAAATCTCAAAGGAAACTGCCTTCTGTGTGGAGAAGAGATTTTCGTATTTAATTTGCATGCTGTCTTAGTCCAGTTGGGCTGCTATAACAAAATACTAAAGACTGAGTAGCTTATAGACAACAGAAATTTATTCTCACAGTTTTAGAAGCTGCAAGTTCAAGTTCAAGGTGCCACCAAGGTCACGTTCTGATGAGAGTCCTCTTCCTGGTTCACAGTGGACACCTTCTCAACAGTGTCCTCACATGGTGGAAGGGGTTGGGATCTCTTTGGATCCTCTTTTATAATAGCACTAATTCTATTCATGAGGGCTCCACCCTCATGACTGAATCAGTTTTCACAGGCCCACCTCCTAATACCATCGACTTGTGGGGGGGGGTTAGGAGTTCAACACATGAATTTTAGGGAGGTACAGCCATTCAAACCATTGCACATGCTTATTTTCCATGAAGTTGAAAATTTCTGACCACCTGGTGGCTTTGGCTATCTCCCAACTGGATCAAAAGGGCACACACTTTCAAGGTAGATAAAGTATTATTTTTCCAGCTTTACTGATGTATAATTAGTTCACAAACAGACACACACAATTAACGTAGACAATTTGTTGAGTTTGGGCATGTGTATACACTTGTGTTGCCATCACCACAATCTGGGAAATAAACATACACATCACCTCTGAAGGGCAGATTCAGTTTCAATCATCTCTTTTCTGCCCCAAACTGTTGTAACCATTTTCTCATTAAAAAGTGAGAGCTGAGAGCTTCAGTTCTTCTGACTAGTTATCTTACTATCAAAAATATACTGGGACAGCTGAGCTGCAGATGTGGAAATTCTAAATGGCATAACTACTTAAAAGAAACTGTTTAGTTGGAGGCTAAAAATCATTTAGGAGAATAAGATGCTGATCTGTATGTAATAGCTGTAAAAATTTTCCTTTCACAGTGTTTCTGTAACAATGGAAACTAAACTTTAGGGATTATTATTATGTCCTATTGAATGTAGCCTTTAATTTCTAAAAAATCCTTTTTAATGCTAATTAGTCATAATTGGTGATAATACTTAATGTTTGTAATTTTAGAAGACATCTGAACAAGATTGTCTTTATGTTCCAGAAGAGCTTTGGAATTTACTTCCTCTACCTCAACGAATAAAGGTATACTGATGATTCCTTATCTTAAAACAATTTGAATAAATGGCTGATTACTGCCACATCACTGGGAAGAGACTTCAATATTGTGCTAATCAGGTAGGATGAAATAAGTAATGTAAGAAGAACCATAATTAAGG
Organism: Monodon monoceros; assembly: GCF_005190385.1. NCBI lineage: Eukaryota > Metazoa > Chordata > Mammalia > Artiodactyla > Monodontidae > Monodon > Monodon monoceros. Next base: position 14,825,525 of record NW_021703768.1, on the reverse strand, counting down.
GACAAAAAGGTCTTAGAGGTAACAAAGTGATATAGTAAAATGAGATTGATAGCAGTAAGGGCTTATGGAAGACTGGGGGAAACTGGTTCCAACTGGGTCTGTTTTGGGGGGAGTTGAAAACATTTGTCCCCATCAAATGCCTCTCCCTTTATATGATCAGTGGGATCATGAAAGGACCCGGCATCTCCATGACACGTTTTGGTTTTGCTTGAATGTGACATGTCTAAAGAATAATGAGGCTGAATTTTTCTTGTGATTTAAGGAAGTAGGGCAGAGTGATTGCCAAGGCCACTTCCACTTATGTTGAACAGAGCAGCATGTGGCTCCATGGATGCTCAGTCTGCTGAACTTAAGGGAATGTTTTTCTTTGTCCATACAAAAGTTCTGGCTCAGAGAGCAAAGATTTAATACCAAATTTTACATGAATTTCCATAAACCAAGGATAAATTATTGGACATATCAATTATGGTCAATTAAGAGATGGAGTAATGCTATGATCAGGAATTTATTTTTTTGCTGTCATATTGGAATTTTAGAAGGCAGGAGAGCACCCCAGCAGCAATAAGCACATCAAACACCCTGTTCTTGGTTTTTTATAACAGTCTCAAATAAAAGGATCCAGGGCTTTGGAGAAATGGCTTATTCTAGAACTGAGGCAGGACATATACAAGATCAGAGTATCTGGTAACATCAGAAAGTAAAGAAGTGCCTGTTACCCAAACTTTCCCTCCAAAAATATATCCATACAATGATAGGGTGTGTCAAAGGAGCACAGGAGACAACTGAAAGAGCTCCCAGTGGCGCAAACTAGAAGAATTTGAGCAACAAAACAAACTAGTATTGGATTATAACCCAAAGTATGAAAAAAAGTATACATGAGCCCATACTGATATAAATAAATGATTAAGTTAACAAGTACAGGAGAAGAGACAAATCTCCCGTGCAGAAAAATTCCAAATAATTTACACAGATATTCCACCCTCAAGGTGGGAGAGCACAGCTCCCCATTTTGTAGCTGCGGGCTGCAAATAGTGACGGCATTCCAGTATGGAAAGGAAGAGGCAATAAAAGAGTCAGTTTATGGTGGAGAAATTTGACAGACACTACTTTAGCCAGGTGACCAAGGTCAATACCAAAGTCATAAGTCATGCGGATGGTAAATACCCATCATATGATGTGACGAAAATGGCCATTTACCTTTGCGGTCTTCCTCCTGATAACATATAACCCCAGTCTTATCATGAGAAAAACATCAGAGAATTTCCAATAGGGAGCATTCTACAAAATACCTGACCAATACTCAAAGCTATCAAGGTCATCAAAAACAAAGAAAATCTGAGAACCAGCCACAGCCAGGAGGCGACTAAGGAGACATGATGACTAATTGTAATGTGGTGTCCTGGGTGGGATCCTGGAACAGAAGAAGGACATGAGGTGAAGGCTAAGGAATGCTGAATCAACTTTAACGAGAACATATCAATATTGGTTCATTGACTGCAGTTAACTGTACCATGCAACTGTGAGATGTTAATGATAGAGAAATCTGGGTGTGGTGTGTATGAGAACCCTCTGTGCTGTCTTCTCAATTTGCCTATGAATCTAAAACTGTTCTAAAAACTAAAGCCTGTTTAAGAAGGCAGGGTTGGTGTTGGTTAAATTTCAAAATGATTTCAAGGCTGAGACTAGAGTGAGGCACATAAAGCAATAGTCTCAAGTGTAAAATGTAAGGGACACTGACATAAATAGTATTTCACTGAAATATTTTTGAGAAGCAAAATTAATGCAAAAAATCCACAGTGAATCAAATATCGAAATTTTAAATAAAGACAGGACAAGTATCAGTGCCAGGTTGACCTAAAGTGGGTCCTGAGGCCAAAGAAAAATCAGTCAATTGAATCAGATACTGATCATGTCTTCATTTAGATTTTGATATTTCATCCATCGTGGATTTTTTGCATTCATTTGACTTCTAAAGGATATTGCCATAAAGTATTATTTTTCTGAGTGCTGAGTTTTGGGAACTTCTTAATTTTGTGCTGGAAGATGACTGCCTCAATTGCCACACCCTGAAATAAGGGCTGAATGTCTGTCACCTGTCAGACCCCATCTCCTTCCTGTTTCTCCTTGTCTATCTGCTCCAGTCACAGTTCCCTAGAACATTCTAGACGTCTCCTCCATTAGGATTTTGCACTGGAATCTCTTCCTCCTGAAATGCTTTTACCCCAGAAAAGCACACAGCTTGGTTCCTCAGCTCCCTCCGTTCTTCACATAAACAGCACTTTCTCTGAAAGATCTATCAGGGCCACAGTATCTAACATAGGATCTGTTTTCCCTTTCCTGCAGTTTCCAAACTGCCTGTTCTGCTCCCTCTCTTTTTAAAAATCTCCATGACTCATCTGACTTCCTCTACTTGATTGTAATTTTCCTGAAGGGAGAGTTTTTTTGTTTTTATCTTGGTCAATGCCTGCTGCAAAGTAGTTGCTCAGCAAATATTTGTCGAATGAATGAATGAATGAATGGTTTAACCATTCAAAGATCCACTGAAAGTCTTGAAAGGGTCACAGATTTCTTTGATTCAGATACACATAAACTGTAAAGTGTTTAAGAATAGACTCAGTCTGAAAGACTAATTGAAGATTAAGGAAAGTTTCTGCAAAATGATATTGAACATGGTCATTAATTTAATATACATTTATATTTTTAATTAATTAATTTAATTAATTAATTTAATATATATTTATATATTAAATTTATATATCTCTATGTGTGTATGTGTATATATATATATAAAATATATGTATATATATGATCTGCATTTGTCCTGATCTTCTGCAAGAAAACAGCACCTGAACAGGATGTTCTCAAACCAACTTCATCTGTGCTATAAAATTATCTATGCCAAAATCATCTATGCTATAAAATCCCAAGATATCTGAAACCTGAAAAAGTATGCTTAATTAATAGCAAGTGAGGAAAATATTGACTTATTTTGTGGCTGTTGGTACCTTTGATTTTGCAGAATTTACCCAGTATAGGCAAAATATCACATATCTTAGTCAGAAACTTGAAAGTCTCTGAGTCTGTTGATTCAAAAAAAAAAACAAAACCAAAAAACCCTGAGATGTCCCATTGTCTTTTTTTCCTCCAAGATGAAATATTTCAAAGAATTAGAAAAGTGTTAGGTTGTAATATAATGAACACTCAGATTCTCACCAATTTGTCAACTTGTGCTACTTTTCCATATTTGCTCAAATTTTCCTTGCCTTTTTTCCTAAGAAATAAAATCTGATGGATATGGTAGGTTATATATGCCTCCTCATTCCCATGATCCTTCCTCCCTCTCCAGTTAAGTATCCTCCTAAAATTTGTTCTTTACCATTCCCGTGCATGTTTTTATACTATCATTAATATGTATGTAATCATAATTTATAGTTGCTTTGCATATTTTAAAAAACTTTATATAAATTGCATCCTACTGTATATATCCATTTGAAATATTTTTCTGTTGTTAAAAATTATGTTTTTGAGATTCATCCATGTTGATACATGTGGCTTTGGCTACTATAGTATTACATTGTGTAAATATGCCTCTTCACCATTATAAACACTTCTGTACATGTTAGTCCTTGTCTGTATCTCCTTGTGTGTACAGCTGAGAATTCTCTGGGATTGCTGTCTGGGAGTAGGTCTGTGTTTCTTCAACTTTACTAGAAATCAACTGATTATTCTCTGACGTAGTTATGCCAATAATGAGCATTTTTCATTAGATCATGACATATTTTCTACGAACTTTCTTTTTACAAAAATGTTATCACCAAATCTAATCACTCACCTACAACTCTTGTTATTCTTTCTGAGTGACTTCTGACTCTATCCAGAAAGCCCACCCATACTCACAGGTTAAACTTCTATGTCACTGAGCAGTTTCTAAAGGATTTGACATAGGTCTGAAAGCAATTTCGTGAAAGGAGCCCCTCAAATATTTTAAGCAATAGCATCATCGTTGAAATAAGTATATATCTCCCACAGCTTACAACTCTGCAGAGCTATTTCTCATGTTAATGTGTAAATGTATCATTTATTTAAAAACAAAGAAATATTAGTAGAGAAAAGCACACAAAAAAGCTTGGAACAGTTAAGAGAGATGAATAATATTGTAAAATCAATTTAGTCAGCATCACCTGTGGATCCTTCTTTCTGCCCCAGAGATCATAACCCTGAAAGTGGAAAAACAGGATTCCTGTTGTTTAAATTAGAGCCCGGTTTATTGGGATCATTCTTGGGGGGGGGGTTGTCAACACAAGGCACTCATCATTCTGGTCAGGTTGTATTGCCTCCACCTACCCTGTCCCCAAACCCCTCCTGTTGCCCATCCATCAACCTTTGAGGTGAGAACAGAGAGGGCAGAATAAAGAAAGCTCTGCACTGCTTTCTTTTGTAACTTTTATACTGCTTTACTTCAAGCAAAAGTAAATCTTTCCCCTCCTCTTTCTAGCGCCCCCCATTTCCCACTCTTGCTGTTTCCTGAGTATATCACCATACCCTTCTTTTCATTTTTCCCTTCTGTCCTCAAAGTAAAAAATACCAGATATACGATGGCAGGTAGGAACATGCTAGGATGGTGAGAAAATGTCCATGCTCATGCTTGGATGAGGCTCAGGGGGAGGACATAGGATTTTCCATCACCTCAAGAGCTGAAACATTCTTTGTTTCACTCCTTTTAAATCTTTCAGCCTTATTTTTCCCAGAGCCTTTTGGGTTAAGCAATGACTGATGCTCTCCAGGTCTCTCCTCCCACCTACAAGAGTACATTACATTTCCTTCTGTGCCTTTCTGCAGTGGGGAGATAACCTGTTAGACAGCTGATGAAAAAAAATTTTTCTAAATAATTTGTCCATAACATTAAAGTTCTATTAGAGAACAGTGTCATTTTGGGAAAAAGCATCACTTTAATTCAAAAGAACACAGTCCAGCTGTCAACTTACAACTGCTGCCATTTCCCAATCTAGAAAGTGAAATTTAGGAGGTCATTTGGTAGAAAATGGCTTTGTCAATACACAGCTTAATGCCACTGCTATGCCTCTGTTCTACTCTCCTAAAGCACAAATGGACTTTGTAAAAATGCTTGGTTGGATAGAGGTTAGCATTTTTCAGAACTTTAATGGAATTCCTGAACTTGCCTTTCTGCAAGTAATAAGGTGACTTGACCTCAATAGAACAGCCATTTAGAAAAATACATGTAGTCCTCCTAGCTCTACAAACACTAATTGGGAGAAATGGGGTAAATTAAGGGATTCACCTTCATGTGTCCAGGTGGTTGAAACAATGTTGCTCACCTTTTATGTCACTCACATAAGGCACATTAGAGTAGGGAAATGGCTTTCAATAGCTCCTTGAATTTTTCTTCATATGGATAGTATAAGGGTCTGAGAAATTTTATACCCATGGACTTGAGATGAGGTTGGGCTAACTCAAAATATGTTTATTGGGCTTCCCTGGTGGCACAGTGGTTGAGAGTCCGCCTGCCGATGCAGGGGACACAGGTTCGTGTCCCGGTCCGGGAGGATCCCACATGACGCGGAGCGGCTGGGCCCGTGAGCCATGGCCACTAAGCCTGTGCGTCCAGAGCCTGTGCTCTGCAATGGGAGAGGCCACAACAGCGAGAGGCCCGCGTACCGAAAAAAAATATATATATATGTTTATTAATGCTAATGACATGCCTAGCAACATGGGTGACTCTCAGATAGAGTATAACTCTGAAACCCTAGTCCCTTTCCCCAGTAAGCTTATTATCAAGTGTGTTAGGTTCCTAGGGCTGTAGTAACAAATTAGCACAAACTGAGTGGTTTAGAACAACAGAAGTTTATTCTTTCACAGCTCAGGAAGCCAGAGTCCAAAATCAGGATGTCGGCAGAATTGGGTCCTTCTGGAGGGAGAAACCATCCCATGCTTCTCTCCTAGCCTCTGATGGCTGCTGGCAATCTCTGGTGCACCTTAGACTATAGATGCATGACTCCACACTGCCTTCTTCTCTTTGTGTCCCTGCGTCCCCTCTCCTTCTTATAAGGATACCAACCTTTGAATTTAGGGCCTACCCAAAATCTAGGATGATTTGTTTTTCTCTTTCTGACTTACTTCACTCTGTATGACAGTCTCTAGATCCACCCATGTCTCAACAAATGACTCAATTTCGTTTCTTTTTATGGCTGAGTAATATTCCATTATATATATGTACCACATCTTCTTTATCCATTCATCTGTCAATGGGCATTTAGGTTGCTTCCATGACCTGGCTATTGTAAACAGTGCTGCAATGAAAATTGGGGTGCACGTGTCTTTTTGAATTATGGTTTTCTCTGGGTATATGCCCAGTAGTGGGATTGCTAGATCATATGGTAATTCTATTTTTAGATTTTTAAGGAGCCTCTATACTGTTCTCCATAGTGGCTGTGTCAACTTACATTCCCACCAACAGTGCAAGAGGGTTCCCTTTTCTCCACACCCTCTCCAGCATTTATTGTTTGTAGATTTTCTGATGATGCCCATTCTAACTGGTGTGAGGTGATACCTCATTGTAGTTTTGATTTGCATTTCTTTAATAATTAGTGACGTTGAGCAGCTTTTCATGTGCTTCTTGGCCATCTGTATGTCTTCTTTAGAGAAATGGCTATTGAGGTCTTCTGCCCATTTTTGGATTGGGTTGTTTGTTTTTTTTAATATTGAGCTGCACGAGCTGTTTATATATTTTGGAGATTAATCCTTTGTCCATTTATTCATCTGCAAATATTTTCTCCCATTCTGAGGGTTGTCTTTTGGTCTTAATTATGGTTTCCTTTGCTGTGCAAAAGCTTTGAAGTTTCATTAGGTCCCATTTGTCTACTTTTGTTTTTATTTCCATTACTCTAGGACATGGATCAAAAAAGATCTTGCTGTAATTTATGTCAAAGAGTGTTCTTCCTATGTTTTCCTCTAAGAGTTTTATAGTGTCCGCTCTTACATTTAGGTCTCTAATCCATTTTGAGTTTATTTTTGTGTATGGTGTTAGGGAGTGTTCTAATTTCATTCTTTTACATGTAGCTGTCCAGTTTTCCCAGCACCACTTATTGAAGAGACTGTCTTTTCTCCATTGTGTATCCTTCCCTCCTTTGTCATATATTAGTTGACTATAGCTGCATGGGTTTATCTCTGGGTTTTCTGCTTTGTTCCGTTGTTCTGTTTTTGTGCCAGTACCATATTGTCTTGATTACTGTAGCTTTGTAGTATAGTCTGAAGTCAGGGAGTCTGATTCCTCCAGCTCCGTTTTTTCCCCTCAAGACTACTTTGGCTATTCAGGGTCTTTTGTGTTTCCATACAAATTTTAAGATTTTTTGTTCTAGTTCTGTAAAAAATGCCACTGGTAACTTGATAGGGATTGCATTGAATTTGTAGATTGCTTTGGGTAGTATAGTCATTTTCACAGTATTGATTCTTCCAATCCAAGAACATGGTATATATCTCCATCTGTTGGTATCATCTTTAATTTCTTTCATCAGTGTCTTATAGTTTTCTGCATACAGGTCTTATGTCTCCCTAGGTAGGTTTATTCCTAGGTATTTTATTCTTTGTTGCAGTGGTAAATGGGAGTGTTTCCCTAATTTCTCTTTCAGATTTTTCATCATTAGGGTATAGGAATGCAAGAGATTTCTGTGCATTAATTTTGTATTCTGCAAATTTACCAGATTCATTGATTAGCTCTAGTAGTTTTCTGGTGACACTTTTAGGATTATCTATGTATAGTATCATGTCATCTACAAACAGTGACAGTTTTACTTCTTCTTTTCCAATTTGTATTGATTTTATTTCTTTTTCTTCTCTGATTGCTGTGGCTAGGACTTCCAAAACTATGTTGAATAATAGTGGTGAGAATGGACATCCTTGTCTTGTTCCTGATCTTAGAGGAAATGGTTTCAGTTTTACACAATTGAGAATGATGTTTGCTGTGGGTTTGTCATATATGGTCTTTATTATGTTGAGGTAGGTTCCCTCTATGCCTACTTCCTGGAGAGTTTTTATCCTAAATGGGTGCTGAATTTTGTCAAAAGCTTTTTCTGCATCTATTGAGATGATCATATGGTTTATATTCTTCAGTTTGTTAATATGGTGTATCACATTGATTGATTTGCGTATATTCAAGAATCCTTGCATCCCTGGGATAAATCCCACTTGATCATAGTGTATGATCCTCTTAATGTGTTGTTGGATTCTGTTTGCTAGTATTTTGTTGAGGATGTTTGCATCTATATTCATCAGTGATATTGGTCTGTAATTTTCATTTTTAGTAGTATCTTTGTCTGGTTTTGGTATCAGGGTGTTGGTGGCCTCATAGAATGAGTTTGGAAGTGTTCATTCCTCTGCAATTTTTTGGAAGAGTTTGAGAAACATGAGTGTTAGCTCTTTTCTAAATGTTTGATAGAATTTTCCTGTGAAGACATCTGGTCCTGGACTTTTGTGTTTTGGAAGATTTTTAATCCCAGTTTCAATTTCAGTGCTTGTGATTGGTCAGTTCATATTTTCTATTTCTTCCTGGTGCAGTCTTAGATGGTTATGTCTTTCTAAGAATTTGTCCATTTCTTCCAGGTTGTCCATTTTATTGGCATAGAGTTGCTTGTAGTAGTCTCTTAGCATGCTTTGTATTTCTGTGGGGTCTATTGTAACTTCTCCTTTTTGTTTCTAATTTTATTGATTTGAGTCCTCTCCCTCTTTTTTGTGATGAGTCTGGCTAATGGTTTATCAATTTTGTTTATCTTCTCAAAGAACCAGCTTTTAGTTTTATTGATCTTTGCTATTTTTTTCTTTGTTTCTATTTCATTTATTTCTGCTCTGATCTTTATGATTTCTTTCCTTCGGCTAACTTTGGGTTTTGTTTGTTCTTCTTTCTCTAATTCCTTTAGGTGTAAGGTTGGATTGTTTATTTGAGATTTTTCTTGTTTCTTGAGGTAGGCTTGTATAGCTATAAACTTCCCTCTTAGAAATGCTTTTGCTGCATCTCATATGTTTTGGATCATCGGGTTTTCATTGTCATTTGTCTCTAGGTATTTTCTGATTTCCTCTTTGATTTCTTCAGTGACCTCTTGGTTATTTAGTAACATATTGTTTAGGCTCCATGTGTTTGTGTTTTATACGTTTCTTTCCCTGTAATTCATTCCTAATCTCATAGTGTTGTGGTCAGAAAAGATGCTTGATATGATTTCAATTTTCTTAAATTTACTAAGCCTTGATTTGTAACCCAAGATGTGATCCCTCCTAGAGAATGTTTCGTGTGTATTTGAGAAGAAAGTGTAATCTTCAGTTTTTGGATGGAATGTCCTTTAAATACCAATTAAATCTATCTTGTCTATTGTGTCATTTAAAGCTCCTCTTTCCTTATTTATTTTCATTTTGGATGATCTATCCATTGGTGTAAGTGATGTGTTAAAATTCCCAACTATTATTGTGTTACTGTCGATTTCCTCTTTTATAGCTGTTAGCAGTTGCCTTATGTATTGATGTGCTCTTATGTTGGGTGCATATATATTTATAATTGTTATATCTTCTTCTTGGATTCATCCCTTGATCATTATGTAGTGTGCTTCCTTGTCTCTTGTAACATTCTTTATTTTCAAGTCCATTTTATCTGATATGAGTATTGCTACTCCAGCTGTCCTTTGATTTCCATTTGCAAGGAATATCTTTTTCTGTCCCTTCACTTTCATTCTGTATGTGTCCCTAGGTCTGAAGTGGGTCTCTTGTAGACAGCATATACATGGGTCTTGTTTTTGTATCCATTCAGAAAGCCTGTGTCTTTTGGTTGGTGCATTTAATCCATTCATGTTTAAGGTAGCTATCAATATGTATGTTCCTATGACCATTTTCTTAATTGTTTTGGGTTTGTTTTTTTCAGGTCCTTTTCTTCTCTTGTGCTTCCCACTTAGAGATGTTCCTTTAGCGTTTGTTGTAGAGCTGGTTTGGTGGTGCTGAATTCTCTTAGCCTTTGCTTGTCTGTGAAGCTTTTGATTTCTCCATCGAATCTGAATGGGATCCTTGCTGGGTAGAGTAATCTTGGTTGCAGGTTCTTCCCTTTCATCGCTTTAAGTATATCATGCCACTCCCTTCTGGCTTGTAGAGTTTCTGCTGAGAAATCAGCTGTTAACCTTATGGGAGTCCCCTTGTATGTTATTTGTCATTTTTTCCTTTCTGCTTTCAATAATTTTTCTTTGTATCTAATTTTGGCAATTTGATTACTATGTGTCTCGGCGTGTTTCTCTTTGGGTTCATCCTGTATGGGATTCTCTGCACTTCCTGGACTTGGGTGGCTATATCCTTTCCCATGTTAAGGAAGTTTTCGACTATAATCTCTTCAAATATTTTCTCAGGTCCTTTCTCTCTCTCTTCTCCCTCTGGGACCCCTACAATGTGAATGTTTTTGCATTTAATGTTGTCCTAGAGGTCTCTTAGGCTGTCTTCATTTCTTTTCATTCTTTTTTCTTTATTCTGTTCCGCAGCAGTGAATTCCACTGTTCTGTCTTCCAGGTCACTTATCCGTTCTTCTGCCTCAGTTATTCTGCTATTGATTCCTTCTAGTGTAGTTTTCATTTCAGTTATTGTATTGTTCATCTCTGTTTATTTGTTCTTTAATTCCTCTAGATCTTTGTTAAACATTTCTTGCATCTTCTCGATCTTTGCCTCCATTCTTTTTCCGAGGTCCTGGATCATCTTCACTATCATTATTATGAATTCTTTTCCTGGAAGGTTGCCTATCTCCACTTCTTTTAATTGTTTTTGTGAAGTTTTATCTTGTTCCTTCATCTCTTACATAGCCCTCTGCCTTTTCATCTTGTCTATCTTTCTGTGAATGTGGTTTTTGTTCCCCACGCTGCAGGATTGTAGTCCTACTTGCTTCTGGGAACACTCTTCTAAAAGAGATTTAAGGAGCTTGTTCTTATAAGTTTTTCCAGGTCTCTTCTCAAATGTCACCTTCTTGAACTCCTTAGCTAAAATGGCCACCTCACATATTGATCTCTCCCTTTTAATCTTGGCTTATTTTGATTCATAGCACTTATTGTCACCTGAGATTACATGATATACTTATTTGTTTAATTGTTCATGTTCAATATCTTCCTCTCGAATTTTACTTATGTGAATATATGGATATAGTCTATTTTGTTTACTGATATATCCTTAGGACCTAGAATGAGACCTCAATGCTTGGAAAATAATAGGTGCTCAGTAAGAATTTACTGAGTGAATAAATGAGCCTAAACATATTTTCACATAACACTCCATTATTTCATAAATTATCACTGTACAGTGTCACTTTATGTCAAATCATGTTTCACAGAACTATAATTCTATAAGGCAAATGCTTGCTATAATAAGGTTAGCAAGTAAAGTAGGCATTAGTCTTAGCTTCAAATCCAATCAAAGAATCTGAATTCCACTCTTTAGTCCTTTTAATTCGACAGTAGCCATGTTCTGGTACCCCAGAGAACAACTGACCTGTGATATTCATTATGAAAAAATAGTTACGGTAAAGTTTTTTGGCTTGCTATTTGATCTCATTCAAAAGGGAAAAACGGCACCCAAATGGGTACAATGCCATCCAAGCAGGAAAAAATTGTACCCAGATGGGTACAATGACATCCAAGCACGATAAATTGTACCCAAAGGGAAAAACGGTATCACAGGGGAAAAGTTACTTAATGCCAAGGAAGGGCAAACTGTGTGACTATTGCATTTAAGAGCTTGACGTGGTTGGAAATGAGAGGCAGAGACATAAATGGATAAGAATAGAATCACAACAGGTGGAGATTCTTTCATAAAAGCAGTCAAGTAGAAGACTATTAGGTAATAGGGAGCTATATAGGTTCTTGAGGGAGAGCAGTGACACGATGAGCATGGCATTTACAGCACATGCCCCTGAAGGCTATGTGCAGGAAGGACTAATGGACAGGGAATAAACTTGGAGATTCATGTTGGGACCTATATGGATCATGTAAAGGGGTCTGGGTAATGGCAGTGTACTGAACTACCCTGGCTGAAGTGAAATTTTGGACATCTATATAGTGTGAGAGTATACCTTTTTCTAAAAAATTTATTTTATTGGAGTATAGTTGATGTATAATGTTGTGTTAATTTCTGCTGTACAGCAAAGTAACTGTTATATATATAATCTTTTTCATATTCTTTTCCATTATGGTTTATTACAGGACATTGAACATAGTTCCCTGCTCTATACAGTAGGACCTTGTTGTTTATCCCTGCTATATATAATAGTTTGCATCTGCTAATCCCAAACTCCCAATCCATCCCTCCTGCCAACCCTTCCCCTTGGCAATCCTTTGTTTGTTTGTTTGTTTGTTTGTTTAAGCCAGTGTGAAAGATAAATTCTTAGATTTTTCAAAGGAACTGATATAGCACTGTTCCTTCCTAACTACTTTGAGCAACTGGTAGAATTTTCAGGGTTGACAGGAGGAAAGTTAAGTAATTTATCATGCTTGAATTTATTCTGAGGCAGAAAACACTGAGCAAGGGAGAGAAGTACATTAATAATTCGTCCTTTTGATCGAATAAGATCAAAACTGTCTTTTTTTGCAAAGAACACGAGAAATGGTCTCTTCATTGTAAGTAAAATTCATGTTCTAGCTTTTATAGACAGAAATATTTCTGCATGAAATTATGCGATTGTCGAAAATTTGCTTTAAAATAATCCAGGAGTGGAATGGTGGTTGTGGGTGATTATGGATGAACAATATTGCTAGACCTGAAAATTTATCATGCTTTTTCCCCCCACTTTTGCATATGTTTGAAAGTTCCCTAAACACTAAAAATGATAAACAACAAAAAATATTTAAGACTTAGATTGAGTTTTCATAATACCCCAAATAAATGAAAGTAAATAAAATCTTTAAAATTAAACAAACAAGCAAACAAACCTCCCCCAATTCCTCTTACCTCTGTGATACCACCAGAGGAGGTCAATCAATGAGCAGCCCAGGAGAAAGGAAGGAACTCCAACATTAATTGAGAAGTTGTAGGAGAAGGGGGCCTTAGAGCCTGCTCAACGTCTAAGCATCCCTCCTGCCCAGATGCAATGTTGGCGCCATCACTGGGTGGCCTCTGAATGCTCTCCACTGGATCCTGAAAACCTGATCTGGAGATTTTTTTTTAGCCAACTCTCCAGTTTATCTCTGCATGCTGGCTTCTGATTTGCTCTCTCTCTTCCTCACCCAGTCTTTTTCTCTAGTGCGAACGTCCACATTTTCCTCTGAGGTTATTTCTGCCTTGAAAGTTTACTTCCTTTCTGTTAAGGCTCTGATCTACTCCTGGTTTGACAGACGATTCCTCCGCGGACTTGACCTCTATTACCTTCTCTAGCTGGCTTCTCTCCCATATTTGTTACCTAGAGTAGAAGGGGAATATTCACCCCAGGGTTCTTTGTCATTCACTCTGTGTTTCCAGCAGCCGGGACAGGAGTGAAGCCCTTTGGACACCAGTAGGTACGGGAGATACTCAAAATACCTAGCAACTGGTGGGGCAAGGGCACCAATCAATACCTGATATCGGCCCAGAGCTGACTGTCAACACCTGGCCAGGTCTCACCACCACAGACCCCCTCAATATCAGCCCTGCTCCCGGAGCTCTCCAGATTTTCAAATAATAAATCCCTCCTGGAAGTTGGAGTTCCACAGATGAGCAGAAAACAACATTAACAACCATAATCATTTATGGAAAGACAGAGATTGCACACTTTCTAGTAGCCTTACTATCCTATGGAAGCTTGATATATTCTAATGGAACTTTTAAGAGATTTATGTGATTATAAAGGAAGTCCTGAAATTTCTTGGGCTTCCTTACCAATTTAAAGGAGATAACTTGAATTCCTACCTACCTTATTTGGTGATGACAGGCATGCTAATGCAAGTATGATCAGACATGCATTAGGTTGTTGATCTACATTTGTTCAGGGGTGTACTTACATAATTATATAATAATACTTATATAGTTAAAAAGTAATTAACAGATACAAACTACTGTATGTAAAATAGATAAGCAACAAGGATTTACTGTATAGCACAGGGAACTATATTCAGTATCTTATAATAACCTATAATGGAATATAATCTGAATAAGATATAACGGAATCACTTTGCTGTACACCTGAAACTAACGCAATATTGTAAATCAGCTATACTTCAATAAAAAAGTGATGTAACTGATACTTTTTAAACCCACACTGACATGTTCCTTTCCGCATGATCACTACTCTTCTCACACGGATGTCAGAGAACACAATTCAATGGCTGAGCCATTTTCTGCAGCATCTCTTTGAGAATTGTTTCACATAGATCCTTTGGAATACTTGTGATCATAGTGGCAGGTTGTTTTCCTGTGAGGATAGATCCAATTTTTTTCAAACAACTCTATCAGTCAGGAGTTCCATTTGTCCTTAAGTGACTCAAATCCAAAATAGCAAATCTTAGACAAGATAGTTTATTTTTCTCTCACTAAGAGTCTGAGCTTGCATCATGACTCTGCTCTGCAGAGTCTCCAGGGGCCCAGTACCTTCTGTCTTGTTGACCTGTCATCACTATAATACTACCCTTTGGTTGTTTCAAGATGCCTCATCACCCAGGAAGGAAGGAGGAGGGGGGCAAGGTAGAGCACACCCCTTCCCTTTAAGAAAATAATCCCAAAGTTGCACACATTATCTACACTAATACACAGTTGGCCAGAACCTGGTCATTCGACCATGCCTACCTAGCTGTGTGGAAAGCAGAGAAATTTGTCCTTATTCTCTGTGCTCATGTATTACATACCAGCTAAATGTCAGGGGAGTTATTATTACAGAAAAAAAGGGTGAACTACTATTAGGTGATGATGGGCAAACTTGGGTAATGTACATTTGGTAAAAAATAATGCCCCCAAATTCTAGAATCACCAGATTCTAATCAGCTGACTCTTGTGTTCACACGTATGTGTGTGTATTTGCATGTGTGTGTGCATGTGTATTTGTGTGTGTGTGTGAGAGAGCGATAAACTCTTGAGAGACTGAGAAACTCTCCCAAAGAGGAGTTCAGAAGTTTTGGAGGGCATCATTGGAAAAAATCTATAACCTCCCAGGGTAATGCCTCTGGTGAGGACATCAGTAATTTGAGTTTTCATGCCCACTGTGTTTGTACTTTATACAAATGCATGAGGATGAGCCTCATATTCTGTGTATTAGGAACATGAGATGATTGATTCCTGCATAACTAGATATGTGGTCTAACAAAGGACTTCTTAATTTCCTCATTAGAATAAGTAATCATGACTGTAAACAGCTATCAGTATGATTACAGGGTTTAGTAATACCTGTGGATGATGCAAACCTGATTTTAGGTGTAATGGTCTCTCCATCCCTCTCCCTCTTCACTTTGCCTCGACTGCTGTTAAATGTTATCCTTTTAATCAGTCTTGATTGCTCTGCTTTGCTCCAAGAGTTGCTTAGAGACTCCTCAGAGGCACATTGTTTCGTGTGAGACAGCTGTTCTTTCCTAGCTCAGACTAACTGGAGTTATATATAGTGATGATATTAATAAATTGCCTACACATACGCACACAGCACATGGGCACCCACTGATGAAAATTAGTGTTTTATGCGTGTGTACTGCTTTCCTTTGATTGCATTTACAAACACCCAGCTTCACTCTCTCCCTCCAGCTGCTGCAACGTACCTCCTTAGCTCACAGAGGTGTCGGAAGTTGCCCCTTCCACCTCCAAGTCTCTCTTGTCATTTCCTAATTAATACATGTATTGTTTAAATTTCCCTTCCAGTTCCATTGTGATAGAAAAGCATTCAGATCTCCTAGATCTTTAATTTTGCTTTTATTCTGTGAATATAAACTGATTTCTAGATAAATTCCACTTACAAAAATGCAGTATGTGTGAAATTGATATGTTTGTAAAATTCAACTGTATTTCCTCTTTCTATGAGGCAACAGTGACTGTAAAAGCTGAAGGGCCCCTTGGTTTAAAAATATTGATGACCATTGAGAAGAAACGTGAAATTAGATCCTTATTAATGTGTTTGATAATATACTTCTTCTTTGTTTAAAATACCAGTTCAAGTTTCTTCACTGGTTATATAGAATTTGAAATCAACATATACTAAACATGGAGACCACCGATTTGAAATAACATACAGTACAGTATCATTTTAAAGCACCCTCCAGTGCATAATGTGTTTGTTTGTGTCGTCAGCCTAATCAGGTCTCACACACACAGTGACAAATGTCCCCTCTCACTGCCAGATGGAACAACTCTAAAGGAGAAAATACAATTGCTCACCACGCTGGCCTTTCAATAACAGTCTGTTCTGAAGTCAACAGCTGTATTAAAGGGCGTGACATTTACACTATGACAAGCATTCTTCAGGGTCTCTGGTTTTTATTTACTTTAGGTCTTCATATTAACGTTATTATTTCTCTTCCTACTTTTGCATATCTTCATGCTATCTTTTCATTGGCGTGGAAAATCCCATTATTTTTCCTTCATTTCTTTTTTTTCATTTTGGACATCACAGCATCGTCTTTAGTGCAATTTACCTCACAGTTCACCACAGCAGCGTAAATGGGGGCTATAATTTCTCCATCTCCTGTTTTATTTCCATTGAGCCATGATCTTAGAGTAACCTAGATGGCCTTCCCCCAAAGAGGGAATTCTGGAGAAGGGCACATTGTATCTGAGGCCAAAGAGAACCCCACTGGCCACGTTGCATGTGGTACCCAAGGTCAGGAATTAAGGGGAAAGGGACCCCTCCCATTTAGAACCTTCTTGCCGGTCTTCTGGGCTGGCTTCCCTCTTTCTGCACATCCAGGACATGCCTTTCCTGATGGCCACTTTCTCTGGATGCAATGTGCTAAGCTGCACTAGGTTAAAGTTTCTTCTCTGGGCTCTAACTCTTCCTCTGTCGATTTTGATATGCTTGGTGGCATCTCGGAACGTGTGTACTTAACCTTTCAAGTGGGTGTAGTGTAATGGAAAGAACTTAAAGGTAGGCCGACTTGGGTTCTAATTTTGTTTTGTCTATTGCTAACTGTGTGACATTGAGCGGCTTACCTCCTTTTCTTAGGATATGGGCACAACGCACGAAGCCAGACTCTTGAAGGGTCAGCCTGCAACCAGAGGTTTATATTTATTTCTCTGCTTTCTTGTCCTACCGACATTCCGCCTCTTGTGTGAGGGTCTGGTTAGATAAAATGAGAGAACCCATTTTGAAAATTGCCTGATAGAGTTCACATGGTGTTCAGTGGTGGAATGCATAGTCAGAAGTACATTTTGATCAGACAACCATTAGTGATGACAATAGTTAAGTTAAAAAAAAAGTACACACCCCAGCCCAGTGACCTTTGACAGTGATTCAGATGCAGATCAAGTCCTTATGTGTATTTTATTCACTCTTATTTTCTATTTTTCAGTAATCCTGAATGATGTGAATTTCATGGTGTGGCTGATTCCCTCAGAAACTACAGCCAAGTTCCCTGTCCTAAGGTTTCAAGTCTCACCGGGCTCCTCATTCCCGTCCTTGCCCCTGCAGTCTTAGGATGGAAAAGACTTCCTCTCCTGTCACTCTCTCTTAACCCTAACCCATAACTCTGGGAGAAGTCCCTTCATTAGGGCCTCTGTGTTTGAATCATTCAGGGTGGATTCTCTTTCCTGCTGGGATCCTTAACTCTTAGTGCCTTCAATTTACCATAAGCCTAGATAGGAGATATCCAGATTCCTGGCTTCCTCTTCTCAGACCCTGCACCATGTTAGATCATGAAAAAGCTTCACCTCTGGGCTCAATCTGATTGTTCCTGCTAGAAATGCCTTCAGTTAATTATAGTTTGTTTTTTTTTTTAATTTATTTTTTTTGCGGTACTCGGGCCTCTCACTGCTGTGGCCTCTCCCGTTGCGAAGCACAGGCTCCGGACACGCAGGCTCAGCGGCCATGGCTCATGGGCCCAGTCACTCCACGGCATGTGGGATCTTCCCGGACTGGGGCACGAACCCGTGTCCCCTGCATTGGCAGGCGGACTCTCAACCACTGCGCCACCAGGGAAGCCCCAGAGGTCTTTTGGCAGGCAGGAAGAGATTGCTTTCTCTCTGGCTAGTGGACCCTCCAGTTTTTAGTGTTAAGGAGGTAGGGACTAAAATGATGAAATAGTAAGGAAAGTTGAGGGACATAAATATCTATACAATACTGAACCCAACACAGTACAGAAAATGTTTCAGTATTAAAGAAATAAGAGGAAGAGAGAAAAGATAGATAAGGATACTCAGGGTTTTTAAGAAAATTGAGAAGCAACATATAAATGGACAAAAATTTTTATATATGAGGGAAGGGCAGAATTTTACAAGATCTCCTAAGTTAAGATGGCCTCCCAAACTTTTGACAAGCTAGATGAGAAAAAAATTTTTTTAATTATCTAAGGCTTTATGGAGAAGCTGAATATGTACGAGAAAGTTTGATTAAGTAAAAGAGGACAAATTATTGGTAGCTGTTAAAAGACTAGAAATTACCCAAGAAATTAAAGTTTAGAGGGAAAATGGTATATATATGTGGTAAAAAAAAATCAGAATGCCAGCATAAAGCCAAGTGGTTGAAAGGATTACATTTCCAGTAATATAGGAATAAAAAAGAGAACCTCCAGAAAAAAGCACATATGTTAATGAATGAGACAAAATTTCATGACTTTTTTGTAAATGGCTTGAAGAAATCAAATTCAAGGTTTTTTTTTTTTTTAACATCTGTCATATATATACGAAAGGATATATGCTCTTGAGTATATTGGCACTAAACAAGAGATGTTACTATCTTAATGAATCATCTGTGGGATCAGGAAGGAGTTACCCCAAGAGATCTCTCCACCAACTAAAAAGCAAAATATTTCAGTTAGTAAGCACTGAGAAACTGTAAACTTCTGTTTTGTGTTATGTCCCCCCAAAACAATATGTTGAAGTCCTAACCCCTGGTACCTATGAATGTGACCTTATTTGGCAACAGGGTCTTTGCAGATGTAATTGAGTTAAGATGAGGTCATACAGTGGGCCTTAATCCAAAATGTCGGGTGTCCTTGTAAAAAGAGGGACATTTGGACACAGGCACAGACACACAGGGAGAGCACCATGTGAGGACAGAGAAGAGTTTGGAGGGATGCCACTGAGAGCCAATGAATGACAAGGATTGCTGGCAACTATCAGAAGCAAGGAAGAGGCAAAGAAGGATGCTACCCAGAGCCTCAGAACTGTGACAGGATAAATTTCTATTGTTTTAAGCACCCAGGTTGTGACGCCTTGTTACAGCAGCCCTAGGAAATGAATACAACTTTCTTCTTTTTCTTGTCCTTCATGGCAGAGTACCAAAGGTGGGGTCTCGGGAGAGGTCCACCCAGGGTGCAGGGAATAAGGGGGAGCACGGTTTGTAGAGAACTTGTAAACAGTAATTACACTGGACTAAAATTTGTTCTGTTCTTTATCATCACTGTGCATCACCAATTCCAATCCATATCAGCGATCATCAATTATGCCTCCCCACAGATGTGGTCCTGGTGTCAGATCTAAACATTTGCTGCACTTCTCGTTGTTAAGATGAGCTTCAGATTAGCACACTTAAACGCTGTCCTTGAACGACAAATGTATTCTATGTGAAAGTTAATTTGGAGAATTCAGTTACACAGTCAGTCTGCACCACAGACAGGGGTCAGCCACTCACATTCCTTTTGGAGTAAAGCTTCAGAATTGCTCAAGCTCAAAGGATAGCCAAGACCTGGATAGCACTGTGGTTTCTGGAATTTCTTGTGAAATAGGGTTTTGATGAATCTCTACCAAAATTATTCTTGCCTTTAAGACTTTTTCTAACTATTTATAGGTCTGTGGCTTAACATGAAAGACACTCTTCTAAAAGGAAATAAATATAAAGGGTGATTAAATCAACTATGATTGGGAATAGATGGACAAATCTTATTATGCTGTGTTTGGAACATGGATAGGTGAAGATCAATGTTGATGAAGTCATTGAAAAATGTGCAAAGTTAAGGTTTGAAAATAGAAACTGTTATGCTATTAATCACTCTGCTAAATCAATATGTAGGCATAAATCTTTTGCCCTTTTAAAAAATATATATTTTGGGTAATAAAAAGTACTAATTCGTTATGGTGTTAGTTTCTTACCACAAACCAGATGGCTTAAAACAACAGAAATTTATTTCTCACGTTTCTTGGGACCAGAAATCTGAAATCAAGCTGATGGCAGGGCTGATTGCTCTTGGGGACTCTGAGAGCAAATCTCATGCCTCTCTCCTAGATTCTTGTGGCTGCTGGCAAGCCTTCCAAGGTCTGTCTCGGGCTTCTCACACCTTCCCCCTGTGTCTGTGTTTTTCTTTCTTCTTGTAAGGACACTTGTACTTGGATTTAGGGATCACCCAGTTAATCCAGAATGATCTCATCTTGAGATCATTCACTTAATTACATCTTCAAAGACCCTGGTATCTTTTAGGGAGACATAACTCAATCTAATAAAGTAACATTTTCCCTGTTGTGTACTGCAATACTTATTTTATTATTTTAATTTTTTGGCATGATTTTACATGCAAATCTTTATAGAGAAAAATTTCACTGTCTCTATTGTTATTCTGGCCATTATTTTTGTTTAATGATAAATGATACAATGATATCTGACTTTAGTATGAGTTCACCAAGTACAGAAGTTATTCAGAAGAGGATGCAAGAAGGGAAACTTACAATCACTTTTTAGTTGCTGTGCACGTCAGGGTGCAACTATAGAGACCAGGTGGGCCCTGGACAGCCGGCAAGTGCTAAGCAGATCCTGGCTGCTCAAGGCAGAGGGATAGCAGGCTTGGGAAGGGTGTCTATGGACAATTAGAATATGACATGAGGGCGTTGGGACTGGGAGAGAAGGAGCCAGCTACCCTGTGTTTATTCTTTCATGCATAAAGAAACAATGGAAAATGAAAGAATGAATGAGATACACAATTAGTAAGCCATAGCATATCAGCTCTAAATGAGTCTTTAGAGAAGAAGTCATCCAAACTGCCTCATTTTAAAGAGGAAATAGAAGTCCATAGAGGTCTAACGTGTTATCTAAGAAGGCTCATTACATTTGTGTGGGAACCACTATTCCAATGGTGTGGGAAAAGCACTTGTTTAGTAAGTTGCCATCATCTGACCTGGGGACTTCTTTTAACTCTCTACTACATATTTATATGAAATGCAAGCAAATACGCCTCTGCAAGTATTGCCATTATAGTCTCAAATTTATTATAGGAAGATCAAAATAAAGTAAAAAAACATCAGAAACTGAGTCAAATGATACTTTACTCAGAAATACTCACCTTGTGTATAGTCTCAGATATGTTAAATGGCAACCACTTAGAAATGCATTACAGAATTCCTTTAATAACATGTAAAATCCAGAGTTAATAGCTATATATATATTTTAATGACACACATTTATTGCCACACATAATTCATTGCATACATTAAGTATGAAATTTCCTGTGGGCAATAATAAATGTGATTTATAAGTCACAAGTTTGTGTGAAGTCTATTTCTTATTCTCTTGACAACAGTTCCAAAAACCATCAAAAATTAGAAATAAAGTCTAAAACAATTGGAGACTTATTTCTTTGTGGCATAATCTTTGTTTTAGTTCATCCTACAAAATATATTTTAAAATGAAATTAGCTTATTTATATTCCTATCATAAAAATTATACAAAAATTAAAAGATGCAATTTTAAGGCTTTCTTCATTTTAATCATTGGAGTAATATACTCATTTGTGGGGCTTCCCTGGTGAGTCTGTCTGCCGATGCAGGGGACACGGGTTCGTGCCCCGGTCCAGGAAGATCCCACATGCCATGGAGCGGCTGGGCCCGTGAGCCATGGCTGCTGAGCCTGTGCGTCCGGAGCCTGTGCTCTGCAACGGGAGAGGCCACAACAGTGAGAGGCCCACGTACCGAAAAAAAAAAAAAAAAATATATATATATATATATATATACTCATTTGTTTAAGATTTTGAATAAATAATTTTCTTCTGTATTTTTTAAAATTAAAAACAAACTTTATTAGTACAAAATCAGTGAATGTAAATTGTAAAAATGTTAAAAATAAAAATTAAGAAAATTAAGACACTATATTCCCAACACAAAAAGCACTTTAATAAACATGGCTTTATATTTTTATACATATGAATCTTTTACCACATGAAATAGTATGATATATAATGTGTAGGGAGTGATCTTCTTTTGTCAGTTAATATTTTTTTATTTTTCCATGTAACTAAAACTATCCCATCTGGTATCCAAATCATATTAAATTGCCCCAATTATATCCAAAATGTCTTTATAGTTGGGTTTTCCACGAAGAATCTAAATCAGTACTGTATATTGTAACTTGTTTTAAGTCTGTAATCTAGAAGAGCTGAGGGCAAAGCCATCAGGTTGCCTGTTTTTGTAAATAAAGTTTTATGGGAATACAGACACTCTCATGTATTTAAGTGTTGTCCATGGCTGTTTTCACTCTATAAAGACAGAATTTAGTAGTTGTGAAAGAGGCCATATGGGCCACAAAGTCTAAAATATTTATTATCTGGCCCTTTACAGAAAAAGATGTGCTCACCCCTGATCTAGAAGAGTCGTATTTTTCACGACACTAAATTGTTGATGTGTCTGGATGTGTTATCCTCCAGAACGTCACACCCTCTGGATTTATCTGGTTACTTCTTATAATATCTTAGTTTATTCTTCTTACTGGCTATTTTTGCCCATGCACTACAATAGTCTCAGTTACCTTAGTGTCAGTATGACTGGGCTTTCATACACACTAAAAGGACACATGCAAACAAATGAATGTAGGGAATTCCCTGGTCCTGCCAAATTTTTCTTAGTTTTTTTCTGAAATTCCTTTAACTTGGGATAAGTCTTTTTATTTTCTCAATAGAAAAAAATGATTTCGAATGAAAATACCTCGGGAGAAAGAAGAATGGAGGAGACAGCACAGACAAATAGCTGGATTTTCAGGCAGGAGATGAGGGGAAGTAGGGAGGATAAAGCATAGTGGGAAACCCAATCAAACAAGGGGTGAATTACAGATAAGGTCCAGGCCGGTGAGCAATAGAAGCAAGAAGCCCACAGGAAGGTTTTGGTTTTCTGAAAGGGTGGAGAGAAGAAAAACTATAAAGAAGGAAAAATGGGAATTTCAATGACAAACCATGTCAGTTCCAGAATTTTGCCTGGAGCCAATTCTGAGCAGTAAATATTGAGTGGGTAAGATGGATTGCAAGTATTTCAAAACTCTTTCATGTTTCCATCTTCCTAATGGGAAGCATTGCATAGCCATATAGATGAATAAGACAGATGTACCACTTGCCTAGTTCAGATTATATTTCTATGACATTGTTAGCTATAAACTCCAAGTATCCTTTAATGGTCTAACTCTATCCTTTACCCTGCAGTATTCATTTTCAGCCAATGACTTACAACAGAATAATTGAACACTATCATAAAGTTTACTACTACTCTAGCTTTTTAAGTACTGGGTTATTCTTTTGCGATCTTTGATTTTAGCATGCTGATTGACTCTAGCCCAAGACCAGCTGACTAAGCAAAGCCAGGTTCACTAAATTTCCTGCAGCAAAGGAGATCATCACCTTACCTTAAAAGGAGGAAGTTAGGGAAGGAGTTTTTTGGGTTTTTTTTTTTAATAAAGTTTTGAGGTTTAGGCCAAGTGCTTAAGATGGGTCTTTCAAACAGGGACTGACCCCAACCCTAACCCTAGCCCTCACCCTAAGACCCATGGCTTGAAAATACAGGTTTGGCGAACATAGCAAAGCAAGGTTCTGATGAGCAAGCTGTTGGTACAAGGTGAGCAAATCATTCTGCTGGGAGAGCTATTTGCCCAGATGAGCAAGTTGTTTGCCTCGATAAACTGGCTTGCAAGGATTTCCTGAAGCAAATGGTAAAGTTAATTATTAATTTACAGTCTTATCTTCTGGAGCATGAATTACCTGGAACAATCAGGTCACATTAACATAGGTGGTCTCAGTTCTCAGTCTAAATGCCAAGTTACGTTGTTTGACTCAGGTGGTCTCAGGCTTCAAGAACTTCAAGTGAAGTGAAATTTTAAAAAACAAAGACATAAATCATTGCCTTAATTGTTTTAATGTATTAATCAGAGAGATTTGTTTTGTTATACCAAAATTATGTCGGAAATTTTCCAATTTGCTTTCAATGACTATTTAATTTATTATGATCATTCACTTTGAATGACATGATTTGTTATTTATAAGAACAAATATTAAGGGTATGGTATTGATGATATGGGGCCTTTTCCCTTAGTGCTAATTATAGCTACTTTAGACAACTTTTTTTAATTAAAAGAATATATCAAAGTCAGCATGCTCCCTGAGGGCTTCTGGACTCTTGTTCTAGTAAAATATGCAGGAGGAATATATGTTTTTCAATAGATATTTAAAAACAATTTTGACAATGAAAGTGATTCTTAAGATACTTTATATAAAAAAGAGTCAGTTTTTCATTTATACTTTCCCTTACATTTATCAGATATTTATTGGGCATCTACCACTTGTAAGACACTGTATAAATTCTCTAGCAATTTCAACTATGAATTTTTCCAGTGCCCTGACCTCCAGCAGCTGATAGTTTAATAGAATGGACAGCACGGAAAACCAGGAGTGAGGTAGATTTTGTGGAAATCGAGAGGAGTCATATAAAGCACTTCCAAATGATAGTGGTAAAATATAATTTCTAAAAAAAGTTAAAATATGATTCTCATGCCAATATAGAATAACATGAGTCAGAGTTTTATTAACTCATTAATGAGGGAAGCACTAAAATGATAAAGCTGCTCCAAAGAGCATTTTGAGGAACTGGGTCTTTCTTGGCACTCTGAGAAAAGAATGTTAGAATATGACGGGTAGGTTAGATACAAAATTGGTAAAGGTCTAAAGGGCAGTAAAATCGTAACCTTGAGGATTGTGTTTTCTACCAGAATAAAATGTACAAGTAAACATAATTTCACAGAGTCTAAGCCCTTAATTAATAGTAAATAGCAAAGTCAAATGGGGCCTTTCCTGAGATAATTAAATAATCTTTACATGAGCCTATTTTATATACGACATTGAAAGTAGTGTTTTCATGCAGAAATTCCTATATGACATTTCTTGGGGATGTCATTCGAAATCCTGAATCCCAAGAAAAATCACTTGAGATAATAGAAAACAGGAAGAAGTATTCTAATTCTTCTACAAGAATTAAAGCTTAACAATCAATGTAGAGGTATTATTGGATCAAAGGAATCCACTGACACCTACTTGAAAGCAAGAGCAATAAATGATCTTACACAGAGAAGAAGGTTATGGTCAATGTTACTAGGGACCAGGAAGGTTTTAGACAATTTTTCTTAACAGACATAAGAAGAAGGATCAGGGGCTTCCTTGGTGGCGCAGTGGTTGAGAGTCCGCCTGCCGATGCAGGGGACACGGGTTCGTGCCCCGGTCCGGGAACATCCCACATGCCGCGGAGCAGCTGGGCCAGCGAGCCATGGCCGCTGAGCCTGCGCGTCGGGAGCCTGTGCTCCGCAACGGGAGAGGCCACAACAGTGAGAGGCCCGCGTACAGAAAAAAAAAAAAAAAGAAGGATCAGAAAACACTCTTAGAGAAAACTGTTGACAAGGTATAATTTAAAGTTGCAAATGCAGATAGGGTGCGGGTAAGGAGAAAAGAAAGGCTTTCTAAGCAGAGGGACCTCTGTGAACAGAAGGTGTGAGGAATCTATAAAACTTTTAAAAATGGGAAATTAAGGTGGGACCAGTTGGTAGAAGGTCTTGAAATTCCGTGATAGGATTTGAGTTTTAATCTGTGAGCAGAGTGATTATATGATTACAAGTGGGTTTTGTGTGGGTAATTAAGGCTGTAGATTGCTGGGAATGGGATGAGTGAAGTTAGGCTGAAGGACGGATGAGGCTGGAGTCAGGCAGAAGGGTTAGGGCGACGTGGGCACAGTTTAGGTTAGATGTAAATCTGGTCTTAGCTAGGTTATGGCAGTAGGACAGAGAATAAGGGGAAAACAGGTATGCTATTTTGGTAGTAGATCCCAAAAGGCAGGGCAGATGCTTGGATGTGTGTATGGGAAGGGAAGGGACTGATAGGAAGGGAAGAAGAGTTAAAAAATAACTGTGAGACTGGAATACTCATATAGGAAGCCTAGATTTTCTGCTTTGCCATGATAATAAGCTTGAATATTCATCAAAGAAGGGTTTTCTATAAATTATTTCATTTGAAATAAATTTTGTTTCTGTGTCGAAGTTGCAGAAAAATGAAAAAAGAATTCCAAAATATATTCTGTCTTTTGCACAAGAAGGTCATTTAGATAATAACCAGCATACAGCGGTCTTTGGAAATAAGCCAGCCCAGATAGCAAGGGTCTGGAGAGAACCTCATCAGCTGAAAACCCAAACTTGGGCTCTTTTCAAGCCAGTCTGTGTCTTGGTCAATATCTCTTGGCCATTGGCATTGTGAACTGGCAGTGAGGAAAGCAAGGGAAAGTGTTTTGGAAATAGAAGGGCTCAAGGGAAGGAATAATTTTCCCCTGACCTTGGACAGCATAAGAAGAAAGAGAACAGATCTATTATAAATCCATGAGAAAATGGAAAATTAAAATCAATACAAACTATTCACTCATCAATTCATTCAGCCCTATATAATAACTCTTATTCTGAGGATCTTGGATTAGCCCTCTGTTTTATGAAGTTTTCTGGTTCTGTACTACAGAGAATCCTGACTCAGGACACTTTTACTCCTTATTTTTCTAAGCTATAGAATGCTAAGAATGCTATACATGTATACGTAATGGGATGTGTATATGTGGTGTATGTGTGTGTATGTGTATACAACGCTTAGTTACCTGTGTTTCAGTATTCTATCTTACACAGAAATTATCTTGATATTCAAAGACTCTCCATTAACTAACTCATTTTAATTATTGTCTAAGGTGTAATGTTATCTAAGAACCTTAGAAATTCTGTTCAGGCTGATATACTACAAAACATAATTACTGCTCTAAAAATGTTAGACTCATGCTTCAATCTACTTGAACACATAAGTTTATATTTTTACATTCCTACACATTATGTAGAATGTTAGCTTTCTGGTCAATAAACCAGTATAAGTCATTTAAGATATCAGGTGAACTAGTGTCTTCATGTGAAAGCAAAGTGGAATTTCATGCTTGTGTTACATGCTTCACTGATAACCTCAGGGAAAAGACACATAGTTGTTAGGTGTTATTTGTGTTTTGTAAATCAAAATTATTAAAACAAGTCTGACTTGTCCAAAGATTCACCTTAAATATGGGAACCCGAGTTCCTATTTAAAAGAAGGTTCTGGGAATTCCCTGGCAGTCCAATGGTTAGGACTTGGTGCTGTGACTTCCGGGGCCCCCGGTGATCCCTGGTTGGGGAACTAAGATCCTGCAAGCTTTGCAGTGTGGACAGAAAAATAAAAATAAAAGAGCTTCTGAGCCAGCAGTTTCTGATACAAGCTCATTTTGGTTTTTGTTTTACTTAAAAGGCTAGCATAATAAAATATTAGACACTCTTTTTATTTTCTGGAAATTTTGGTAAATAATTGATTTATATAAGCACACATTTATTTTTGTAAAACAATCAGAAGAGAAGTTTTTTAACTTAAGAGGTGTTATACTCTAATTTAATAACAACCTCTGAAGATAGGAGAATATTTGAGTGGTAAAGGTCTTTTCTGGTTACAGACACCCAGGTATCCAAAGAGCTTGTAGTTTCAGTCACGGATCTCACAGGTCAGAGAGAACACAGAAACAGAAAGCCTCACCAGTCTAGCTCTCAAAAAGCTTATTCTCTCTGAGTTGATCTGTGATCACATGTAAGCAAGAAAAGAGAAAAGACTAACCAACTGGAAACTGCCACCCTTCACCAGCTCAATCAACACAACTCATTAAATGGGCAAACCATTAAACCAGGTTCCTAGTCATCATTCTAATAACAACAACAGCAATCGCAACAATAACTTACCAGCTATGTGCAAACACATAAGTGCACAGACACAAAGAGAGCTTGCAGACTTCCACACAAACCAGAACCAGAACCAAATTTGGCCAAGATTTGAAAGGAAAAGGAAGGGCTTGGCATCAGGTTAAAGAAAAAAGAGAAGAAACAGTGAAGTTCCAGTACTGCTGGAAAATTACCCTGGAGGCCTAGAAAAGACAAGTCCATGCAGAATACTTCTTGGAAAAACACTTTAATTGGTTCTGGCTCGGGAGTCCACTTGGACATGTTCAACCATCTCCGAAACAAAGTCTAATTTTTGGAAAGTTAAAAACATTGTCCTTGTTCAATTATAGAAGGATCACATGTCAAAAATTGTATTCTTGTTAGTTAATGAGGGAACCAGCAGGATCACAAGGCTGATTCAAAGAAGAATTCGTGGAACAAAGATGTATATAATCAGAAAGTCAAAGGAATGCAGAAACAAATTTTCTAATAGATAAAAAATTGGTTAGTGCCTTATGGGACCATACAAGTATAATAATTGGAGTTGTTATTTGTACCAGACTGAAATCTAAAAGTAGACCTCTAACTTCATAATGTCTATGCTTTGATCAAATAAACAGTGAAGTCTCACACAGGTGCATTTGCCTAAATAATTAATTATGACATGTGGGGACCTTGAAGGCTTTGAATAGACTTTGGATTTTACCTAAAGTGCAGTGTTTTCAGGATAGTGACGATGGTGGTGTGGCTTAGGGTATTGGCAAGGGAAACCGAGAATGCTCTGTGGATTCTAGATATATTTTAAGGAGGAAGATATCCAGGATGATGATCAGATTACTGACATGAGCAACTGGGGGTATTTGGATGTCATTTACTGAGATAGAACTGGAAGGGGAGCAGATGGAGAGGGGGATGGGAAATTTAATTTGGGAAGCAGTAGGTGGGAGATGTTTGTGAAATAGCTAAGAGGTTATTTTAAGTAGACAGTTGGACATTTGGGTCTGGGGCTCAGAGGAGAGGTCAAGATAAGAGATAATTGACAATTTGGGGATGGGAAAGTGAGGGCATGGGTGACCTCAAGGAGGGGAGACTCAGAGTGAGATATGTGCTTGGAATGGAGGTCCTGGCACTCCAAACTTGAGAGGTCAGGGAAGAGAGGAGGAGTCCACAAAGGAGACAAGATGAGGGGCCATTGAAATCGGAGAACCTGGGGAGTGAAGAGAAGAGAGTGGGTTTTGAGTGTTTATCAAAGAAAACTCTGAGACTTGGTCACTCTTATGGGTTGGATTGTGTCTCCCCAAAAGCATATGTTGAAGTCCTAATCCCTAGTACCTCAGGATATGAGTGTATTTGGAAATAGGGTCTTTGCAGCTATAATTAGTTGAGATGAAGTCATACACGTGCTGAACACTCATGACTTGAGCTACAGTGGCCTTGCTAAAGGGTGAGGCAGAGCCATACTGGAGTGGTCAGTGGAGTAAGCCATGGACACGTGGAGACAGCTTGCACAGAGCTATGATCCCCAGACTTCATGGGCTCATAGAAGCTCTAAGAAGTTTTGGAAAACTGTGTACCCCCAGCACAGTGGTACATGGACAATGTTCATCATAATTTTAAGTAATTTCAAAATATGTATGTTTAAATATATATATGTTTCAGCATTCTTTTGGGTTCTGTACCCAATTTCAACGTGTGTGTGTGTGTGTGTGTGCATCCCAGTGAAACTGAGTAGGATCCTGTGGGGGTCCTGTGCATGCAAGCCTTTCTGTCTCCCATTTCTTGTAGGAAACAGACTCCAACCTCCATGACCTTTCCTGAGTTCCAAAGGGCAGATTCGAACAGTTGCTAATCCAGGAAGGGAAGGGATACAAAGACAAGGGAGGAGAAGCCAAGAAACAATAGTGCAGCCTAGGGGCAAGGTCCTGGTTCCTCCTCAAGGGAGACATGCAACAATGTCTTTAAACTTTTTATAGAATTAAAACCCAACAAATGGAAGATGTCAGCATTCTTCATACCAGAGAAGCTCATCAAGATTACCTGAGACCAGATTAGAGGAGTACACACACCCTAATCTTATCAGCAGCCCTACCCTTGAACGGTTGCCATAAAACTCCTTATCAAACTCCCCTGGGTTGGGACACATAGTTTTTGAGGGCAGGAGCCTTCTGTGTCCCCCTTTGCCTGACAAAGCAATAAAGCTATTCTTTTCTACTTCACCCAAAACTCTGTCTCTGAGATTTGATTTGGCACCAGTGCACAAATGCTGAGCTTTCAGCATCACCACGAACAAGAAATTTTCGGACACCAGCAGGGTGTCCTACAATTCAACTCAATTCTGACACTCTTTATCTGGAGCTAGCATTAGATTCCACAGGTTGAGGGCTCAGTCCTACAGACGGCACCCTGCCTTCCCTTCCGACGCCAATTACAAGTTCAGGTTGTCACGTGTATTTCTGTGCTTTAGATTGGGGGTTCCAATGACCCAATCCCCCTCCCTGGGTTTGATTAATTTTGCTAGAGGGGCTCACAGAACTCAGAGAAACATTTTATTACTAGATCACTGGTGTATTAGAAAAGGATATAATTCAGGAACATCTAGATGGAAGAGACACAGAGGCCAAGGTATGTGAGAAAGGGCTCGGAGCTTCTGTGCCCTTTGAGAGCACACCATTCTCCTCAAATCTCCATGTATTTGCTAACCTGGAAGCTTTCTGAACCCCATCCTTTTCAGTTTTAGGGAGGCTTCATTACATGTCCATGATTGATTAAATCATTGGCTATTGGTGACTGAACTCAATTTCCAGTTCCTCTCCCCTTCCTGGAGATCAGGGTGTCTAAAGTTCCAACCCTCTAA
The DNA here is from genome assembly GCF_005190385.1 of Monodon monoceros. NCBI lineage: Eukaryota > Metazoa > Chordata > Mammalia > Artiodactyla > Monodontidae > Monodon > Monodon monoceros. The sequence continues at coordinate 14,794,566 of NW_021703768.1, read as the reverse complement.
TCACAAGTTTCTTCTGATTATTAGAGCCCATCCTTAGGGAGCGTCCCAAAGCCACCTTATTAACATAAAAAAAGACACCTCCATCACTCTTTTACAAATTCCAAGGGTTTTAGGAGCTCTGTGCCAGAAATGGAGATGAAGACAAAGGGTCTATATATACTGGTTATTATAAATCAAAATATCACAGGCATGTTGAAATCTTAAGATAAAACTATTCTATGGCCTTTTAAAATTTACTTAGGAAATCCACATGCAATCACAATTTGATATTCAGAAATTTTACTTAAAATATCCATGAATGAGTTGGAAATATTATGTCATTCTTTTTCCCTTATAATCTTATTTCCATTTGATTTCTTCTACAGAATTTTATCATATTATATCTTTATGCTTGGAAATCATTTTTTGAGCAATGTTTGCAGCAAATTATAGACACTGAAATTAAATTTTTAAAAAGTCCCATAACCATAATCTTCTAAGTATTAAATATTTTTCTTCTGGGTTAAATATTTTTTACAATTAATATTTGCATACAATTAGTCAAGACAATAGGATGCATTATAAAATTTGATAAATTATTGTTAAACATATAAAAGTTACTAGAAATGTTCCTGTTAAAGAGATAAGTGGAGGTTTTTCTTCAAGTAATTTAAGTATCTAAGGTTCAATATTATTTTTTGTGAAAATGAGACAGAGTTCTGCATCAATACTTTTCCTGTTTTTTACTTTTATAAATATATTCCCTGAGAAACCTTTTCACAGAATTAAGTAGACAAGAGCAGAAGCACTTTGGTTCTAGCAGTGCCATTCATTTCTTTAAATGCTTTCTGAGGTTTATGGCAAAAATCAGAGAGTATATATCAAAAATCATTTTAAATAGCCAATTGGTTGACAAAATGATGCAGTTTTCCTACAGTTAGGTTGAAAGAAAGAATTAGAAAATGATCTTTTACCCAGTTGCTACAATTATTCACTTTCTCAACATCTATACCAACATTCTGAATTGCCCCTTTGTAAGGCATCGGAAGGGTAGGGTGGTTGATACCTGAAGGCAATGAAATTCATGAAGTTTAAGCTTATTGATCCCTCAGACAAAACTATAATTCAAAAAGATACATGCACCTCTATGTTCATAGCAGCACTATTCACAAGAGCTGAGACATGGAAACAACCTACGTGTCCATCGAGAGATGAATGGAAAAAGAAGATGTGGTAAATATATACAATGGAATACCATTTAGCCATAAAAAAAGAATGATAATGCTATTTGCAACAATGTGAGTGCAACTAGAGATTATCATACTAAGTGAAGTCAGAAAGAGAAAGAAAAATACCATTTGATATCCCTTATATGTGGAATCTAAAATATGACACAGATGAACCTATCTATGAAATTGAAATAGAATCAGAGACATAGAGAATAGACTGGTGGTTGCCAAGGGGGAGGGGGATGGAGGAGGGTTGGATTGGGAGTTTGGGGTTAGCAGATGCAAACTGGTATATATAGAATGGATAAATAACAAGGTCCTACTGTATAGCACAGGGAACTATATTCAATATCTTGTAATAAACCATAATGGAAAAGAATGTGAAAAAGAGTGTATATGTATATATGTATAATTGAGCCACTTTCCTGTATAGCAGTAATTAACACATTGTAATTCAACTATACTTCAATAAAAAAGAAATTATATATAAAAAAATGCACATGCCCTAGCAAATGCTGTGAGTTAGAGTCTCGCTACTTGAAGTGTGGTTTGTGGCTGGGCAACACCAGTGTCACCTGGGCATGCCCTGGGCACTGTCAAATATGTAGACCCTCGAGATAGCCTCATCCCCCAGAGGGCAGACACCATAAGCAAGAAGAACTAAAATCCTGCAGCCTGTGGATTCACAGAAAGATAGACAAGATGAAAAGGCAGAGGGCTATGTACCAGATGAAGGGCCAAGGTAAAACCCCAGAAAAACAACTAAATGAAGTGGAGATAGGCAACCTTCCAGAAAAAGAATTCAGAATAATGATAATGAAGATGATCCAGGGCCTCGGAAAAAGAATGGAGGCAAAGATAGAGAAGGTGCAAGAAATATTTAACAAAGACCTAGAAGAACTAAAGAACAAACAAACAGAGATGAACAATACAATAACTGAAATGAAAATTACACTAGAAGGATTCAATAGCAGAATAACTGAGGCAGAAGAATGGATAAGTGACGTGGAAGACAGAATGGTGAAATTCACTGCCACAGAACAGAATAAAGAAAAAACAATGGAAAGAAATGAAGACAGCCTAAAAGACTTCTGGGACAAATTAAACACAAAAACATTTGCATTATAGGGGTCCCAGAAGGAGAAGAGAGAGAGAAAGGACCCGAGAAAATATTTGAAGAGATTATAGTCAAAAACTTCCCTAACATGGGAAAGGAAATAGCCACCCAAATGCAGAAAGCACAGCAAGTCCCACACAGGATAAACCCAAGGAGAAACATGTCGAGACACATAGTAATCAAATAGGCAAAAATTAAAGACAAAGAAAAATTATTGAAAACAGCAAGGGAAAAATGAAAAATAACAAACAAGGGATCTCCCATAAGGTTAACAGCTGATTTCTCAGCAGAAACTCTACAAGCCAGAAGGGAGTGGATGATATACTTAAAGCGATGAAAGGGAAGAACCTGCAACCAAGATTACTCTACCCAGCAAGGATCCCATTCAGATTCGATGGAGAAATCAAAAGCTTCACAGACAAGCAAAGGCTAAGAGAATTCAGCACCACCAAACCAGCTCTACAACAAATGCTAAAGGAATGTCTCTAACTGGGAAGCACAAGAGAAGAAAAGGACCTACAAAAACAAACCCAAAACAATTAAGAAAATGGTCATAGGAACATACATATCGATAATTACCTTAAACGTGAATGGATTAAATGCTTCAACCAAAAGACACAGGCTTGCTGAATGGATACAAAAACAAGACCCATGTATATGCTGTCTACAAGAGACCCACTTCAGACCTAGGGACACATACAGAATGAAAGTGAGGGGATGAAAAAAGATATTCCTTGCAAATGGAAATCAAAGGACAGCTGGAGTAGCAATACTCATATCAGATAAAATGGACTTGAAAATAAAGAATGTTACAAGAGACAAGGAAGGACACTACATAATGATCAAGGGCTCAATCCAAGAAGAAGATATAACAATTATAAATACATATGCACCCAACATAGGAGCACCTCAATACAAAAGGCAACTGCTAACAGCTCTAAAAGAGGAAATTGACAGTAACACAATAATAGTGGGGGACTTTAACACTTCACTTACACCAATAGACAGATCATCCAAAATGAAAATAAATAAGGAAAAAGAAGCTTTAAATGACACAATAGACCAGATAGATTTAATTGATATTTATAGGACATTCCATCCAAAAACAGCAGATTACACTTTCTTCTCAAGTGCGCACAGAACATTCTCCAGAGTAGATCACATCTTGGGTCACAAATCACGCTTCAGTAAATTTAAGAAAATTGAAATCATATCAAGCATCCTTTCTGATCACAACACTATGAGATTAGAAATGAATTACAGGGAAAGAAACGTATAAAACACAAACACATGGAGCCTAAACAATACGGTACTAAATAACCAAGAAGTCACTGAAGAAATCAAAGAGGAAATCAGAAAATACCTAGAGACAAATGACAATGAAAACCTGACGATCCAAGACCTATGGGATGCTGCAAAAGCAGTTCTAAGAGGGAAGTTTATTGCTATACAAGCTTACCTCAAGAAACAAGAAAAATCTCAAATAAACAAGCTAACGTTACACCTAAAGGAACTTTAGAAAGAAGAACAAACAAAACCCAAAGTTAACAGAAGGAAAGAAATCATAAAGATCAGAGCAGAAATAAATGAAATAGAAACAAAGAAAACAATAGCAAAGATCAATAAAACTAAAAACTGGTTCTTTGAGAAGATAAACAAAATTGATAAACCATTAGCCAGACTCATCACAAAAAAGAGGGAGAGGACTCAAATCAATAAATTAGAAACAAAAAGGAGAAGTTACAATAGACCCCACAGAAATACAAAGCATCCTAAGAGACTACTACAAGCAACTCTATGCCAATAAAATGGACAACCTGGAAGAAATGGACAAATTCTTAGAAAGATATAACCATCTAAGACTGCACCAGGAAGAAATAGAAAATATGAACTGACCAATCACAAGCACTGAAATTGAAACTGGGATTAAAAATCTTCCAAAACACAAAAGTCCAGGACCAGATGTCTTCACAGGAAAATTCTACCAAACATTTAGAAAAGAGCTAACACTCATGTTTCTCAAACTCTTCCAAAAAATTGCAGAGGAAAGAACACTTCCAAACACATTCTGTGAGACCACCAACACCCTGATACCAAAACCAGACAAAGATACTACTAAAAATGAAAATTACAGACCAATATCACTGATGAATATAGATGCAAACATCCTCAACAAAATACTAGCAAACAGAATCCAACAACACATTAAGAGGATCATACACCATGATCAAGTGGGATTTATCCCAGGGATGCAAGGATTCTTGAATATATGCAAATCAATCAATGTGATACACCATATTAACAAACTGAAGAATATAAACCATATGATCATCTCAATAGATGCAGAAAAATCTTTTGATAAAATTCAACACGCATTTAGGATAAAAACTCTCCAGGAAGTAGGCATAGAGGGAACCTACCTCAACATAATAAAGGCCATATGCGACAAACCCACAGCAAACCTCATTCTCAGTGGTGAAAAACTGAAACCATTTCCTCTAAGATCAGGAACAAGACAAGGTTGTCCACTCTCGCCACTATTATTCAACATAGTTTTGGAAGTCCTAGCCACGGCAATCAGGGAAGAAAAAGAAATAAAAGGAATACACATGGGAAAAGAAGAAAACTGTCTTTACTGACAGTGAAACTGTCACTGTTTGCAGATGACATGATACTATACATAGAAAATCCTAAAGATGCTACCAGAAAACAACTGGAGCTAATCAATGAATTCGGTCAAGTTGCAGGATACAAAATTAATGCACAGAAATCTCTTGCATTCCTATACCCTAATGATGAAAAATCTGAAAGAGAAATTAAGGAAACATTCCCATTTACTATTGCAACAAAAAGAATAAAATAACTAGGAATAAACCTACCTGAGGAGACAAAAGACCTGTATGCAGAAAAATATAAGACACTGATGAAAGAAATTAAAGATGATACCAACAGATGGAGAGATATACCAGTTCTTGGATTGGAAGAATCAACATTGTGAAAATGACTCTACTACCCAAAGCAATCTACAGATTCAATGCAATCCCTATGAAATTACCAACGGCATTTTTTATGGAACTAGAACAAAAAATCTTAAAATTTGTATCAAGACACAAAAGACCCCGAATAGCCAAGGTAGTCTTGAGGGAAAAAAACGGAGCTGGAGGAATCAGACTCCCTGACTTCAGACTATACTATAAAGCTACAGTAATCAAGACAATATGGTACTGGCACAAAAACAGAAACATAGATCAATGGAACAGGACAGAAAGCCCAGAGATAAACCCATGCACCTATGGTCAACTAATCTATGACAAAGGAGGCAAGGATATACAATGGAGAAAAGACAGTCTCTTCAATAAGTGGTGCTGGGAAAACTGGACAGCTACATGTAAAAGAATGAAATTAGAACACTCCCCAACACCATACACAGAGATAAACTCAAAATGGATTAGAGACCTAAGTGTAAGAGCGGACACTATAAAACTCTTAGAGGAAAACATAGGAAGAAAACTCTTTGACATAAACCACAACAAGGTCTTTTTTGATCCACCTCCTAGAGTAATGGAAATAAAACAAAAATTAAAAAATGGTACCTAATCAAACTTCAAAGCTTTTGCACAGCAAAGGAAACCATAAACAAGACGAAAAGACAACCCTCAGAATGGGAGAAAATATTTGCAAACGAATCAATGGACAAAGGATTAATCTCCAAAATATATAAACAGCTCATGCAGCTCAATATTAAAAAAACCAAACAACCCAATCCAAAAATGGGCAGAAGACCTAAATAGACATTTCTCCAAAGAAGAGATAGAGATGGTCAAGAAGCACATGTAAAGCTGCTCAACATCACTAATTATTATAGAAATGCAAATCAAAACTGCAATGAGGTATCACCTCACACCAGTTAGAATGGGCATCATCAGAAAATCTACAAACAACACATGCTGGAGAGGGTGTGGAGAAAAGGGAACCCTCTTGCACTGTTGGTGGGAATGTATGTTGATACAGCCACTATGGAGAACAGTATGGAGGTTCCTTAAAAATTTAAAAATAGAATTACCATATGATCCAGCAATCCTACTACTGGGCACATACTCAGAGAAAACCATAATTCCAAAAGACACATGCACCCCAATGTTCATTGCAGCACTGTTTACAATAGCCAGGTCATGGAAGCAACCTAAATGCCCATCGACAGATTAATGGATAAAGAAGTTGTGGTACATATATACAATGGAATATTAGCCATCAAAGGAACAGAATTGGGTCATTTGTTGAGACGTGGATGGATCTAGAGACTGTCATACAGAGTGATGTAAGTCAGAAAGAGAAAAACAATTATCGTATATTAACGCATATATGTGGAACCTAGGGAAATGGTACAGATGAACCGGTTTGCAGGGCAGAAATTGAGACACAGGTGCAGAGAACAAACGTATGGACACCAAGGGGGGAAAGCAATAGAGGGGTGTGGGTGGTGGTGGGATGAATTGGAAGACTGGGATTGACATGTATACAGTGATGTGTATAAAATTGATGACTAATAAGAACCTGCTGTATAAAAAAATAAATAAAATTAAATTAAAAAAATTTAAAAATAAATAAAAGAAATGTGGGTAAAGTTCAATTTTTATACTAAATTGTTAGGCTATGTCTTAGAATGAAAAGATAGGAAAAATCTAATTTTTTATTGTTTTGCCTGGAACTCTGAACACAAGAGTATAATGAAGTTTTGAAGTGGAATAAACCTTCCAGATCAACTGACTTAGCAGTTCTCAAATCTTTTGGTCTTAGGACCCTTTTAAACTTAAAAAACTGATGAGAAGCCCAAAGAGCTTTTGTTAACACGAGTTATATCTAGTTATATTTACCCTGTTAGAAATTAAAACTATGAAACTTTTAAAATAGCTGTATATTAATCCATTTAGAAATGAGTAATAAGCCCAATTCATGTTCACATAAATAACATAATTTTTGAAAAGCAGTATTTTAAAAATTACTGATAATGGCATTGTTTTACATCTTTGCAAGTCTCTTTCATGTCTGGCTTAATAAAATATAGCTGGATTCTCCTAAATCCTTCTACATTCAATCTATTGTGATATGTTGTTGGGTTTTTTTTTTTTCCAATTTTCAAAGGATAATTTAATAAGTCAGTTTCTAGCTGGTCAAGTAACCAGGATCATTGGGAGTTCACACCCCTTTGAGGAACAGTTGGGGGCATAAATTATAAATGGAAACAAAAAAATTAATGATTTTCTTTCCCTTCTCAGAACATTTTTCCATAAGATTGAGGTATAAGAAGGCTACGAACAAATGCATCATGACATTACACTAGCTTCACCCTTCATTCCTACAGCCCGAGTTAATGAAAGGCAAACAAGGCAATTTCTACAAAACACATATATTCTAGGAAAATCTCTCTAGTAAAGTGTGACTAGTATTACGGTGTGTGTGCATGTGAGCAATTCTTGGGTATTTCCATGCCTTTGGGGTGCCATATGGTTCCCCTTTAGAATTAGTAAGATGGGGATCTATCACCTCACATTGGATTTCCTGGTGGTTTTTCCCATACTTAAAAAGAAGTTATGAAACTAATATACTATGATAAATCAACTATACTTCAATAAAAAAAAAAGAAGCTGCACCCTATTATTCCTGACACTGAGATCTTTCAAGTCCAAATGCAAATACACATTTAAAACCTGTTTTTCTTTGGCTTCTTCACTTGAAAATTTTATTTCCCTGAAATATTCTGTTGGCTTTCTCTTTTTGCTTAGGTGTGCTATTTCATTTTTTTAACATGTGAAAGTGGATTATCAGAAAAAAACAGCACAATGGATGTTTTCCTTAATTTGCATTTTTGGTTTTTCTTTGCATACAATATTTCTTTTGTTCTGAATACAAATAATTTTTTTTTTTAACATCTCAGCTCGGTGCTTTGTGTCCACCTAGAAAAGTGGGATACGGAGGGTGGGAGGGCGAAGCAAGAGGGAGGAGATATGGGGATGTATGTTTATGTATAGCTGATTCACTTTGTTATACAGCAGAAATTAACACACCATTGTAAAGCAATTATACTCCAATACAGACGTTAAAAAAAAAGACATGTTGTTTTAATTGAAGTTTATAGAGAGAATTGGCTTCATACAGATATGTCAGTTGGAAAGAGAAGGATAGAAAAAAAAAATGTAGACCCTCAGAGACCATCCAGACCTACTGAGTCAAGATCAGCATTTTCACAAGTTCCCCAGAAATTCAGAGGTACTTTGAGGTTTGAGAAATGCTACTCTTGGGTATTCGGTGTTAGGAAGGTAAACCAAATTGAAATCAGTAAGCATTTCTGGTAGATTGTCTAAAGAGATCTCAGAAGAAAGGGACCTGGATTCCGGAGTCTTTAGTATTTGGTGTGTTTTCTTTGCTCATTTAAAATAAATATTCACTTTCAGACCAAATTTTATATTTGTAATTTTTTTTTCTTGAAAGGGATTCCCAATACTGTGTAACCCCCAGGGCTTCCAAAACTTGTGTCTGTCCCTGGACAAGGACATGTGTTGAGAATAGAGAGCGGAGGGGAAGGTGCAGAAAAGAGAGTAAACAGTGGGGAAAAGCAGCAAGGCTGAGTGTCGGTGAGCAGGGTCTACTTGAGGCCGGCACGCCAGTTTAATGGGCTGTGTGATATTTTTTTAGCATCTCCCGGTGACAGACAGAGAGCTTGTTGGTGAGGGCATTCTTCCTGTGTTGGAGGTTTACAGGATGCATGCAAGAGAGGGACGAGAAGGATGAGAAGATTAAAGTCCCGTGACTCATTTTTATCCTCATGATACTCTTACGACATGGGAGGACATGTATATGATCAGCATTTTGGAGCTGAAGAAACCGAGACGTGGGTCAGATAATTTTCTAAAATGCCACACTGTTCCTGACCCCGTTCAACAACCCCCAAGCCCCCCGGATACACTTAGCTTTGTCTGTTTCTTGGGACTTGGCCACCAGCTCAGTGGAGAGACCCACTGAGCCTCCATTCCTGGTGGAGTGGGCGCGCCGGGGATGCTGGCCTTGGGCATGGCCTCCATGATGCCTCTGAAGGAAGAGCTGCCCCTGCGTCGAAGGTCAGCTTGGCTTAGCCGTGGTCCTGCTTCCTCCCATCACCCCTGGGCTCAGATGAGACGCTGTACTGTAGGCAATGCAATATGGCTACTCCAGCAGTTGCCCAGCACAGCCAGGTCATGCCGCTCACGTGTGGGACAGTCAGTGTTGCCGCGGGTAAAGTGAGGGATAGGACACAAATAGGAGCTGAAAAAATAAATTCCTCTCCTCTGGTGGATGCATCTGAGGCTCAGGGTTTCTACATGGCATATTTGGATGGCATCCTGTGCTGGGAACTAGCTGTCTCTGCAGCATACGTACCACCTTCAATTTGTTTCTCATTGTTTCTCCCTTATTCCTACTGCCTTGTGGTGGGACCTCCCAAGGAAGCCGTAGCACACAGCTCTGCCTCAACTTCTGTTTTCAAAAGTGTCCTGGACCAGGACACTTACCTAGGAGGCAGCAGAGTTTGTAGCAGAGGTCCTCTTTTTGAGTACTCTCTATGTGTCATGCACCAAGCTAAGTTCTAGGAAGGTAAAATAAACCAAGAAAATATGACCCCTTCCTTCAGGGGGTACAGATCCAGGTTTTCCCATCTCCTGGTGCTCTGTTCTTTCTAGACTACAGCATAGTGATTGCAATGGATGATTTGTTTCTAAAAACTGGATGGAATGTTTCACCAGATGCATCCTACTGCAGAAAGTGAACTCCTCCTGTCACACTTTTGTTTTCTGAGTGGATTTTATGTGAGAGTATAATATGCTCTTTCTGTGTATATGAAACAGAAAGAGAGCAGCAAACAATATACCTCACAAAAATAATTTACTTCAAATGGGCTTTTTTTTTTTTAGAAAACATGCTCTTTGTTCACTCCTTTGAATCTGACACACCTTGTAGTTATTGAGGTTATTAGCCACTCTACAATGAATGACCACATATGCAGCCTTCTAATTCCCTTGTCTCCTATATGTGTCATTATTTATATTCCATTCATTCATTCATTCATTCACAGAGAAAGGGTTGTAGCACTGAATTTAACAAAATAAAACATTGACTTCTGGTATAATCTTAGTCTCTGGTGAAGAAGAAGCCTGCTTTGAACAATGAAGTTGGACACTTGGGAGGATTCAAAGTTGGCACAGAATGGGTCATAGGGATCATCATATTACACAAGAAGAAACCGAGTCCCAGAGAGGGTAGAGGGATTCTCCGGCATCAGTGATAGAGCTGGGGCTCAAGCAGCATCACGCCCTTTTATCATCGTGATGTTTGGGAACTCTTTTCTTTATCAGAAAACACAATTCCTATTTAGGTATGGAAGTATTCATCCAGCTCCTGCAATCTCCTCTTAAGAGTGAACAACTGGGATGAAGCCTACTTCTTAAAGAAAAGGCCATAATCTTGGAGTTACACATTTATGAAGAAAGCATTCCTCTTTGCAATTGCCACACAAGAATTTGGGAACAGCTGTAGTATAAGCAACAGTGTAAAGTGTCTTCTCTCCCACTCCAACGGCAAAGCCAAGACTATGTTTGCTAAATTTTCTAGGTGATTTCCCCTGCTTTACATTTTGTCCAGATTAAAAATGTCCAGAATACCCGACATGCAAGTTTGCAGAACTGATAATATTTAACACTGCTAACATCTTGGTAATCATTACTTTGAAAATGTGCACCTAAATGCTGGCCCTGAACAAGGGAAAATGTTTGCCTTACTAGGCTGTTTAGTGGATTTCAAAGTGATTGATCCACTGGGAAAGAGTTTATATGAAATTATTCCGCTCTTTTTTTTTTAAGTGAATTTTTTGAAATTTGCTACATAAGAATAATAAAATGAACTCCAATGAGATTAATTTAGTATAATGCTTTCTAGAATTAAATCTCAACTTAAGACCAGTGCTGCAAATATGAGTGAGCAACTAAATTAAATATGTTTTAACTAGGCTTTAATAGTCTACGAGGAAAACCCATGCTGGAACCAAGAGCTCAGGTAGTATATCAATGAAACATCTCTCCTATGATATCAAACTATAAAATGGCAACATTTGTTGAAGCGTTGATAAAAATCTAAATACTTTGCCTTCTTACTTTTTAAACATATTCTTTCCCTAACCCCTGCAATTTTAAATATTTGCTGTTTTAGTGAGAACATTGAGGGGAATATCTCCATAGTTAGTATGGAGTAGTTAAAAGAGCCCTACACTTTGATTTAAGGGTTCTAATTCCAATTCTATAATAAAACAGCTGCTTGACAGAACCACTTAATCTGTTTCAGTATCTGTCAAATGAGAGGTTTAGTCTACTCAACAATGTCTGTGTTTCCTGTCTCATTCAATGACTCAAGTGAGTATCAATGTGAACATTTAGCCCTTGCTGTGATTTTTACCATCACATATTTGGAGATACTGGCTTAAGTTCCTTTGAGAAATAATGTTGTACAAGGAATTAATTTTACAGATACTCATGTGTAACAATCAATAGTGGCCCTTGAATTACTGAAAGCCGATCAGATTTTAAACCATTTAGACACTTCATACTCTTAAAATATGGTAATACATATCTTCCTAGGAGGCATTTCTAAGTGAAAGGAAATATTGAATGTCTATAATATTTTCCAATTAGTGAAGAAAGACATGTGGCCTCTTGTGGTTTACCACACTCAGGTGAAAAGCTTAGGTGGATAAAGTGTTCATTTGGAGTATACTTCATAGTACAGCTTTCTAAATTTGCATGCATTCAGTCAAAGATTTTGCAGTCAGAGAACAAATATCTTCCAAGAGCAAATATCTTCTTGTCAAATAAAAGATGATATAAATATCACATTTGTCTATTGACCAACTCTGTGAGTTAGACTGAAGTCATATTTATATTCAAACTTCACAGTTATTTTAAAAACTGAGTTTCAGAGGGTTTAATCACCTCTGGCAATTTTACACAGCACTTCAGATGGATCAGAATCTAAGTCTTTTAGTCAGTTACTCTATTCATTACATCACAGGTTCTCTGAGTTGCCTAAAAGGAGAAAAATAATCATTTATGGAAGGTAAGAAGTGCCACCGTAAATGGATAAAGGGAGTTACAAAACAAGAGCAGACTGTTTGTCCAAGGGAACCAGGGGAATTTGGAACTATGCAAATAATTTCTCTCACATATAATTGCTCTTGTTTCTCTAGTCCTTATTAGATATGGAAGTTAACTGTTGAAAAGACAGGTTGAAAAAGTAGCTTTTATAAGCAAAGTTAATGCTTGAGTTAGGCAATGGAAGCTAATAAAAGCTCAACTGTTGAGGGAAGTGCTTTTCTGCTCCATACCTAGAATGCAGAGCAAGAGACAACGCATCAGTGAAGTGAAGATGCCAGTGGGGACGGTGGTCATTGATGGAAAGCTCAAAGGGCAACTGAATAAAACCTGAATAAAAATAATTTGATTCAGGGCTTCCCTGGTGGCGCAGTGGTTGAGAGTCTGCCTGCCGATTCAGTGGACACGGGTTCATGCCCCAGTCTGGGAAGATCCCACATGCCACAGAGCAGCTAGGCCCGTGAGCCATGGCCGCTGAGCCTGCACGTCCAGAGCCTGCGCTCCACAGCAGGAGAGGCCATGACAGCGAGAGGCCCGCGTACCGCAAAAAAAAAAAAATTGATTCAAACTTATGTAGATTAGAAAACAGAGAGTCACTAGATATTTAATTATGTATTCCAAGTCAGAAAAAATATCAATAACTGATTGCAGAACAAATACAGTCTGTTTGCCATATTAGAATTTTTCCAGATAAGAAGAAACAACTTATCTTTGTATGATTAAATGTTCATTAACACTCATTAACAAGAGGCACAGTTGAACCATCAGCGAACTGATTACTTGAAAAATAAATGCAAAGATTTCATTTCTTTGTTCCACTATTTTGCCTTTTGGGAAATTTCCTTAAGAATGTATTATTTTCAAATTTTTAATCTGTATTTAACTATAAGAAATGTTAACAAAAGGAGTATAAGGCAGTGATTCTCAACCCTGGATGTCCGTTGGGCAATTCAAGTGTACAGACAGGGTGGAGAACTCCAGTTGTAGTTAGAAGGTCATGGACCCTAAACTCAGAAGAGTTGAGTGTGAAAACCAGTTCTCAAATATATTAATTTAACTTAATGAAAGAAAAAACATTAGATTAATCTTACTAATCTATTGTCTATAACATTTGAATTATACTCCTTACCCAGGGGTGGTACAGGTGTGCTGCAGCTCACGTAATTTGGGGGACCTCTTTGAGAAAAAGAATATAAAAATAAATTACCTTTGCAAATACTAGAAAACTTTACATCCAAATGAACACAAGGCTAAATGTCAATACCTTCACAGTAAATCTCACTCTGACTATACTATCAAGTTACTGATGGTGTCTTGTTGAAGAGTGGCTATAAGATTGCATTACAGGGAGGGAGCTTCAAGATGGTGGAAGAGTAAGACGTGCAGATCACCTTCCTTCCCACAGATACACCAGAAATACATCTACACGTGGAACGTCTCCTACAGAACACCCACTGAACGCTGGCAGAAGACCTCAGACCTCCCAAAAGGCAAGAAACTCCCCACGTACCTGGGTAGGGCAAAAGAGAAATGAAAAAACAAGAGACAAAGAACAGGGATGGGACCTGCACCAGTGGGAGGGAGCTGTGAAGGAGGAAAGGTTTCCACACACTAGGAAGCCCCTTCACGGGCGGAGACTGTGGGTGGCGGAGGGGGGAAGCTTCAGAGCCGTGGAGGAGAGCACAGCAACAGGGATGCAGAGGGCAAAGTGAAGAGATTCTCGCACAGAGGATAGGTGCCGACCGGCACTTACCAGCCTGAGAGGCTTGTCTGCTTACCCACCGGGGCAGGCAGGGCTGGGAGCTGAGGCTCAGGCTTCGGTTGGAGCTCAGGGAGAGGACTGGGGTTGGCAGAGTGAACACAGCCTGCAGGGGGTTAGTGCACCACGCCTAGCCGGGAGGGGGTCTGGGAAATAGTCTGGACCTGCCGAAGAGGCAAGAGGCCATTGTTTCAGGTGCGCCAGGAGAGGGGATTCAGGGCACCGCCTAAAGGAGCTCCAGAGACGGGCGCGAGCTGTGGCTATCAGCGCGGACCCCAGAGATGGGCATGAGACGTTAAGGCTGCTGCTGCCACCACCAAGAAGCCTGTGTGTGAGCGCAGGTCACTCTCCATGCCTCCCCTCCCAGGGCCTGTGCAGCCCACCACCACCAGGGTCCCATGATCCAGGGACAACTTCCCGGGAGAACGCATGGCATGCCTCAGGCTGGTGCAATGTCACACCGGCCTCTGCCGCCGCAGGCTCACCCTGCCCTCCGTGCCCCTCCCTCTCCCCGGCCTGAGTGAGCCAGAGCCCCCGAATCAGCGGCTCCTTTAACCCCGTCCTGTCCGAGTGAAGAACAGACGCTCTCCCGCGACCAACACGCAGAGGCGGGGCCAAATCCAAAGTTGAGCCCCGGGAGCTGTGCGAACAAAGAAGAGAAAGGGAAATCTCTCCCAGCAGCCTCAGGAGCAGCGGATTAAATCTCCACAGTAAACTTGATGTACCCTGCATCTGTGGAATACCTGAATAGAAAACGAATCATCACAAATCGAGGAGGTGGACTTTGGGAGCAACGATATATGTGTATTTTTCCCTTTTCCTCTTTTTGTGAATGTGTATGTGTACACTTCTTTGTGTGCTTTTGTCTGTATAGCTTTGCTTTTACCATTTGTCCTAAGGTTCTGTCTGTCCGTTTCTTGTTTTTTTTTTTTTTTATGTAGTTTTTAGTGCTTATTATCATTGGTGGATTTGGTTTTTGGTTTGGTTGCTCTCTTCTTTCTTTTTTTTTATATTACATTAAACATTTTTAAAAAATAATTATTTTTTAGTTTAATAACTTATTTCATTTCGTTTCATTTTCCTTATTTCTTCCTTCCTTCCTTCCTTCCTTCCTTCCTTCCTTCCTTCCTTCCTTCCTT
>NW_021703768.1:14521188-14779164 GCF_005190385.1 Monodon monoceros | reverse complement strand
CTTCCTTCCTTCCTTCCTTCCTTCCTTCCTTCCTTCCTTCCTTCCTTTCTTTCTTTCTCCCTTTTATTCTGAGCTGTGTGGATAACAGGGTTTTGGTGCTCCAGCCGGGTGTCAGAGCTGTGCCTCTGAGGTGGGAGAGCCAAGTTCAGAAATCTGGTACAGCAGAGACTTCAAAGTTCCACATAATATCAAATGGCAAAAATCTCTGAGAGATCTCCATCTCAACACCAAGACCCAGCTCCACTCAACGACCAGCAAGCTACAGTGCTGGACACCCTATGCCAAACAACTAACAAGACAGGAACACAACCCCACCCATTAGCAAAGAGGCTGCCTAAAATCATAATAAGTTCACAGGCACCCCAAAACACCCCACTAGATGCGGACCTGTCCACCAGAAACCCAAGATCCAGCCTCATCCACCAGAACACAGACACTAGTCCCCTCCACCAGGAAGCCTACACAACCCACTGAACCAACCTTAACCACTACGAGCAGACACCAAAAACAACGGGAACTATGAACCTGCAGCCTGTGAAAAGGAGACCACAAACACAGTATGTTAAGCAAAACGAGAAGACAGAGAAACACACAGCAGATGCAGGAACAACATAAAAACCCACCAGACCTAACAAATGAAGAGGAAATAGGCAGTCTACCTGAAAAAGAATTCAGAATAATGATAGTAAAGATGATCCAAAATCTTGGAAATAGAATGGAGAAAACACAAGAAACATTTAATAAGGACCTAGAAGAACTAAAGAGCAAACAAACAATGATGAACAACACAATAACTGAAATAAAAAATTCTCTAGAAGGGATCAATAGCAGAATACCTAAGGCAGAAGAACTGACAAGTGATCTGGAAGATAAAATAGTGGAAATAACTACTGCAGAGCAGAATAAAGAAAAAAGAATGAAAAGAATTGAGGACAGTCTCAGAGACTTCTGGGACACCATTAAACACACCAACATTCGACTTATAGGGGTTCCAGAAGAAGAAGAGAAAAAGAAAGGGACTGAGAAAATATTTGAAGAGATTATAGTTGAAAACTTCCCTAATATGGGAAAGGAAATAGTTAATCAAGTCCAGGAAGCACAGAGAGTCTCATACAGGATAAATGCAAGGAGAAACATGCCAAGACACATATTAATCAAACTATCAAAAATTAAATACAAAGAAAAAATATTAAAAGCAGCAAGGGAAAGACAACAAATAACATAGAAGCGAACTCCCATAAGGTTAACAGCTGATCTTTCAGCAGAAACTCTGCAAGCCAGAAGGGAGTGGCAGGACATATTTAAAGTGATGAAAGGGAAAACTCTACAACCAAGATTACTCTACCCAGCAAGGATCTCATTCAGATTTGAGAGAGAAATTATAACCTTTACAGACAAGCAAAAGCTAAGAGAATTCAGCACCACCAAACCAGCTTTACAACAAACGCTGAAGGAACTTCTCTAGGCAGGAAACACAAGAGGAGGAAAAGACCTACAAAAACAAACCGAAAACAATTAAGAAAATGGTAATAGGAACATACATATAGATAATTACCTTAAATGTAGATGGATTAAATGCTCCCACCAAAAGACATAGACTGGCTAAATGGGTACAAACACAAGACATGTATATATGCTATCTACAAGAGACCCACTTGAGACCTAGGGACACATACAGATTGAAAATGAGGGAATGGAAAAAGATATTCCATGCAAATGGAAATCAAAAGAAAGCTGGAGTAGCAATTCTCATATCACACAAAATAGACTTTAAAACAAAGAGTATTAAAACAGAAAAGAAAGACACTACATAATGATGAAGGGATCAATCCAAGAAGAAGATATAACAATTTTAAATAATTATGCACCCAACATAGGAGCACTTCAATACATAAGGTACATACTAATAGCCATAAAAGGGGAAATCGACAGTAACACATTCATAGTAGGGGACTTTAACACCCCACTTTCACCAACGGACAGATCACCCAAAATGAAAATAAATAAGGAAACACAAGCTTTAAATGACACGTTAAAAAAGATGGACTTAATTGATATTTATAGGACATTCCATCCAAAAACAACAGAATACACTTTCTTCTCAAGTGCTCATGGAACATTCTCCAGGATAGACCATATCTTGGGTCACAAATCAAACCTTGGTAAATTTAACAAAATTGAAATCATATCAAGTATCTTTTCTGACTACAATCCTATGAGACTAGATATCAATTACAGGGAAAAAAATCTGTAAAAAAATACAAACACATGGAGGCTAAACAATACACTACTTAATAACCAAGAGATCACTGAAAAAATCAAGAGGAAATAAAAAAATAGCTAGAAACAAATGACAATGAAAACACACGACCCCAAACCTATGGGATGCAACAAAAGCAGATCTAAGAGAGAAGTTTATAGCAATACAATCCTATCTTAAGAAACAAGAAACATCTCAAATAAACAACCTAACCTTACACCTAAAGCAATTAGAGAAAGAAGAACAAAAAAAACCCCCAAAATTGGCAGAAGGAAAGAAACCATAAAGATCAGAGCAGAAGTAAATGAAAAAGAAATGAAGGAGACAATAGCAAAGATCAATAAAACTGAAAGCTAGTTCTTTGAGA
Organism: Monodon monoceros; assembly: GCF_005190385.1. Classification (NCBI taxonomy): domain Eukaryota; kingdom Metazoa; phylum Chordata; class Mammalia; order Artiodactyla; family Monodontidae; genus Monodon; species Monodon monoceros. Next base: position 14,776,537 of record NW_021703768.1, on the reverse strand, counting down.
AGATAAACATAATTGATAAACCATTAGCCAGACTCATCAAGAAAAAAAGGGAGAAGATTCAAATCAATAGAATTAGAAATGAAAAAGGAGAAGTAACAACTGACACTGCAGAAATACAAAGGATCATAAGAGATTACTGCAAGCAACTCTATGCCAATAAAATGGACAACCTGGAAGAAATGGACAACTTTTTAGAAGAGCACAACCTTCCAAGACTGAACCAGGAAGAAATGGAAAATATGAACAGACCAATCACAAGCACTGAAATTGAAACTGTGATGAAAAATGTTCCAAAAACAAAAGCACAGGACTAGATGGCTTCACAGGCAAATTCTATCAAACATTTAGAGATGAGTTAACACCTATCCTTCTCAAACTCTTCCAAAAGATAGCAGAGGGAGGAACACTCCCAAACTCATTCTACGAGGTCACCATCACCCTGATACCAAAACCAGAGAAAGATGTCACAGAGAAAGAAAACTACAGGCCAATATTACTGATGAACATAGATGCAAAACTCCTCAACAAAATACTAGCAAACAGAATCCAACAGCACATTGAAAGGATCATACACTGTGATCAAGTGGGGTTTATCCCAGGAATGCAAGGATTCTTCAATATATGCAAATCAATCAATGTGATACACTATATTAAAAAATTGAAGAATAAAAACCATATGATCATCTCAATAGATGCAGAAAAAGCTTTTGACAAAATTCAACACCTATTTATGATAAAAACCCTCCAGAAAGTAGGCATGAAGGAACGTACCTCAACATAATAAAGGCCATATATAACAAACCCACAGCCAACATCATCCTCAATGGTGAAAAACTGAAACCATTTCCACTAAGATCAGGAACAAGACAAGGTTGCTCACTCTCACCACTATTATTCGACATTTTTTTGGAAATTTTAGCCACAGCAGTCAGAGAAGAAAAATAAATAAAAGGAATCCAAATCAGAAAACAAGAAGTAAAGATGTCACTGTTTGCAGATGAAATGATACTATACATCCTAAAGATGCCACCAGAAAACTACTAGGGCTAATCAATGAATTTGGTAAAGTTGCAGGATACAAAATTAATGCACAGAAATCTCTTGCATTCCTATACACTAATGATGAAAAATCTGAAAATGAAATTAAGAAAACACTCCCATTTACCATTGCAACAAAAAGAATAAAATACCTAGGAATAAACCTACCTGGAGACAAAAGACCTGTATGCAGAAAAATATAAGACACTGATGAAAGAAATTAAAGATGATACCAACAGATGGAGATATATACCATGTTCTTGGATTGGAAGAATCAACATTGTGAAAATGAGTATACTGCCCAAAGCAATCTACAGATTCAATGCAATCCCTATTAAAGTACCACTGACATTTTTCGCAGAACTAGAACAAAAAATTTCACAATTTGTATGGAAACACAAAAGACCTTGAATAGCCACAGGAATCTTGAGAAAGAAATTCGGAGCTGGAGGAATCAGGCTCCCTAATTTCAGACTATATTACAAAGCTATAGTAATCAAGATAGTATGGTACTGGCACAAAAACAGAAACATAGATCAATGGAATAGGATAGAAAGCCCAGAGATAAACCCATGCACCTACGGTCAACTAATCTATGACAAATGAGGCAAGGGTATACAATGGAGAAAAGACAGTCTCTTCAACAAATGTTGCTGGGAAAACTGGACAGCTACATGTAAAAGAATGAAATTAGAACACTCCCTAACACTGTACACAAAGATAAACTCAAAATGGATTTGAGACCTAAATGTAAGAGCGGACACTATAAAACTCTTAGAGGAAAACATAGGAAGAACACTCTTTGACATAAATCACAGCAAGATCTTTTTTGATCCTCCTCCTAGAGAAATGGTAATAAAACCAAAAATAAACAAATGGGACCTAATCAAACTTCAAAGCTTTTGCACAGCAAAGGAAACCATAAACAAGATGAAAAGACAACCCTCAGAATGGGAGAAAATATTTACAAATGAATCAATGGACAAAGGATTAATATCTGAAATATATAAACAGCTCATGAAGCTCAATATTAAAGAAACAACCAACCCAATCCAAAAATGGGCAGACGACCTAAATAGACATTTCTCCAAAGAAGATATACAGATTGCCTACAAACACATGAAAGAATGCTCAACATCATTAATCATTAGAGAAATGCAAATCAAAACTACAATGAGATATCATCTCACACCTGTCAGAATGGCCATTATCAAAAAATCTACAAACAATAAATGCTGGAGAGGGTGTGTAGGAAAGGGAACCGTCTTGCACTGTTGGTGGGAATGTAAATTGATACAGCCACTATGGAGAACGGTATGGAGGTTCCTTAAAAAACTAAAAATAGGACTACCATACAACACAGCAATCCCAGTACTGGGCATATACCCTGAGAAAACCATAATTCAAAAAGAGTCATGTACCACAATGTTCATTGCAGCTCTATTTACAGTAGCCAGGACATGGAAGTAACCTAAGTGTCCATTGACAAGTGAATGGATAAAGAAGATGTGGCACATATATACCAGGAATATTACTCAGCCATAAAAAGAAATGAAATTGAATTATTTGTAGTGAGGTGGATGGACCTAGAGTCTGTCATACAGAGTGAAGTAAGTCAGAAAGAGAAAAACAAATACCGTATGCTAACCCATATATATGGAATCTAAAAAAAAAAAAAGGTCATGAAGAACCTAGGGGCAAGACGGGAATAAAGACGAAGACCTACTAGAGAATGGACTTGACATGGGGAGAGGGATGGGTAAGCTGGGACAAAGTGAGAGAGTGGCATGGACATATATACACTACCAAATGTAAAATAGATAGCTAGTGGGAAGCAGCCTCATAGCACAGGGAGATCAGCTCGGTGCTTCGTGACCACCTAGAGGGGTGGTATAGGGAGGGTGGGAGGGAGGGAGATGCAAAAGGGAAGAGATAATGGGGATATATGTATATGTATAGCTGATTCACTTTGTCATAAAGCAGAAACTAACACACCATTGTAAAGCAATTATACTCCAATAAAGATGTTAAAAAAAAAAATTGCATTACAGCTTTACAGAACTTTGTGGGGTATTGCTGTGACAGTAGACCAGAAGGAGGAGGTGTTGGTCGTGACATTTGTAGAGGAGATGGAGTTTATTGTACAGTTTATAGGCTAGAGGAGAATTGACTCTTGCTGAACATATGGTGTCTCCATCATTAGTACATATACGTTGAATGTTTTTTCCCTAATATTTTATAATCAAGAGATAATCACTGACTGTTATCTTTTCTATTGTTGTTCCAGTAGCTTCCTTTAGGAGTAAAAGATGTCATCCTTGAAATCACTCCCAGAGTTAGGAATGTACAACTTAGATCTGGAACAAGGAAAGTTTCTAGCTTACATAGAAATGATATATTTATAAATATAACATAAAAATCCCCTCTGACACTACTTATGTAATGTTCCCTTTCTATATCGTGGAGATCTCTTCTATTCACATGGCTACATCAGCCACATATATCTTTTTTTCTCATTTTATATATACCTTGGTTGCACATTCACTTCATGTGCTGATGAAACCCAAATATCAGTCTGTAGTCCTCTCTCCTGAGTGCAGGATATATACAAATGCCTATTAGACCTCACATTTCACCTCATACCTCATCAATTCACAAATGCAAGCATAGTAACTCCCTAGTCCCCTAGTGGGACCTCATCTTAGTGAAGGACATACTATCCACACAGCCATCTGAGCAGGAAACCTTAGAATCAGCTAGACTCCTTCCTCTTCCTCACCCCTGATGTTGGATCAGTCACTGTGTCCTATGGACTCTGACTCTGTATCCATATGTATTCCTTTCTCTGTTCTCCACTGTCTCTAATTTTGATCAGGACCTCATTGTCTTGCACTAAACTACTGTGATATCTGATGAACAGGTCCACCCTCCCTCAAATGCATGATCAGAGTGTCCTTTGCACATTGCAGATTTGATCATGTTTGCAATCCTTCAGTAACTTCCTGTTTTCGAAGATAAATTCCTCAGGAGGATGCCACATTCGGATGTGATCTGTGATCTACCCTGACCCCTCTGCCCCTTTCCCCCACCTCTGCATTTCTCTTTGGTCCAATATGGAGGAGCCTCTTATAGTTCTTTAAATGCAAGCTTTCTTGTTTCTGTGCCTTTGGCCATGCTGCTTTCCTGGCTTCTTTGGCTGCTTCGTCTGCATACAGCACATGTGCACCCTTCTGGGCTCAGCATAGGTATCACGTCTTCATAGAATCTTCCCTGGCCTCTCTCCACATCCAGGCTGAGATAGCGGCTTCTTTGCTGGGAATGGGAGAAGAGAGAAGATACAGCAAATTTAAATGACTCATATGAAAGAGAAGAGAAAAATGAGGCAGGATACTAGGATCATATAGTTTCAACTCAGTATAGGATACCTGTGACAGAGCGTGGTAAAACCTATCTGAACTCTCACTTAGTGTCCTCAGCTTCCTGCCTAGCTTAGGAAAGAATGACAAATATCAGTGTTTTGAATTAGATTCTTGTTCTCATTTAGTTTTATCTATTTCCTCAACACAGTTTTTAAGATTTTCATGATTGTCATATCATTTAGAGATTGGGCCAATCTCTAAACCTAGTGAGCTACTCTTAAAATCAAAGAATAAAGACAAGACCATGTTTTGAACTCTAATACATTTTGTAAAATTGATATTATTTTTTCCTTAATTGTTTGGTAGAATTCATGAATGAAATTATCTGGAGTTTACTTTGGGAAGGTTTTTGAATAGAAATACATGTCTTTAATTATTGTAGGGCTACTTAGATTTTCTGTTTCCTCTTACGCCAGTTTTGGTAATTTGTGTCTTTCAAGGAATTTGCCCTTTAATCTAAATTGTTGAATTTATTGATATAACGTGATTCATAAACTTTATTATTCCTTTAATGTCTATGGATCATTACTGATGTTCTTTCTTTCTTTCTTGGTATTGATAATTTGTGCCTTCTCTGTCTTTATCTTAATCAGTTAAGGTAGGGTGTTATCAATTTTGTTAACATTTCAAGGAACCAAATTTTGATTTCATGATTTTCTTTATTTATCAGTTTTCTACTTCACTGATATCCACTCTTACCAGTACTGTTTCCTTCCTTCTGCTTATTTTGGGTTTAGACTTCATTCCCTAGATTCCTAAGGTGAAAGCAGTAACTGTTGATTTTAATCCTTTCCTCTTTTTCATATAGGCAAGTAGAGATATATAATTTCCCCAAAACACTACATCCCAAAAATTTTGATAGTGATATTTTTATTGTCATTCACTTAAGAATACGTTCTAATTTCTTCTTTGAGCAAGGGGTTAAGACATAGATTTCTTAATTTCCAAATATTTGGGAATTTTCTGATATCTATTTTTCAATCATTTTTAATTTAATTTCTTTGTTGTCAGAGAATGTACCCTTCATGATTTCAGTTCTTTAAATTTTTTTGTAATTTGTTTTGTTACATGGCATATGGTCTATATCAATGAATTCTCCATGATCACTTGGGAAAAAATGTGTATTGTGTTAGTTAAGTTATTGATAGTGCTGTTCAAGTCTTCTGTATCCACACAGAGCATTTTGTATATTTATTCTATCATTGAGGAAAGAGTACTGATATCTAAAACTTTAGCTGTGGAATTTCCTATTTCTCCATTCTGTTCCATTAGTTTCTTCTTGTATTTTGAATTTCTGTGATTAGGTGTATACACATTTATGATTTTAATGTCTTCTTGTTGACCACGTTTTTATTATAGAATGTCCCTCTTTCCCTCTAAAAATATTATTTTGTCCTGAAGCCTAATTTGATAGTAATATAGCCAGCCCAACATTTATCTGAATATTTAAGAGGTATACCTTCTTCCATCCTTTTCTCTCTTATAAACAGCATATTGTTTTTTTAAAAATTCAGTCTGATAATCCTTTCCTTTTAATTAGAGTCTAGTGCTATTTGATGCAATTACCAAATAATTGATTGTGTTTAAATATGCCATCTTGTATTCACTATGTTTTTGTCCCATTAGATCTTTTTTCTTTTTTTCTTCCTTTCTTGCATGCTTTTGGATTAAATATTTTTAAAGATACCATTTTATGTCCTCTACTGGTTTTTCAGCTATGCCTCTTCTCTTTCCTTTCTCCTTTAAATTGGTTGCTCTTCAGTTTACAATATTCATTCTTTACTGACATATATATATATATATATATATATATATATATACTGTATACAAGTATACTTGTAACAGCATACTTCCATTTTTCTCTGGAATTAAGCCACAAGAGAAAATAATTTATATTTATTTACATATTTACTTTTTTTGGAACTCTCCATTCTTTGTGTAGACTGAATTTCCATCTGGAAACATTTTTCGTTTAGTCTGAAGAAATTCTCTTAATATATCTTGTAGTGCTTGCCTGATGATGACAGATTCTTTCTGTATTTGTATGCCTAAAGATGTCTTTATTTTTCCTTCATGTTTGGAGGATATTTACAAGATTTTAGGTTTAGTTTTTCCTTTCAGTACTTTAAAGATGTCAGTTTAATGTAGTCTGGCATACGTTGTTTCTAATGAGGTTAGTGGTTGCTCTTTTTATGTTTTTTCTTTCTGACTCCTTTAAAATTTTTTCTCTTTGTGCCTTTATCTATTTTGGAAAAAGTTTTTTCCAAAACAGCTATCATACTTCAAAACATTCAAAGTTTTTTGAGATCTATCTCATTTTGCTAAAAATAAACAATTTACATTTATATTGACTGACTTTTCTTTTGGTTCTGCATCACATTTTGCTTCTTCTTCACAATGTTTAGTAATGTTTTGTTATATACCGGATACTATGGATGCTATGTTGCTAAAGAGCTGGCTTTTACAGTCTTCCTTAATAGAATATTGAATTTTGTTCCAGCAGATAGGTAATGCATTTACTTAAGCTGAACTTATTCAAGGATAATTTTTACTCTTTGTTAGGGACACTTCAGAGTAGTTTTACTGTGGAACTAGATTAGCATGACCTTCCCTGCGTCTCCATTGAATGTCAGGGGTATTTAATGAGTTGTCTCCACTCTGGTCAGTACTCAAGTGTCTCCCAGACTAGATGAGTTCTAATAGTTTTTCAACTCAAACTTCCCCAGTAATTTTTCTTTATTTGATAGCGTTTTTTACCCTGCCTTATGGATTCTGCGTTATGCATACACACTTTTGTATTGCACCAAAGAGTAAGGGGAACCACGTGCAGAATTCTGGAACTTCATTTCTGTATGACTCCCTTCTCTTCATTCCTGGCCCACAATTTCCAGCCACCCTTGCAGCCCAGGGCTATGACATCTGCCTTCTCTGACCAGTGAGACACCTGTACCCTGCTGGGGCTCCCTGCCCTGCCCCCACCCTACCATTTGCAGAATGCCTCCAGGTAGAAGCTTGTATAACTGTGATCTTAAGGCTCCCCTGCTCCCCTTGGGGATCACAGATCTGTGTTGCCTATAGTCTAACATCTAAAAATAATCATTTCCTATATTTTGTTCAGTTTTATAGTTGTCTCTGGTGAAAGGATTAGTCTGGTACAAGTTACTTTGTTATGGCCACAAGCAGAAGACCTCTAACATGTTTTGAAATATCACTTATGAGGTTGTAGCTCAGCCAGCTTTGCAAGTTTTAAAAATACATTTGTCTTATGAATATTCCATGAAGAACATGTTTTTTTTCTATTTCAGCAATGTTGACTAGACTTTCCCAAGTCCTGAGAAGTAAAGTTTTCACTGTATAAACCTGAGATACCTTCCCAAGGTTTGCCATTTCAAAACTGAAATGGCAAGAAGAAAGAAAAGATCAAAAGTATACAAGCAATTTTATACCCTGTGCATCTCAGTGCGATCTTAATGCTGTTTTATAAAAGGCAGAGGGAGATATATTTTTTGAGTTTGGAATGGTTGCCAAGTTGCAAAGAGCAGTAGACTAAATATCAAACGATATTGAGTCTTCTCTTGGTTTTATCACTTTCTAATCATGCGATCTTGGGTAAAGGTGACAGTTTCCTCATCTGTGAAATTATATCTGGTTTGTCTGCTTCATGAGATTAACGTGTGGTTTAGATGTAGTTAAATAGATCAAAAAGGACATTGCAGATGGTAAAACACTGTATAAATAAAGTGTATTGCTCCTCATACTTTCAGAAAGATGAGATAAATTTATGAGTAAAGAGGGTAATTTCAAGTGCAAAACTTTCTTTTTTTAAAAAATTTATTTATTTAATTTATTTATTTTTGGCTGCATTGGGTCTTCATTGCTGCATGAGGGCTTTCTCTAGTTGCGGCGAGCGGGGCTACTCTTTGTTGTGGTGCACAGGCTTCTCGTTGCGGTGGCTTCTCTTGTTGCAGAGCACAGGCTCTAGGTGCACGGGCTTCAACAATTGTGGCACTTTGGCTCAGTAATTGTGGCTTGCGGGCTCTAAAGCGCAGGCTCAGTAGTTGTGGTGCATGGGCTTAGTTGCTCCGAGGCATGTGGGATCTTCCCGGACCAGGGCTCGAACCCGTGTCCTCTGCATTGGCAGGTGGATTCTTAACCACTGCGCCACCAGGGAAGCTCTCAAGTGCAAAACTTTCAAAGCAAGGAGGAGGTTAATAATGGAATGAAAATAAGAACTTAGAGAGGATAACTAATTTATTTTTTATTTCTAGTAATTTAATTGAAAATCACGTGTTCTTAGAAGGAAAGCAAATTTCACTCAACTTAGTCAAAATAAGTTTAAATGTGATATTGTAACCTAAATTGAGCTCACTGCTCAAAAGCCAATAAAGAGGCTGGGTTGGTGGAAAGGAAAGTTTGCTTTATTTCAGATGCCAGCAATGTGTGGAGGGAGATGAGGAGGGCAGATACCTGTCCAAAGGTTTACTCCGCCCCACACTGACAATCAGGGGGCAAGAGCTTTTATGGACAGAGGAAGGGGGCTACATGCAGAAACAGCAGTCAGCTCTGACAGTCGTTATGAGATTGGTCATGTGGTGGTCTGATCAGCATCATCTTGATTGTTTTAAATACAGTTAGTCTTTAGTTCCAGGGTCAGTTTGTTCCCATTTCTTTGAGGCCAGTTCTCAGAACTGTGGCAGCTTATGTCATGTCTACAGCCTGGTCCTCATGTAGTTAACTTCTTCCACCTGGTGGGGATCTCAGTATCTATAAGACAGTTCACAGGATAGGGCTCAGAATATTATCTATAGCCCTTGAGGAGGAACTAAAGGTCCTTGACTCTGCTTAATGACTAAACTATTATTATTTAGTCTTCTTGTTATCTTTTGTTTCTGCATTTTCTCATTTTCTGATTAAACTTGTTCTTTGGCTAAACTTTTTCCACAGACAAAAGGCAGGCTGAAGACATGGGGGGCAAGGACCATAGGGTCCTGCTCCATTTCAATATGATCCACTGTTTTTGGTATTTTAATCCCATATCCTATCTTAGTTTTAATTATGGGGGTGTATTCTGGAAATAGCTATTACACTGATAAAATTTCATTGACGAAAGACTATCTCAATACCTATGATTTGTCCCAGTAGTTCTGACATAACCATTAATGCTATGTCATCAAATTTTGACCCAAGTTCAAAGGGGTGTATTGATGTTCTTAAATAGTGTTTTCCAAAAAGAAAATCATACCTTTGAGAACTTCGAAGATTAAGATTTATCCCCTAGTGTTAAAAATAAACTATTTTCATTTTTTTTGAGCCAAATGGTTACTACAGAACATCATCAGGGACAGCACTCTTCCTTCCCCAGTTCATGGGCTTATTTACGTCAAAATGAACTTGTTTCTCTCAGTAATCTTATAATCATGGAATCACAAGACATGAGATCCAGAAGACACCACAGACCTGATCTGAGCCAAGATTCCATTTTACAGAATTACACACCCTGATGGTGACCAACTCCAGGGAGTCTATGTGTAATGCAGACAGGAAAGTACTGCATACAACATGGAAAAATATATCAATGCCATGTCCACCCACAACTATAGAGCATATCGCTTTGTTTTCTGGAGTTAATCTATTGATATTTTTGAATGTGTTTGTCATCAGTAGTAAAAAGCACTGCACTCAGTATTTTGGAAAGTTACAAAGGAAGGGAACAACAAAGATTCTTCCCTCAAGTGTCTTATGCTGAGAAGAGCAAGAAAGCCCAGTGCAAGGACATTGCATTATCATTTCTATATATATGAGTTTCGGTCGCTGAATTGAACTTAGTTTCATGAGGGCTTACCATGTACCAGGTTGCAATGAGTACAAGAATGTAAAAGAGGCAAGAGGGAAGAGATATGGGGATATGTGTATATGTATAGCTGATTCACTTTGTTATAAAACAGAAACTAACATACCATTGTAAGGCAATTATACTCCAATAAAGATGTTAAAAAAAAAAAGAATGTAAAAGAAGAATGTAAAAATGCCCTCTTGTCCCTTAAAATTTGGCAGTCATGAAAGATATGCAAACAAAGGTGCGCATTATTAGAAGCAGGTCCTAGATTGATAAATACTGTAATATGACAGAAAGGAAATAGTAGGAAATGAAGCTAAAGGAGGAAGGCGAGGTAGTAGGGATGAAAAAAAGTGCAGAGATTTGTGAGATATTGGTAACTAAATGGATGTGGTAGGTAAGGGAGTGGAAGGCACCTAAGATAATAGTGGTTTGTTTGCTTGGGTAAATCGTTATGAGACGTTTCCACTAAACAACAGAGAGAGTACCAAAGAGATGGAGAATGTGTGGCATTGGAAACGGAAATGAGTTTCATTTTTCAACATGTTGACTTCGAGATGTCTGCAAAAAATCCTGGTAGAAATGCCAGGAAGACATTTAGATATATATATAAGCTTAGCCAGTAGAAGATATCTAGACTAGAGAAAGTGATTTGGGGGTCTATAATGTTTAAGGTGTAATGCAAACAGTGGGCATAAATGAGGTTACCTGGGAAAAGAGTATAGAGAGAATATTAGTCCAAGTAAAGAATCCTGGAGACTGAAATACAAGGGGCCAGTTGAAGTAAGAGGCTTTTAAGAAGAAGGCTGAAGGAGGGCAGTCAGAAAGATAGAAGTCAGCCATGTCCTTCTGCCTGCATGACTGACAGAACCCTGTGTGCTGTAGAATCACCCCTCCCTTATCCCAGGGAAAGTGGATGTTGATTAGACGAAATCAGTTGTGGAAATCCCCCTTGCCATTGATATGCATGTGAGGCAGTTCCGGTTAGGAAGAAATAAAGGGAGTCTGAGGGCCGCTATTATTTTCTTGCTTCTAAAAAAAGGAACTTGGCTCATAGGTTTGCCTGGTTTCAGCCTCTCAAGGAAAACCTCTGAGGATGTAGCAACCATCTTGGGACTCTGAAGTAACAGGTGTGAAAGTAAATGCCAACAACTCACTAAGGGCAACAGAGGGGAAAGAGAGAGGTGCCCAATCTGCAAGCAAACGTGGAACTGTGTGCCTCTGCCTAGTTTTTATGTGACAAACTATACCTGCTATGGACTAAATTATGTCCGCTCTCCAAATTCATTTGTTGAAGCTCTAAGTTTCAACGTGACGGTATTTGGAGATAAGATCTTTAGGAGGAAATTAAGGTTAAAAGAGTTAAGGGTGGGGCCTGAATTCCATAGACTGTTGGTCTTATAAGAGGAGGAGAGAGAGATCTCTTGCTTACTCTCTGTGCATGCACAGAGGAAACTCCATGTGAGAATATAGCGAGAAGGTGGCCATATGCAAGACAGGAAAAGAAACTTCACCAGGAACTGAATTGGCTGGCACGGTGATCTGGGACTGCTAGTCTCCAGAACTTTGAGAAAATAAATTTCTGTTATAAGTGACCCAATCTATAATATTTTGCTATGGCAGCCTGAGCTGACTAATACAAGACCCTATATATTATTGAGAGAGAAAAGACAAAATAAGGAACGAAGGAGGGAGGGAAGGAAGAGAGGGAAGTCAAGTCAAATTAGGAGAGAGTGATGTGGAAAACAGGGAAGATAGGTTATTTCCAAAGGATGAAATGGTTGAGAATCTCTAAAGATTTACAAAGAGCAAGTCAATAAGTCTTGGAATAATTTCCAAAAATCATTGGTGACCCCAACCATTCAAATGATGTAGGCAATATTGAGATGATGCTAGAACAAAGAATGAATAGAATTTGAGCAAGGGAAATCAAATATTGACAACATTTTCAAAAAGTTTGGTTGAAAAGGAAGACAAGGAGGTATCTAAAGAGATACGAGGACAAGGAAGAGTTAATCTTTAGAATGGGAAAATTTAAAAAAATTTATAGGCAGAGGGTCAAGTGTCAGGAAAGAGGAAGAGGTTGAAGATACAGAAAAGAGAGTATTATTTATGGAGAAAGTCTCTGAGAAGATGGGAAGTGGGGCTTCCCTGGTGGCGCAGTGGTTGAGAGTCTGCCTGCCAATGCAGGGGACACAGGTTCGTGTCCCGGTCCAGGAAGATCCCACATGCCGTGGAGCGGCTGGGCCGGTGAGCCATGGCCGCTGAGACTGCGTGTCCGGAGCCTGTGCTCCGCAACGGGAGAGGCCACAACAGTGAGAGGCCCGCGTACCGCAAAAAAAAAAAAAAAGTTGGGAAGTGGTAGGCTTCAGAAAAAAGAGGAAGATTTTGACTTGAAGTAGAAAAGACACATTATCTCAGGTCATGGAGGGAAGAAGTGAGGAATGTGGTTATACAAATTAGAGGAAGGAATGGGCAGCTAGAAGCCAGAGAGGTGATGTTATCCTTTGCCCTTAAGTGGGAGAGAATTTTGTTTGTAGAGAATGAAGAGGGTGGGTGTTGGCATGGAAGCAGGAGTGGCCACATTCTACATCCTTGGACATGCTCAAGCAGCTGCCTCTTGGCTGACTGAAGAGTGGAATTAGCCCAAGAATGTGACCCTGTTAAGTCATGCATCTTTTCGCATCCAAGTGAATGAGAGGCCATTGGAGTTGCTTCTATAATTAGGTTAAAGTACACACCACAGGGCCTTATCAAGATTTGCAGTGATCCCAGGAGATATGCTACTGCATGAGCAAGATAAATAAAAAAAGTAAAAGATGAATTAATGCGTTAAGGATAAAAAGGCAATTTTTGCAAAATTAAAAAAGGCATTGTATCTCTAGGGTTTGATATCTTGTGACTTGAATGTATCAGCCTAGTACCTATGGAGTGATGAGCAATGTTTTTTTATTTTTAAATTAAATACATGGATAGTTGTTTGGGCATGATGTGTATGTTCCCAGGCTTCTGGCTCATGTGGACCATTTGCATCTGAGAAACCAGATCTTGTCAGTCCTGTTAGCACTCTTAGGAAATATGGGGAATATAGTGGTCCTTAAAAGGAATCTTGGGCCACTTGATGGAAATATTAAAAAGTGAACATAAGAACTAGACATGATATTATTAACTATTATTTTCTACTGATTTATTAAACAGCAGGAACTACCCAGCTTGGGCCTCTCTTTTTGTACCCCTTGTACTTATTTGGTTATCTATTGCTGTGTAAAGATTCACATCAAAGCAATAAAAATCGCTTTATTATTTTCTCTCATTGTTCTGGGCGTTGACTAGGTTCAGTTAGGCAGTGTTTGCTTGGGGGTGGGGTTTCTCACGCTATTGCAGCAGATGGTGTTTGGGGCTAGAGTCACCTTGTGACTCACCTAGTCACATGTCAGGAGGTTGATGCTGGCTACTGGCTGGGACCTCAAAAGGAGCTTTAGCCAGAAAGTTAGACCACCTCCGTGTGGTCTTGCCACTTCCTCATAGCATGGTGACTAATTTCCAGAACAGTGTCTCAGGAGCTCCAGGTGAAATCCATATAGACTTTCATGTCCTAAGCTTGGAAGTTCCATAGCATCAGTTCTGCTGTTGTCAGATTCAAGGGGAGAAACAAAGCCCCTACACCTCTATAAGAGGAGCTACAGCATCACACAGGAAGAAGAAATGTGGGATGGGAGCTTTTGTTGCAGTCATTTTGGAAAGTACAATCTGCATACTGCTTGACTGACAGAGCGGCACTCTGTCTAGACCACAGTCTTAAGGCAAACGCCTTGCATCTCTTCCAGCCCTACTCTGCCCTTTGGGAATTTTGTCTTTGTGCGCTTACTAAGGGTGTCTCCGAGGGCCATAAATGGCACCTATGTATGCCATCTCACTAGTTAAATCTGGGATTATTCCTTGTCAGAGACTTCTTTTAAAGTAGAATTTAATTTTTAGAGCAGTTTCAGGTTCACTGCAAAATTGAGTGGAGGTACAGAGATTTCTCATATACCCTCTGCCCTCACACAAGTATAGTCTCCCCTCTTTATCAAATTCTGCATCAGAGTGGTACTTTTGTTACAATTGATGGACATACATTGATGCACCATAATCACCCAAAATTCATAGTTTACATTAGGGTTCACTCTTGGTATTGCACATTCTATGGGTTTGAACTAATGTATCAGATGTATCCACCATTATAATACCATACAGAACAGTTTCACTGCCTTAAAAATCTTAGTTTTGGGGCTTCCCTGGTGGCGCAGTGGTTGAGAGTCCGCCTGCCGATGCAGGGGACGCGAGTTCGTGCTCCGGTCTGGGAGGATCCCACGTGCCGCGGAGCGGCTGGGCCCGTGAGCCATGGCCGCTGAGCCTGCGCGTCCGGAGCCTGTGCTCCGCAGCGGGAGAGGCCACAGTAGTGAGAGGTCCGTGTACCGCAAAAAATAAAAATAAATAAATCCTAGTTTTGCCTATTCATCCATCCCTCCCTCCAACCCTTGGCAACCACTGAGACTTTTTAACTAAAGCCCACTTGTTCTTCTATACTGTACACTGTTATCAGAATTATATTTTCTATAAAAAATTCTGAACGCTTATTCTCCTGATGAACAATCTCCAATGGATTTTTCCACTGTGTATACATTAAGCTGAAATGCTTCATTTTTTTGGATCCCGTGTTACAATAGTTAAATTAAAGGAAAATTAGTGGATTGACAAATAGTGGTCACTCAAAAACTAGGTTTGGGGATTACAAATATAGCAAAATGGTATTTTTCTTCATCTCCCATCTTTCCACTTCTGGCTGACCTCTTTCTTGGAATATATTACACACCTAGTTCCATTCTCAAGCCCTGGCCCAAATGAGCTAAATTAGCAGAAAGATGTCTTTGGCAAAACTAGAAAAAAGAGAGACACTTCAAACACAGTAACACCCTAGAGTTGTGCTAAAAGTTTTGTCTTCTAGATCCTTCATCTTGAAGTTCAGACAAGAAAAGACCATCCTTTTTAACATTGCTTCCAAAATCAGGTCCTACCCCAGATTCACCAAGACTGGAAATCTGATGATTTCAAATAACTAGCAGTCCTGACTGAAGACAGAGAGTAGGAACAACTAAGATCCTTTGGAGAAGACAAAGGAGTTGATAGTCCTAGAACAGGGGTCCATAAACTATAACCAGTGGTCCAAATCTGGCCTGCCACTTGCTTTTTAAATAAAGTTTTATCAGAACACAGCCACACCATTCATTTACCTATTGTCTATGGGTGCTTTCATTCTTTAACAGCAGCGTTGAGTAGCTGTAAAAAGAATGTTTGACCTGTGAAACTTAAGATATTTAACATCTGGCCTTTTCTAGAAAATGTTTGCTGGCCTCTGATCTAGAAAGCCATGGTGAAGAGAAAAGGTACCAGAAGCTAAAGAGGGGAGACTGGCTTGGGACCCCCTGAGATGGACGCATTACAGGATGAAGTGTTGTCAAGGGGAAACACATGAACTGTTTGTCATCATTTTCTGGATTCTGGATAGTGTTATGGTAGGACGACACATTCTGGAAAGGGAATATATGTATATGTACTTCCAATAATGACAAAAAAATTACAAAAAGATAAGTAAGGCATTCCATCGTTTTACAGTTTTATCTCCCACCTCGTCCCATCACACCCTCTATACATCCTTCATTGTAGCCTTTTTCCTAGAATGGAATCTGAGCCCTCAAGCTGCTGGGACTTGGTGCAAGTTCCTTCTTGGGTCTGTAACGCTCTTCCACTTTGTTGAAGACCTCGGAGCTTCAACTCAATGGTCAACACTCAAAAGGCTTTCCCCAATAATCACATCACTACCACCCCCAATGAGTCTGAGCTTCCTTTGCATCACTTGGTACAACTCAGTTTGTACCAGATTATTAGGACATGTCCTCATCTCTTCAACAAGATATCAGCAACTGGAAGGCAGAAATATGGCGTTTTGTTTGTCTTCATTTTTCGGTTTGATCTTACCAACTCTTCCAATCCCTGTCTTCTCATTAGTATAGTGCTTTATAGACTTTAAATATTTATTGACCTGAACATGAGAATTTTGAAAATAAAACTTTGTAGTTCTATTCCCCTTCTGGTAGAAATCTAAAGAAAGAATACTTTGGCTCAAGATTATTTTGTGTAGCTGTTCTTGAAAAGCAAAAATTCTCTGAAAAATACTCCAGAGACCTAAAGTCTGTCATCTAATAAAGACATGAACCTCTTTTACCAAGGACCGCCAACACGGGCCACTTCTGCACCAAAACCATGAAGAAGGCGGCCCGGGTCATCATTGAGAAGTACTACATGCGCCTGGGCAACGACTTGCACACCAACAAGCACATGTGAGAGGAGATCGCCATCGTTCCCAGCAAGAAGCTCCACAACAAGATCTCAGGCTATGTCACACATCTGATGAAGCGGATTCAGAGTGGTCCAGTGAGACGTATCTCCATCAAGCTGCAGGAGGAGGCGAGGGAGAGGGGAGATAATTACGTGCCTGAGGTCTCAGCCCGGGATCAGGAAATCACTGAAGTAGATCCTGACAGTAAGGAAATGCTGAAGCTCTTGGATTTTGGCAGTCTGTCCAACCTGCAGGTCACTCAGCCTACAGGAGGGATGAATTTCAAAACACCACATGGAGCCGTTTGAATCTTTCTGCTGTGCTGTAATATTTGCAGTAAGCCTCAGACAAAAACAACAAAAGAAATGGAACCCATGTTCTTAAAGCAGCAGGCTAAATGGAGATTATGTCTGGAGGGAGAAGCCACTGGAGAAGTAGAAGCTATGGCCCACCCCGCCTTCTAAACCAAGAGGTCAGACCATCCTCCTTGACGGACATCTGCTTTGTGATTCTCCCCTTCAGCCGAGATTAATCCAGATGGAGGGCTGAGTAAAGGAAGCTTGAATCTATCCTAGCAAGTACATTTTGTGCTAAGAGGGAGAGAGTACTAATTTTGTACTTGAAAAAAAAAGGATCCCATTCAAATATAAACTAATTTCCTCTCTTCAATGGTGGTTGCCATCATTCCCAAACTGAGGTCATCATTATAGTCTCTCTGGGACTTTGACTGGCACAGAAGAAAGTGACTTAATCGACTGTATTAAAATGTTTTTAGAAAACATCATTTTAGACCTGGACAAATGATAGAAACTTTAAATCCGAGACTATTTTTCTTAATAAGACTAACAAACTAAGATGAGAATTATATCACAAAATGTGTTTCTACTGTCTTTGTTGTTCTAAATGCTGGACAGTTTATTGTTATTCCTAGAGTTTAGTCTAATATTGAATGAGTCAGTAAGGGCTAAAATTATAGCACTCAGAAGGATGGATATTAGAGGGATAGTCTTGACAAAAGTAGTTTCAGTAGCAACAGCAAGGGCACTTTGCACTGTTCTTTTTTTTTTTTTTTTAAGTGAGTAAATAGATTTTTCTTTAGAAAGCTTTAATATTTAATGTAAATTTACTTACAATGCTTGGGAGAATGTTTCTTTAATAAAACACATTTTGTTCTTAGGAGTCTACTATTTCAACATTGTTTATTCCCCTCATTGATTATCCTCTATTATTATCCTCTATTATAATAGATTATCCTCTATTATTATCCTCTATTATAATAGATTATCCTCTATTATTATTCTAGCTAAGAAGTATAATGCTTATTCTGATGTAAAGAAAGAGGAAAAGAACATATTATTTGCAAAAATAAGGCCCTGAATGGTACTCAGTTGAAGAACATCATATTGGTGTATAAATCAGTGTTCCTGGTTTAACTCAGTGAAGGTAAAGCTTAGCATCTGGGTCACAGCCAAATATCCTTTAAGAGCCATAAAGTACAGACATTAAATTTCCCTTTACTCATATATAAATCTACTGCCTAATGTTAAGCAATTTTCATTGAATTGATATTCTTCCTCTCAACTTATCTTACTTAATCATATTTATTAGGGAAGCTTAGCACATCAAAAGCACATTTGAAAATAATCCCATGATTAACCTTAGGGCAAAAAGTTAATGCAATGTATATTGCCAAGTTCATTAACTATCTTCTTGATGGACTAACAGCTGTGTAATGAAGACATTAGCCATCAATTAAATGAACAGTGATCTTGAGACCAGAGTTTTCAGCAGGGAATAGTCAGCTATGTTATGGGCACTGAGAAGCAACAACTGAATGGGCGTTATTTCCAAGCATTCCTTAGTTTTATGCCTTATGAGATAGTATTTGTGAAAAGCCTATGAAAACTGGTCAATTTGGAAAGTCAAAACACATTTAAATGGTTTGGGAGGATTTTAATAAAAACTAAGTTTTAGAATAGCATTTAACATATCATATAATTACAGATTCACGTTCAAAAGTTGTTATTTAAGGTATAAACAGAGGTACATAATAAGACATAAATTATTGAGCTTGCAATTGTCCTTACTTATTTATAGAAAGATGCCATTAAATAGAAATGCAATTTTATAGAGACAGCTAAAACTCATACAATTAGTATTTCTTGATGAAGTAGACAGACAGTTTTTTGGGGACAAGAGTCTACTAACATATGAAAGTAAGAAAGAAATGCTTGCGAATCTTATGTTTAAGTAAAGTGTATTATAACATGGTTACTCTAGGGCTGGGATAACCACTGTTAAAAGGTATAAAAGCAAAAATAAACAAATGGAACCTATTTAAGCTTAAAAGCTTTTGCACAGCAAAGGAAACCTTTGACAAAATGAAAAAACAACATACTGAATGGGAGAAAATATTTGCAAATGGTATGACTGATAAGGGACTAATATCCAATATATATAAAAAGCTCATATAAGCCAACATCAACAAACAAACAAAACCCTAACTAACCAGATCAAAAAATTAAAAAAAGAACTGAATAGACATTTTTCCAAAGAGGAAGTGCAGATGGCCAACAGGCACATGAAAAGATGCTCAACATCACTAATCATCAGGAAAAGGCAAATTAAAACCACAGTAGGACTCACCTCACACCTGTCAGAATGGCCATCATCAAAAAGAACACAAATAACAAATGTTGCTGAGGGTGTGGAGAAAAGGGAGCACTTGTGCACTGTTGGTGGGAATGTAAATTAGTGCAGCCACTGTGGAGAACAGTATGGAGGTTCCTCAAAAAACTAAAAATAGAACTACCATATGACCCAGCAATTCCACTCCTGGGTATATATCTGAAAAAAACAAAAACACCAATTCAAAAAGATACATGCATCCCAATGTTCACAGCAACATTATTTACAATTGCCAAGATATGGAAGAAACCTGTGTCTATCAACTGATGAACAGATAAAGAAGATGTGGTGTGTATATATACAATAGAATAGTACTCAGCCATAAAAAAGAACAAAGTTTTGCCATTTGCAGCAACAAGAATGGACTTGGAAGGCATTATGCTAAGTGAAATAAGTCAGACAGAGAAAGACAAATACCATGTGATATCACTTATATGTGGAATCTAAAAAATACAACAAACTAGTGAATACAACAAAAAAGAAGCAGACGCACAGATACAAAGAAAAAACCAGTGGTTACCAGTGGGGAAAGGGAAGAGGAAAGACAAGGGTTGGGGAGTAAGAGGTGCAAGCTATTAGATGTAAAATACTGTACAACATGGAGAATATAACCAATATTTTATAATAACTACAAATGGAGTATAACCTTTAAAAATTGTGAATCACTATATTGTATGCCTGTCACATACAATATTGTACAGCAACTATACTTTAATAAAAAAAGGTAATATATCAAAGTATCTCTCTCTCTTCTTGTAGAGTTTGCAGAGAATCAGGGAGGAAGTTGTTCAAATGGTGATATTCATTAAGGGCATATTCCTAGAGGTTATAGACAGTCGCCACAAAGGCAGCAAAAGACACTTCTGGTCATTGTGCTTATACTAACCCAAGAGTTGGTCCACGTGAAGCACTTAGCACAGAACCAGGCACTCAGGCTAAGTGCTCGAGATACTTAGCTATTATCATTATTATCCCAATAAAATTAATGGCATAAAACTGCAGGTTGTCCGTTCCCACCTTAAGGTATGGTCCCCTTAATGATGTTGATTTACTACAGCATTAACACATTATGAGAAGGAAAATCAAGGGTGTAACATTAATATTCTCCCTTGACTAAGCAGAAAATAAAATTCTGTTTAGCCATTTATTAACATTAAGAGGGCATTTTATCCGGGAAATCCAAAGTGTGATTGGAGTCAAACTTTGACTGAGAAATTGTCTCTACTGTTCTAGAGATTTTAAAAAAATATTCTAAAAATGTTACTCTCCCATGAAACCTTGGGTAGATATAAAGACATTTGTGTCCATCAACCACTACTATTGTTTTTTTAACATCTTTATTGGAGTATAATTGCTTTACAATGTTGTGTTAGTTTCTGCTGTATAACAAAGTGAATCAGCTGTATGTATACCTATATCCCCATATCCCCTCCCTCTTGCATCTCCCTCCCTCCCACCCTCCCTATGCCACCCCTCTAGGTGGTCACAAAACACCAAGCTGATCTCCCTGTGCTATGCGGCTGCTTCCCACTAGCTATCTATTTTACGTTTGGTAGTGTATATATGTCCATGCCACTCTCTCACTTTGTCCCAGCTTACCCTTTCCCTCCCCATATCCTCAAGTCCATTCTCTATGTTTGTGTCTTTATTCCTGTCCTGCCCCTAGATTCTTCAGAACCTTTTTTTTTTTAGATTCCATATATGTATGTTAGCATATGGTATTTTTTTCTCTTTCTGACTGACTTCACTCTGTATGACAGACTCTAGGTCCATCCACCTCACTACAAATAACTCAGTTTCGTTTCTTTTTATGGCTGAGTAATATTCCATTGTATATATGTGCCACATCTTCTTTATCCATTCATCTGTTGATGGACACTTAGGTTGCTTCCATGTCCTGGCTGTTGTAAATAGTGCTGCAATGAACATTGTGGTACATGACTCTTTTTGAATTATGGTTTTCTCAGGGCATATGCTCAGTAGTGGGACTCCTGGGTCCTATCATCAACCACTATTACTGAGAGCTGGCTTTGAACATGGTAGAACTGAGCTAGGTGTTAATTTCTTCACAAAGAGTTAGTGAGTCATTTCTCTTTTCTGGATGATGTAGAGACTGCAGAGAATAAAGAAGCCAAGTTCCTTTCTATCCAGGAGCTTACATTCCCATAGGGAGTGGAAGGTTAAGTAGAGACAATATACAAATAATAATAAACAATGGCAATATACAATAAACAAAAAACAATGAAATGAAATGAAGACAGTAAACTCAGAGTGACTGTAGGGTTATGTGAGTTGGGTGGAGTTGGCAAGTACCTTGGTGATGACAGGCCAGTGATGACATTTGAGCTGAGACCTGAAGGCTGAGAAGGGGGCCAGTGGCCATGTTAAGATCTTTGGAAAGAACATTCCAGGCAGAGGGGTCAGTATGATGAACAGCCTCCAAAGATGGCTTCTGTCATTCCCTTCCCTTTCTTTACGGGCATGCCACTCCTACTATCCAGAGGCAGTCTTTTTTTCCTTCACTGGCAGCTGCAGAGACATGCCTGCTCCAAGCCTATCTTTGGTAGCTTCTGCTTTCCCTCTTTGAAGCCAGCTGCCTTTTAAAAAGTTCAACTGCTCTGAAACTGCCATGCTGTCAAGAAGCCCAAGCTATAAAGAGAGGTTTCACTGAGCACCATCTGGGTGAAGACTTCATCAGCTTTCCAGGCCAACCCAACTGAATGCCACCAAGTGAGTGAACACAAATGACACAGAAAAGAAGAACCACTCAGCTGAGGCCAGTCAACCCACAGAATCGTAAAAAAGAATAACGTGTTGTTTTAAGTCACTACTTCTGGGGATAGTTTGTTATGCATGGATGGATAATGAAAGCAATCAGAACAGAACAACTTAAGGAATAAGGTTTTTCTTTTTAGGGTGACTAAATTCCCGAAACGCAGAGCAGTGGGTGATAAAATCTCCCCAAGTTCTGAAGGGAGATACTAGAAACACCCCCTACAGGACTTGCTAGGAGGTGCACGTGGTGCTCGTACAAGGAGGGTGTATAAGAAAAGGCTAGAGTCATCGAGTGCAGCGTGCCTTGAAGTGCGTTTGCCGGGAAGAAAACGCAGCAGTGCTTCCCTATCTTTCTCCATGGGTAGAAGGGAATTAGTTCTGGTCCTTCCTCTAAGTCATTGGCAAGAGGCAACAGCTGAACATTTTGGGGGGGTAGGGGGACGGGGGTGTTTGCAAGAAGGGAAAACTGGAATTCTATTCCATCTCTCAGGACTTGCTTACAGAAGCTCAGACACCAGCCTCCCAGCAAAGAAAAGTGAGGGGCACTTCTTGGAGAATCTGGGATTTGAGTGGCAAGAAGTTGGTTACCCAGGTTTGGGCTGGAAAAGTCTGAAGATAGGAAGCTGGCTGGGGAAACCGGCCATGGTAGAGCCAAAGGAGAGGGCAGCAGGGTGACATTGGCGGCTCCAGGGCTTGGTGGTGCCCCAGTGTGGGACAGTGCCCACCAGCCCTGTAGGCTCTGCTGAAGGCAGCACGGCCTGGAAGGACCCCGACCCACAGGCTGACTGACTGCAAGGGAGAGGATTCCAAGGGTGTGTATAGGATGGGGCAGCTGGGGATGTAGGTCTGAATAACCGCTCCAAGAATGCATGGCTCACATCAGGGAACAGCGCACTACCAAGGCCCCTGTGGCTGGCAGCGGTGCTGCTGTCTCTGAAGAATGTATGGTGAGCCTTGCAGGGAAGAGCTAACACTTGGGTGTCAGCCCGGACTGAGGGCATTTGAAAGCCAGAGACAAATCAAGTTAAGACAACACAGGTCTGTAAACCAGCCGTCGCATCTTTCCCACAAATCCCGCTCCTTGGGAACCTGTGCTGCTTCCCGAGCGGAGGGCTAGCTTCACACTGGGGGTGGGAACACATTTTTTATTTAGAAAATGAGCAAAAAGCTAAGAGCACTGTTGGGCATCGTTTTCAAGGGAAGGGAAGAGCAGTTCAACAGAGTATTTTTCAGCCCAGTGGCGGGAGAAGAATAAAGCTCTTTTCTGATTAGACCCTCTCTCCCAAGTTTAGCCCATTCAGTTACAAGTTCAAGGGCCCTTAAAGAAAAGTAGGTTTACTGGGGATCTGAAAAAAGGCATCTGTGGTGGGGAAATGATAAACCGAAATCAAGGGGGACGATGGTGTGAAATGAGGCTGGAGAGGGGAAGAGGACAGGGGTTGGGTCCTGTGTTCCTTGGTGGCCCTGGAGACGTGCCTGGGTTTCATTCTGAGTGTTCTGAGTGTTTCGGAAAGCCACTGGAGGGTTCTAGGCAGGAAAGTAAGAGGAAGTTATTTTTCAGAAAACTGGCTGCTCTCTGGGGAATTGGGTGGGAGCAGGCCGTTGGAGGTGTGGAGGGGAGAGATGAGAGACATCCAGAAGAATGTTCCACCACAGAGAGTGTCACCCTTCAAAGCATTTTGATACCTGGGAGAGGTAAGTGAGAGGTATATTTGGTTTTGTTATTTGATGAATTAAAGGCCATCTAGACAGGTGGGGATTAGCCCGGTGTTATTTTTCAGTGCTTTGGACTGAATATATAAGCAGCTCTCAGAACCTATTGTGCCTATGAATCACGTGGGAAGTAGTTAATATACAAATTCCTGGGTCTCATTTGAGCTCTTCTCACTCAGCAGGGCCAGCACAGGGCCCTGGAACCTGCATTGTTAAGAGCATCAGGTTCTCATGCTGGTGGTTCAGGGATCCTGAAAAAGCCTGAATCCTTGTTCTGAAAGGGTCTCCACTTCCCTGCAATTTTAGTTTTCTCAGATGTCCAGTGAGCTCTGCACCCCGCATGTCAACACTTATTAAACATTTTATTTCACTGCATTCTATTTTTTCACCTCTTTTTTTTTCACCCCTGGAGCTTTAAACACTTTGAGGACTAGCTTTTTTCCCTCCTCTTTCTTTGTCTCTCTTTTTAATTTCCCTCCCCACAGAACAGAATTCCAGGTGCATAAGTACTTTTAAACTGTTTTTAAAGCAATGCCGTGCTCACAGTGTAAAAGCATTTAAAGGACAATGTATCAATTACAAGCAGAACAATTTAGAGACAGAAGTGGTTTAGTGATATAAATAAAGGACACATTTTCTTTAGGAAATAAAGTCTCCAACCTTTCCCTCCCATAACCAAAGGCGTTTTAGGAGAATCGGGTTCTGAGTCATAGGCAATAAATGCTAAATGAAGGACACCTTGCTTTTTTACCTACAACAAAATGGAATGCGCTCCAGGTATCTGGATAACCTTGATGCAGCAGGAAATGTATGATTCAATCATACGTGGGCATAATAATGCATATTGGTACAGACTAAAGTTCGTAAATGTTCCAAACTGTCCCAGACAAGATCATCCAGAGGCAGATGGGGGGAGACATTATCTCCTTGATGCTGACGAGGGCATAGAATCATTCAGGTCATTGATGGAGGCAGAAGCAAAACGTGGGTGTTATAAGAAGTCTATGCTTTTCTTCTAAGGAAACAGCTTTTGTTTTTGTATTTTTTCCACAAAAAGAAGTCCAAATGACTCTTGAAGAACAAAATATTTTTCTAACAAAATTCGTGTAGAAAAAAAATCAAGAATTAGTTCTATCTAGTCAAAGCACTTGATAAAAAGAGAAACGTGGACCTCAGAAAAGCACCATGTATGAGTGAAAAATAAATTTTTCTTCTCTTAATGATTGTTTTCCTAAGCCCAAAGACACTGTCAGTCAATGCAGACAAGTTCTCAAAGAAAATGTATTCACCCCAAACTGAGGCCAGATTGACATAAGACAACTCACCAAAATATGGTGTTTGCCACACCTGGAGAGCAGGTGGAGTACATTATAAAAGCACCTGATCTTTTGTTGGGTATAAAAGTACCCAATCTTTTGTTCCACACCCCTGGGCCTCAGACAGGGAGATATGTGAACTGCATGTCCTAAGCTGAAAAGAATTCAACATGCCTTGTGTAATTGCTTATTTGATTGCTACACACAGCATACCAGTGGAAATCAAACTGGTGTTCTGTCATTTCTGTTTCAGTAAGCTAGAATAACATTCATCTGAAACAGAACTAAAACAAGAACTAAACAAGAACTAAACAACTAAACAAGAACTAAAACAAGTCATCTATCAGTTGCAGTCCAAAAACTGGATGGCTAATTGATGCACATCTGGAATATATTAGCAAGTTTTATGTGGGGAAAAGTAGTTCCCTAAATATCAATAATAAAATCTTCTTAATGTGACTGAATTCCAAAATAGAATATGGAATCTTTTGACATTTATACCTACAGAAAAGGAGATCACTACTTCTTCCCTTCCTTGAGGAAGACATTTCCTTCAGGTAAAAATGAATGTCTGATAAAAAGTATTATTAATGTGAAAATATCACTTCCTCAGGTGTTATGTCATAACACAGTGTTAAGAAAAGAAGGGATCATGTACCACAATGTTCGTTGCAGCTCTATTTACAATAGCCAGGACATGGAAGCAACCTAAGTGTCCATCGACAGATGAATGGATAAAGAAGATGTGGCACATATATACAATGGAATATTAGCCATAAGAAGAAACGAAATTGAGTTATTTGTAGTGTGGTGGATGGACCTAGAGTCTGTCATACAGAGTGAAGTAAGTAAGAAAGAGAAAAACAAATACCGATGCTAACACATATATATGGAATCTAAAAAAAAAAAAAAAGGTTCTGAAGAGCCTAGGGGCAGGACAGGAATAAAGACACAGACATAGAGAATGGACTTGAGGACATGGGGAGGGGGAAGGGTAAGCTGGGACGAAGTGAGAGAGTGGCATGGACATATATACACTACCAAATGTAAAATAGATAGCTAGTGGGAAGCAGCCGCATAGCACAGGGAGGTCAGCTCGGTGCTTTGCGTCCACTTAGAGGGGTGGGATAGGGAGGGTGGGAGGGAGATGCAAGAGGGAAGAGATATGGGGATATATGTATACGTATAGCTGATTTACTTTGTTATAAAGCAGAAACTAACACACCATTGTAAAGCAATTATACTCCAATAAAGATGTTAAAAAAAAAAAACAGAAAAGGCAGGAAACATTTGACAAGCTAATCAAGTGGAAAAAACCCCAAACTTCTTAATAATTATTTATAAAAGTTAGTTTGGTGCCTCAGTGGAAATAGCCTAAAGGCCTGCATTATTTCAATGGCATTAAAATCCAAGATGACACAGAATAGTTTGAGATGATTGATCTATTATCTCAAAGTAATGTCTCTGCCAGAATCTGCTTGATAGTTTTTTTTCTTTCATTTTGTTTTAATATAATTCTTGTTTTTTCTTTTTTTTTATTGGAGTAAAATTGCTTTACAACGTTGTGTTAGTTTCTGTTGTACAATGAAGTGAATCAGTTATATGTATACCTATATCCCCTCTCTCTTGGATCTCCCTCCCACCTCCCTGCCCCGTCTCACCCATCTAGGTCATCACAGAGCACCAAGCTGAGCTCCCTGTGCTATACAGCAGGTTCCCACTAGCTATCTATTTTACACATGTTTGCTAGATAGTTTTTACAAACTCCTCGAAAAGTGTTCAATTTGAAAAAAGAAATTGACGTGTCTGGACGATGTGCAGAAGTATTTTGTCATTCAGTTCTCTTCTCAGAGGAAAATCTTTGGGACCAGAATGGTTTTTATTATTATGGTATCAGATTGATCAAGCCACTGGACCACAGGTTTTCAATTGAAAAAGGAATTTGTTTGATCTGGTTAATTAATATGATAGGCTCTAGACTATAGCGGGGCAAGCCAGGATCTAATCTCAGAAAAGGACCTTTCAGGGGACACACTTCATTACCTTCATTTCTATGGAATGCTTGCAAAACAGCTTGCAGACTTCAGCAAGGAGGAAATTCTTTAACCTGGTCATTTACATCATTTACCTTGGAGGGGGGGCAGGGTATCACAGTTTGTCCCTCCCTGTTTCCCTTAATGCACATGAAATTCCCTTGAAATATTTACCTTTCTCAAAATAATATCTCCATTTGCCCTTCAGCTTAAAAGTCATAGAAACAACCTGACAGACAATAGAAAGCAGCTACACAAAGACTGAGACTTTTACAAATGGCACAAGCAAAATACGCTCTTTCTTTGATATCCCATGGTTTGAAGTGATACGTGGTATCTGATGAGTGGCTGGAAACTTTTTGTCATCTAAAAAAGTTCAAGGACTTATCTGGCCAGGGAAACCAATGGATAAAAAAGAGAAGCAACTGTTTAATTTTGTTTGTTTTTGTAGCTAAATAAAGTGATTGTCCTAGATATGCTCAAATTTACCATCTGGCTCTCATTCCATATTCTCTTGTTTTAAAAAATCACTGGATCCAGGACTGCCTATCAGGCTATTCTGATTAAGAAGATATGGGAGGACAGATGGTAGAAGTACGTGGTGGAGAAAGTGATGGGGGACAGTGAACTACTTAAAATGAATGCTCTGCTGGTGTAGAGGCTGTCACATTGTTGGGTGGAAACTCTAAGTTGAATGTCATGTCTAGAAAAATTCCCGTGCAAAAATTATCACTAACAGACGGTAAAAATGTTTGACAAAAATGTGTGTACGTTAATTTAAAAAGCTAATTATGTGTAGATCATTATTATTATCATTGCTTGCTGTAGTTAGTACTTCTTGAGAATGTATGCACTGGAGATTGCACTAATTTCTTACATGCACTGTCTTATTCACCCTTCAAACAACCCTAAGAATCAAGTATTACTGCTACTTCATGTTTTCAGACCAAGAAACTGAGACTTCTAGAGTTCTACAACTTGCCCAAGGTCCATCAACTAATAAGCGGCTGAATGGGAGACACAAAACCAGTCTGATTTTGAAGTCCTTACCTACTAAGCACACTGCTTTCTGTAACTTTGAGTAATTGGGAATGCTGCCAGTTTGCATTTATCTGCTTTAATCCTCCATTCAACTTGTTTTCCCAATGTCAATTCTCTCCTTCCATTCTTCCTTTGATATATGACTTCAACTTGTCTGTGACTGAGGGAGTTTCCAAGTGATAACACATCCAATACAATATCAAATTCTAGATGTCATCTCACCAGTCCTCTACATTTTCCTTCCCTACGCTACCTCCTTACTTGCTGTATAAAACAGCATTGATCATTTTCTAGCTCGTCTCAGTTCTAACATGCATGATTAAGTTTGCCATTATCCTCAGGTCTTTTAGGACATTAATATTTGACTGACTTCACTCATCCATTGACAGTTCATGTTGTGAATTCTTTTTCAGTCCTCAGATATATTAGATTGTAACTTGCTAAGTTGAATTTCAGTTACTCTGTGGTTTTCTCCTCAATTTATTCCTCTGTCATTGCAGCAACTCCCAATTTAGAATCAGATTCCATTACTGTGGTGTTTTCACATTCTTCTCAGTTGCCAACAAAGATGTTAAACCAGACCAAACCTTCAAAGTGACCCCTTGGTTTCCGTTTGTATGCTCTTTCAGGGAGCCCATCCAGGAAGAGCTTGGAGTGAATATAATGTGAAACTGGATTGCAAGAAGCTTCTAAACTTGTTATCAAGGGTCAAAATAATTCCCCATGCAGTAATCAAATGGAAAACAGCTTGGACTAGAGCATGAAGTAAGAAGTAGAAAACCTAAGGAAAAGGATGAAATAATTTTAGATCTTGTTGCTAGAGATGACATAGGAACAATGTCTATAGTGGACAGAATATGGTAACTAGATTTAAAAATCTTTCTCCAATACCAAGAAATAGTTAATATCGCATTACTTTCACAGCACAGGTCTTGTTTTCACCTCTTTAAAATCATGATACCAGAGGTGAATGTTATTGCCATTTACTTCAGAAGAATAATGAGGGACACAGTGACTGAACAAAGCCACACTCTCTTTGGGTTCAGACCAAGGTCCACTAATATACACTAGGTCTTGACAGGTGTCTGAAATTTGATGATGCAACTAGTGACTTGTACATAATAAGCATGCAATAAATATTTGTTTAATAAAATTCTTTATAATCAAATCAGAAACTCTGTCATGAAGATTTGAGATGTGTTTCTCTAGGATAGACCATATCTTCCCTCACCTCCCCCTGATGTCTGTGGGGCATTTGACTCCTATTTATCATACCTGAAATGAAGACTTGCTGTCCTAGTTGGCTGAGCTGCCATAACAAAATACTACAGACTTGGTGGCTTAAACAACAGACATTTATTTACTCCCAGTTCTGGAGGCTGGAAGTCCTAGAACCAAGTTCTATCAGGGTTAGTTTCTGGTGAGAGCTCTCTCCCTGATTTGTAGTTGGCCACCTTCTCTCTGTGACCTCACATGGCATTTCCTCTGTATGTGTGTGGAGAGAGATCCCTGGTGTCTCTCCCTCTTCTTATAAGGACACCAATTCTAGTGGATTAGGGCCCCACACTTATGGCCTCATTTAACCTTAATAACTTCCCTAAAGGCCCAATCTCCAAATCTCACACTGGAGGTTAAGGCCTCAACATATGAATTTGGGGGGATGTAATTCAAGCCATAACACCTGTTGATGCTTCCCATCACCTCCAAAGTTGAGATATAATCTGCTGTACATGTGTTACTACTCACCTGTTGCTAATGCTCCAGTCACAACCGTACTCTTCCTCCAGGGCTAAGAGGTAGAGTCTCCATGTACTTAACACTCTTTACCACCTCATTGCAAGGCCAGGCTTCAGAAGACAATGAGGTAGTTCTTAGCCTCATGAGCCTGGGTGACACCCTTGCCTGAGCCTGTGCTCCCTGACTGTTTACTTAAGAGAGAGCAGTCCCTTGAGGAGGACCGTGCAGAACCCCGGCTACTGTAGTGGGTTGTGTAGTGTCCCCTAAAATTCTTGTCCATCCAGAGGAAATAGGGTTCTTGCAGGTGGAATCAAGTTAAGATGAGGTCATACTGGACTCGGGTGGGCCCTAAGTCCCATGAGTGGTGCCATCATTAGGAGAGGGAGACACAGATACACAGAGAGTAAAGGCAGCCTTGTGAAGATGGAGGCAGCAAGTACAGTGACGCTGCTACAAGCCAAGGAATGCCAAGGATTGCTGGCAGCCCACTGCAGAAAACTCGTGATTTGTTTCTTTCCCTCCACACGTTCCCATCCAATTCATCAGCAGCTCTCACTGAGGGTCTTTCTAGGATGTGTCCTGGATCTGACAACTTCTTGCTGTTTCTATTCTTCTTGACCTCATCTAAGCCATTGACAGCTTTCACGTAAGCTCTTGTGACAGTTTTTTAATTTGTTTCTCTGCTTTCACTCTTGATGACTTATGAACCATCCTGTGCACAGTGGCCAGTGCGATTTTTAAAAGTTTAAATCTCATCTCATCACTTTCCTTCTTAAGACCCTACAAAGGCTTCCCGTAGTAATCAGGATGAAATCCAATCTCTTTTCCTGCTCACGATGCCCACTTTCTATGAGCTGCCAGCTTACATTTCCACTATCACCTAACACCCTCCCTGCTCATCCACCACATTCCAGCCGCATCTGCCTCCTTCCATGCCAAGACACATATTTCCTCTGCCTGGAGTGTTCTTCCTCCCAGATCTTCCCTTGCCTGCTTCCTATTGCTACGCATACTTGCTTAATTTAAATATTGCCTTCTTAGAGAAACCTCCTCCAGTCACACAATGTAAAATGTGAGATATAGAGCTTCCCTGGTGGCGCAGTTGTTGAGAGTCCGCCTGCCGATGCAGGAGACGCGGGTTCGTGCCCCGGTCCGGGAAGATCCCACATGCCGCAGAGCGGCTGGGCCCATGAGCCATGGCCGCTGAGCCTGCATGTCCGGAGCCTGTGCTCCGCAACGGGAGAGGCCACAACAGTGAGAGGTCCACATAACGCAAAAAAAAAAAAAAAAAAAAAAAAGATATATATATATTATATATATATTATATATATATATATACACACACACACACAATGGAATATTGCTCAACCATAAAAAAGAATGAAATATTGCCATTTGCAGCAACATGGATGGACCTAAAGATTATCCTACTAAGTGAAGTAAGCCTGACAGAGAAAGACAAACATCATATGATATCACATATATGTGGAATCTAAAAAAATGATACAAATGAACTTATTTCCAAAACAGAAATAGACTCACAGACATAGGAAACAGACTTATGGTTACTGAAGGGGAAAGGTGGGGAAGGGACAAATTAGGAATTTGGGATTAACAGATACACACCACTATGTATAAAATGGGTAAACAATAAGGATTTACTGTATAGCACAAGGAACTATATTCAATATCTTGTAATAACCTATAATGGAAAAGAATCTGAAAAAGATTATATACATAACTGAATCTCTTTGCTGTACACCTGAAACTAACACAATATTGTAAATAAATTATAGTTCAAGAAAAAGAAAAAGGAGTCACCATCTTGATCCATCACATCAGGGCTCTCAAGAGCACTTTGTCACCATCTGACATTTTTTTTGTGTGTATTTGTTTGCTTGTTTTCCTGCTTTACCTGTGATGTAAGATCCACAAGAGCAGGTAATGTTTCTGTTCATACAAACAGTATGAACATGGTGTGACACAGAGTAGTTGCTGAGTAAAAATATGAGTGAATAAATGTAGGGTGGAAGAAATTGTCACAGTTGTATTCATGGAGGTTGACAAGGATCGTTCAAACTTCCATTCACAGCTGAATGATTACAGAAAGCATGGGCTATGTAAGCTAGTAACACATAGAAGTATTGCAGGGCTTCTCTGGTGGCGCAGTGGTTGAGAGTCCGCCTGCCGATGCAGGAGACGTGGGCTCGTGCCCCGGTCCGGGAGGATCCCACGTGCCGCGGAGCGGCTGGGCCTGTAAGCCATGGCCGCTGAGCCTGCGCGTCCGGAGCCTGTGCTCTGCAACGAGAGAGGCCACAACAGTGAGAGGCCCACATACGGCACCAAAAAAAAAAAAAAAAAAATTGCAGTAAATGGTAATGAGACCCGCCTTTCTTTTGTTGAGAAGATCTCCTATAGCCAGCCCTCGGCTTTGCCGACAACCATTACATTATCCAGTTTTGCAACATGCTTAGTCTTTCATCATCCTGAATATTTCACTTATTCAACCCTAATAAGTTATCAGCATTGCCAAGTTATATATTTTTGCCTGCCTCAAGGGCAAAAAGATAATTAAAATTATGTAAAATACACAAGTAATAGATTCCATGGGATTGGGCAAAAAAACTTTCTTTGACTGGTCAATGATGCCTGAAATTCCTTTACTGAGGCAAAGTTTTACATTCTAAATCAGAGATAAAGTTTCAAGATAAAAGACCTGGGAGGAGGCTTAGTGGGCAAGCACTTATTTGGTACCTGAAAAGGGGGATGGGGGAAAACGCCTTTAAGCGCAAAAGTTGAAGAACGTCAGTTTTTGCCTATGGCTTCTGGCAGGCAGATTCTTAACCATTACACAACCAGGGAAGCCCCCCTTTGCAATTTTTATTCTGGTAGAGAGGTGCAAATGTGGGTCATGAGAGCTCTATAATTCTGAATTGTTGGCACATAAACATATAATACTCTGTTACACATCATAACTGCCTGTGAATCCCTTCCTCCCCTTGTTTTGGTCAAATTTCATTCTTCCTTTGCCCATATAGAGTCTTTTCATCATTTTCTCCAGAACTTGATATTCCACGTTGCCCTATAAAATTTTTCAGGCTGTTTCTTATGTGTGAATAACATATTTCTCTTAGGCTTTTCTCAGCAAAATCCTTCCCTTGCAAATTTGTTTTCAGAATTATGTTTCATCAAATCTTTTGAATCTGCTCCCCTAGTAAAATTCTCCCCCTTCGAGGAGAAAACACGCAAGGTGGGTCAGGGAAGAAGAGAAATGAGACAGAACGTCAGTAACATCTCATCCGTAAAGCTCACCTTCCTCTGGACTCATGTTTCTGACTTATTTGGTCTATTTCCTATTGTGTCCTTCAACCGCAGTCCCAGTGGACAAAGGCTGTCCCTTCCTTTATGTTCTCAAAAGCACCCTATAAATAACAAGAACACCTGTTTTCTGTTTTGCGGTCATTTTCTAATGTTATCTGAATTGCTTACCTTATGCATGTTTTTTCGCAATGATAAATATCCACAACGTCTTGATATGACATCTGTTTTCAATGAGGGACCCAGAGCTGATGTTAGTTCAAGTGTTCAGAGCACAGCACAAAGCCCAAGACATGGCTCTAAAGGTAGAAGCTGTGCATCCTTACTCTGTACTTGAAATTGAAATTCAGACCATATTTTATCTGAGAACCTCTATTTTATAGTAAGAAAAGGAAAAAAGGCAAGGTGAGAGTTGTATTGGAACTCAAAAATAGATGTTCATAGAAATGAATAAGATAAGGGATATAGATTCACTTTGTAAAATATATTCATGTACAGATATAAAATAATAATGTTATACTGACAGTTGATTTTTTTCACCTTCAGACTAGATGATTGTTTTAATCTTTCAGAGGAAATTTCTTTGAATTTCCTACTATGTAAAAGATGAGGGAGGGTGGTAAAAGGCAGTAAAACTAAGCAAACTTAGCTTTCTCCTTCTATGATTGTGATTGGTGGTTGTCGTAGCTTGCTAAAGAAAATGGGTGGAGAATTTACTCACTTATTTTCATAATATGTTTGAGTATTATTTTATTATCTTTATTTCCTCAAGTTATGAATAAGCCAGTCATGATTGTATATGTCCAGTCTATGTCCTGCTCTCAGAAAGTATTTTCTCCTTGACATGTCACTAATAATCAATGCTATTAGTTAAAATTTATTATTCAATTTAAATTAAATTCTTTAATTTATATTGTCAAAAGTTACTGAATATTGGAATAGTTTTAAAAAAATTTCTTTTTTACCTTGGTTAAATCTTAACATCTCTGAGAAGATGGAGAAGCAGACGTGTTATACCCACTTTAGGGATGGGCAAACTGAGGGCCAGGGAAATTTACACCTAGGATTACAATCGGTGGTGTGTTGTTAGATGTTTAAACACCAGCTCTCCTGGGGAGAGGGGAGGGAACCCCAAGTCCCTGAATTGTAGCATTTACCAGTTCTTGTGCTGTAAATACTCCCACCGCGGCTGACCCAACTACCCATGTGAGGTCACTGACATGAGGTTGGAAGAGATGGACATAATTGGTTCTTGCAACAGTAGCTCAGAACCCTAATGCTTCATGGCAACTGACTGCAGCATCTTTAAGAGTGCTTTTCACTCTTCTAGGTTATTTTGAGTGAAATTAAAATAACCAAGAGCCAGCCTAAGCAAAAAACCCAAAAAACAACAAAAAAGGAAGAACGCATAGGATGTGTGTGGTGTAAGGTGGTGTCTCATGGAACACAAATAAGAGCTGACCCACTGGACCTCTTGATGTATGAGGACCATGGTAGCTCTGAGGGCCTCTGCAGTGGAATGGGGGGGTCTTCCCTCCGGAGTGCTGCCATTTATTTGCCTCAATTACTGATAACTCCTAATTCTCTCATCTGGGATCAAAGTCCAAACTCCGAGGGGAGATCGTCCAGTTGGTCCAACTTGGGTCCATTGTCCAGAGCCAGGGGAATCCACGGCACAGATGCTGCTGCTGGGGCCTCACCATCATGATACATGCAGTTTCTAGAGAAGCACTTCAAGCTCCTCTGCATTTAGGAATTAGGTACCTGGTGTGTGCTATTGCTGGGTCATCCAGCAGCCAAGCACCCCTTTTCCAGACAATACAGTGTCAACATGTCCATATTTGAGGTCACACTTCTCAGGCTCCTGCGTTCTTAGCCTAAATTGTAAATATAATCACCACCAGCATCCCCTGTATACAACCATCGGGGAAGAGGAGAAAAGAGAAAGAGAACTTCTGTTTTAAAATGGGGAAGGAAATAAAAAGGAGAGACTTTCAGTTAAACGTGTAGATTTGATTACAAATGTACAAACAATTCTGCCCTTGCAAAACCTCATTAAGATAATTAGAGAGCTTTTGAAAAGGAAAAAAAGCTCATAGGATAAAAAGAATAGAAGTAAAGAGAATACCAACATAATTTTGGAAGCTGGAAAGGAAACCAGCGAGTGGTAACTGAATTAGCAATGCAGACGAAATTGAAATAAAAATTGGAGAGGCAAAGCCAAGTCAAGTTTTATCCCAGAAGTCCAGAAATGGACATTTTTGGAAATGGAAAACACCATAGGCCTCCAAAAATGGGGTGTTCAGCGTGGGGTTGAAGACGACAGATTGTCTCCAAGTATTTATAAGCAGTTACCATCCTCCTCTGCACATCCCCTTCCCGTTCCGTCCTGATTCCAGCTCTTTTTACCTGGCAGAAGACTTGAGAATTCGTCTATGAAGAATCTGAAACAGGAAATCCAGGCTCGGGAATTCCCGGCTGAGGATGGGGACGCTGAAAACAAGGGCATTAAGTGAAACGCTGGACACTTTACGTGGACAGTTAGACCTCCCGACCCCTTTTCGCTACTGGGCTCCAGAATTCTTGCTGCTAGATGGATAGCTCTGAGAAAGGAAGAAAGCAGCTCCTCGCAGCTGAGAATCAGCTAGCTGCTGGGGTGGTGAGGGGCCGGGCTGCGGCCGGAACAGTCACACAGGAACTCCCACACAGCAAGACCTCTTGCTTGGGGATTCCTGCAATTGCCGCCGTGAAATTCTTCAGTTTTAATTCAATCGAATGCGTGCCGCGTAAGCGGAGCCTAAGGGACGAGGAAGTATGCACCATGGGCTCGGAAGCAGGTGCAGATCCACCTTCCAACAGGTTTCCCTCCTGCCTCCCCAGAAGCAGTTCTCCTGGGCCCCTGGGCCCCACTCAGCCTGCCTCTCCATGGCCCTAACCTGTGAGTACCGCTGCCCTCTGCCCGGGACGGAATCCCGTGGGTCAGCTGGGGAAGGCAGCCCTCCAGCCCATCAGGGCCCTGGGCACAGGTAGGGGAGGGTCAAGTTCAGGCAAGATCCCCTGGCAGGCAGTGCCAAGGAGCGTTTGGTGAGTGGCCTTGCAGAATCCCTTCCTCCTTATTCAGGTGCCACCAGCACAGAAGTGCAATCCATTGGAAGGGGTGGGGAGGGCAGGGCATGGGGGCATGTCTGCTGCAGGCTGTGCCTTCTTGTCTTTTCTTCACCCCACACTTTTATTTATTTACTTTTCAATAAGCTTAAATCCTTGAAGTGTACAACATCACACGGGTTCTGTGTCCAGTGGCCTAAGCAGGAAGGTTGCTCCAGAATTCGGCACAAACCGTGCCACTGTTTCCATGAGCGCGAGCTACCTTTCCGCAGATCACTCTGGTTTTGTTAGGTTTTCCACCAGGAATTACTGTGTTCTTTGCTTTGTACACGTAAGCACATCTCTTGCCTAGATAGAATTTGGTTTCATCTCGAGCATATACACCTTCAATTTGCAGGAGAGCTGTGTGCTCCCCCTGGTTCCGTAGACCCCACTTATAGCCAGCAAAAATGGCCTTGGACCACAGCCGTCCAGACATATTTGTCATTTTAGAAGTCCTCCACAGGGCCCAAGATGGCTGAAAGAGTGCGCCTTAATTTCTTATTTAGCTGTTTAAGAAAATGAAGTGTCCTAAAGCTAGAACCATAAATATCGCCATCAGGATTCTCTTCTATGTTCATTAAAATGTGGAAGAAACAGACAAAGCCAGTTTGTTCTTATGTGAGTGCCCACAGCAAGGGAAGTTCAGAACTGCAGAACAGAAACCAGACTTGCATGATCAGACATGGGAAACTGCTGGAATGGGTGGTTAGACAGACATGCTCTTGGTTTCAGTTGGGTTTGAAATAAACTACTGCGTACAGTTAAGAAAACTTTTAGTGTAGACACCGAACATGCACCAAGAACTTCTATGGATTATCTAATTTGGAGAGACAGAGGGAGAGACACCACATGGTGGTTGGTCTGCCTGATATTGTACCAAAGAACGCGTGCTCTTAAGAGAGAATTAAACGGGAGGTAACCCTGATGTTGATCCCAGGCGCCTCTGGTTTCATGATCATGTCACAATACTGAAAATAATTCTTGTTTGCATATATGCTGTTCATACAAATTGGCCCTTAAATGCAAGCCAGTAATTTCATTTGGTGTGGAAATGATGAAACAAATCCATGGTGATGTGCGAAGAGATCAGGCTGCTTTGGACTTGGGAGAGAAGGAAGGTCTGCCTTTGTTTGGCAGATGGGTAATTTTCTACACATGATTTTTGCCAGATAGGCTGATTTTAGAATCTAACCTAGATACAGTGCAACTCTACTGGGATTAAAATTTATATTCTCAAAATAATCATCTTAATAGTCAAAAAACCTAGATACTTAAATTCTAATACTTTTATGCTGAGTTACAAACACATCTTCTAAATACAGCAATAATCTGTTAATATTTGGTTTATCTAACTCATCTAATTAGATTAGCCATGAAGAAAGGGGTAAAATGGGAGAAGGATATACCAAAAAGATGAAGAAAAAAATAATAGAGCAAAATGTCTCATTGGCAAGTCGTAGACATGAAAGAGTATGATGCACTCAAGGAATTGCAAACATACTTAATGTGACCGGTGTGCAGGGTATGAAGCAGCGAGAGGTGGAATTGGAAAGGTGAGCAGGGATCAGATCATAGAGCCCAGCCTGCCAGATTGAGGAACTTGGACTTCTTTCTCAAGGAAGATTCTAATCATATCACCAAGATCATCAAATGTTTATTTTAGAAGGATAAATTTTTCAGTGGAATGGAGAATAGTTGGCGGAAGGGCAAAGTTGGAGACGGGGGTTAATTAAAATGCTGCTGCAATAGTTGAGGGGAGAAATGATGAGGGTCTGAGCTAAGGCAGAGTCAGTGTAGTTAGACGTGAACTAATTTAACAGAGGCAGAATCCTTAGGATCTGGTAATTGATAGGATACGGCGGCTCTGTCAGATGCTTCCATGAGAATAGTCCCCAAGGTGGAAACCTTAGGAGGGACATATTTAATCAGGAAGATGATGGGTTTGGTCTTGAACCTGGAGCACTGGAGATATCCGAGGGACAATTAAGTGGGTATCTCCAAGAGGCAGCTGAATCTATGAGTTCAGGGCTCAGCAGAGTGGTTGGAACTGGGAAGCATTGAATTGGGAGCTGTTTGGGTGACTGAAGAAGCTACCGGAGTGTCTGAGAGCATTGAGGTGGCCCCTCAGGAGAGAAGCAGGAACGTGTGAGAAGAGAAGAGAATATTTACACATGTGCAGGGAGAGAAAAGAGGTCACCCCCTTCCCCGCCCCCAAAAACAAACCCAAAGAATGAGAAGGAGTTGCAGGGGTGAAGAGAGAATGGTGTCCTGGAAAGCCAAGGGGGTTGTAAGCAGGGGGAGGTGGGCAACTGTCAATCATAACAGAAGGTTGTGATATGGAGACTGAAAACCGTCTGCAATTTAGCGACAATGAAGTGAGTGGCCACCTTTACCAGAGAAGTTTTAATAGAATAAGTGTGGGATAGGTAGGGTGAGGGCTGTGTATAAGGATGAGGAAGTAGAAATTATATAAGATTAAAGAGTCAATGAGGGATTCAAAATGAAGATGGTGATTAGAAAGAACTCTTCCAAGAATGTTGACTCTGAAAAGACAAATGAGTGGATTTAGAGAGAGAATTCAGAAGGCTTCTCCCCTTTATCAGTGTGAGAGGATTTGGGTTATTATTTTAAGCTGGAGCTAATGAAGGGGAAAGAGAGAGACAGAGAGACAGAAATGTTGGAGAAAAAGGGACCTTGGCTCCCAGAGGTCGGGGACTGTGTATCCAGAGCAGAGATGGCGTGGCTTTCAATTGAAGAAAACAAGTGGTCTATGAAAATGGAGTTAAGGAGTTGTGATGGTTAATTTTATGTGTCAACTTGATGGGGCTAAAGGATGCCCAGAGAGCTGGTAAAGTGGGTGTGGCTGTGAGAGTGTCTTTGGAAGAGGTGAACATTTAAATCAGTAGACTGAGGGAAGAAGATGGTCCTCACCAATGCTGGCAGGCATCATCTAAGTTGCTGAGGCCTCAACTAGAACAAATAGCCGAGGAAAGAAGAATTCGCTCTCTTTGCTTGAACTGAGACATCCTTCTTCTCCTGCCCTCAGGCATCGTTGTTCCTGGTTCTCAGGCCTTCTGACTTGGGCTGGGTCTTACACTGGCCCTGTTCTCAGGCCTTCAGACTGGGACTGAATTATACCACTTGTTTTCTTGGCTCTCCAGCTGTTTGGGTGGAGGACCTGCAAAGGGCAGGTCAGGGGCTGTCTCATCCTCCATAACTGTGTGAGTCAATTCCTACAATAAATCTCTATCTATCTGTCTGTCTATATCAATATCTATCAATACCTATCTGTCTACCTATCTATCTATCTATCTATCTATCTCTCTACCTACCTGCCTATCTCCTTCTGTTTCTCTGGAGAATCCTGACTAATACAGGAGGTTGCTTGCATCACAGATGCGGTTGTGTTTGTGGATTGGGAAGCTGGAAGCCAACAGAACTCAGTGCTCACAGGTTCCTTTTTCTCTATGAAGTAGGTGGAAAGGCCAGATGCTGAGTAAGGATGATAATATGCAATATTAAGCTTGGGAGAGGAGGAGAAAAAGAGCGAAAGTCAAAATAAGGGATGAAAGTAATTCTGCCTAATGGATAAGATAAGGTTTTGTGAACGAGGTGGTATTGGATTTGACCCTAATGTGGACACGATTTAGGAAAGTGGAGAGGGAGGTGTAAGTTCCAGGGAGAGGGCCAGCATGAGCACAAGCAAAAAACAGAAGAGTGAAGGTCACGTCAAGGCCACCAACTCACAAAAGTGGGAATGTTGGTTTGATAACAGGATACACGAAGGGAATTATACAGATACAATGATTCAAAAATGTCATATTCGTCTGTGTGTCTCTGGGATCCAACATGATTCCTGGCACCAATATGGGCCCTCAATGAATATGTGTTACATGAGTGCGAGCAGCTTCATTTGCTCCTCAGCAAATTATGAAAATTAAAATAAACATCCAAGGACAAGCAATGAATATTAATTTCCTTTTTTTTTAAAAAAATAGCAAAACATCATTACTTCTCACTTTTCATCTGTATAGGTGCTCCATAGCGTACTAGTGCTACAAAGCAAACTGTCCTAAAACATAGTGGGTCAAAAAAGCAGACTTTTTAAAAATTAAATGTCATAGGTTCTGTAGGCAAGGAATTCAGGCAGGGCTGGGCTGGGTCATTCTTCTGCCTCTAGTTGACTGAGATGACTCAGTGGTACTCAGCTGGCAGATGGACTACTCTGAGGCTCCAGAATGGCTCCTCTCACAAACCTAGCACCTTGGTGAGGGTGGCTGGCAGGCTGGGCTCCAGCTGGGACTGTGCACTGGAGCACCTACGTCCAATGTCTCTAGCACGGCGGTCTTCAGTAGTTGAGCTTCTTCAGTGTTGGCTGGCTTCCTATAGAACAGAGGCTCTCAGCAGAAGGTGAGTTTGCCCTCCCAGAGGACAGTTGGCAATATGATCTGGAGCTAGTTTTGGTTGTTACAACTGGGGGAGAAGGTACTCCTGTCATCTAACGGGTAGAGGCCAGGCATGCTGCTAAACATCCTCAATGCACAGGACAACGCCCACCCACTCCTCCCAACAAATAATTATTCAGCCCAGAATATCAATAGTGCTGATGTTGAAGAACTCGGCAGTAGATCCGGGGAGCCACAAGAAACAGACGACAGCTGCAAGGCCTCCCTAAGGTCAGGCAGAGTCACTTCTCTCCATTGTATACGTGACAAGAGATTCACAAAGCCAGCCTGCTTTCAAAGGGGAAGGGAACAGACTCCACCTGTTGATGGGGGCGATGCCAAGGTCACACTGTGTTAGAGCACGCGGATGGCACAGCTTTGAAAAATACAATTTACTGCAATAGAGATGGAAGCATAAACAGATATGTGGGGTTGGATGTGAAGGGGAGGGGGGCAGTTTAGCAGTCAAGGCCATTGAAGTTGGAGTCCTGAATATACATCATATCAGATGAGGAAAAGGAATGGACCCAGTTAACATGCTTCATGGGAAAAGCTTCCTTCCAACAGGAAAGCTGAGTAGGAAAATTGCCTTTCTCCCGTCTCTGTTCCAATTGACAAGCAACAAATCAGTGAAAAGTGGACTCATGAGAAAGAGTTAGATTCTCCCCCTGCTGATTCCTTGGGACACCAAGGCCTAGAGTCCTCACTGATGCTGAGAGTACTGAGCTGAGGCCACCAATGTTTTCACCAGAGATTCTCTCACCCTGAGCTCTTGGTGCCCATGGAGGTTACAGAGAGCAGTTTGCTTGTTTGTATTCAATCTTGTATTGTCCTCTCCTTAAGGGGACTCCTGTGAGGTCTTTCGTACTGGGCTGAGAACAATCTGAGTGCCAGACTCAGTGCTGTGCTCAGAACAAGCCCTTCCCTTCCAGCTGGGCCTTTTGTCCTTCCACCAAACCTCTGAGCCTCCACTCTGCCCTCCATTAGCATGAGTTCTTTCCCAAGAGTCTCCTTTTGTCCGATAAAGGATAAACTAGCCACGTTGGATTTGTAGCTGTATTTTGTGTATTTCTTTTTAAAATTTATTTATAGTATATTTTTTAAAAAAACATTTGAACAAGTTGTCAACATCTATTACAAATTAGGCAATTTCACATAAAATTTAAAAAAAAAACACCTTTCTTGCTTGTTTTGAATCCCTGGAAGATCTGGAAATATTGAACCCACAATCTTAATGGCAACAACTGTCTAGATTCAGATAGCATCTGCCTTGGAAGATACCTTGTTGTCAAAAAAGTCTGTGAAATACTACAAGGAAAATTCCCCATTTTAGGGGTTCCCATTGTATGGTAGTATGTCTAAGTCCCTGAGAAGCCCTGAATAATGCTGATAATGATAAAAATAACTGTTTAATTTTGTTTAATGCAGGATTTTCCAATGGACAAGAAAACATTTTTTTTTTTTTTTTTTAGAAAGTAAATATACTTTGAGACATGTAGAAGCAAAATGTAAGCAGGACCTCATGGAAGCCAGTGCTCTAGACCTGCATGCAAATGCCTGAATCTGGGATCCTTGGTACATGACACACATGGAATATTTTTTTGCAAAAATGGCTGCAATAATTTCCCTCTCTGTGTCTATGCTCTTGTTAAGTCACCCTCCACAGTGACTTTGGCCTTGGCCTAGTGACTTGTTTGGCTAATAGAGCAAAAAAAAATATGACATACACTTAAAATTCCTTGTGCTTTAGGTCTTGCCTTCACTTGCTGGGCTTAGAATCCTGAGACCATCATTTGATTAAGCCCGAGCTAGTCTGCTGGACAGATCACTTGGTGGAGAACTGAGGTGTCCCAGACTACCACCCAAGCCAACTGCCAGCCTTCAGTCATTTCTAACTTACTACAAATATATACATGAACCCAGCTGCTATCTCCTGGTGCAGGTAAATCTTCCCAGCTGAGCCCTGCCCAAATAGACAATGCACAGAACCATGAACAAATAAGTGGGTGTCATTTTAAGTCACTAAATTTTGGGACTGTATACCAATGGAAGACAGATACCCATCGCTATCTGAAATTAGTATACTTGCTTATTTGTTGCCCTCCCTTGTAGGATTTAAGCCTTGTGAAGCCAAGAACTTTGTCTTGTTTACACTGTGGTCATCAAGCCTAGAACAGAGTCTGGGAGCCACCCACAGAAGCCCACAGGAAATATTTGTTGAATGAATGAACCATTTCTCGTGGGGTGACCTCATCTGCTCCTCCTTTTTAGGGAAGGGCAGGGAAGAGATTAAAGAGAGGAAGGAGGAGTTAGGAGAAGTGAGGAGATTATAAACCTAGGTGTCAACAATGCTCAAAAAAGTTTTCTAACACTGGGAAATTTCAACCTACACAAAAGTAGAGAAACTGACTTAATAAACTCCTTTTGAACTTGAATTCCTGCTTCAGTAATTATTATTCACTAATTTTGAGCAAAAATATTTCTGAAATATCTGGATAGGCCAACACCATTAGATACAAGGTGTGTGTGTCTGTTTTTCAACTCAATTGATTCTTAGTCTATTAGAGAGAAAAATGACTTGAAGGCCTTTTAATTTTTTTCATAAATACAATATTACAAATGAAGCAGCCACTCTTACTCATAAAACTCCAATCCTTTCAAAATCTTGGCATGTTATTTTAAAGACTGCTATAGATTAACTACATTATGAACTGAATCCAGCCGTCTTGGATGAAAAACTGCAATAATTTTAACCGGTAAAAAAGGAAGAAATGAAAGAAAATGCAAGATTAAGGCCAAGTTTTTCCTTTTTTTTTTTAATATGAAATCATCAACATAGGTGAAATTATTTCAGAGCAAAGATCAAAGACCTGACAGTTTTCAAGGAAGCTAAAGAAGGTACCAGATGTGTACTGTGGATCTACACATATGTAGACACGTGGGCTTACATCCTGGATTGGACAGGTGTTTTAAGTGTCATTTGCTCAAGTTCTGGGTCAATATTAAGTGCAAAGGACCAGCGTTTGAGCATTGGCTATTATTCTTCAAAGCTATTTTACTATCTAATGAATTTACTGCCAAGATACCTCTGCAAATAATTTTGCCTCCATTATTTTTTAAAATTAGCCTTTATTTGGTTTATAAAATTGCCTGAGGATCTTAGGATCAAAAGTCATATTACTCCTGCCTCGATTTTTACCATTAAAAATACACAAGCAGAACAGTTGAAACACTCGTACATAAAAAAGTGGGCAGCTGTATTATGCAATCTCATTAAGACTTTGATTGTTGTATTTTTGAAATCATGTGTATGGTCAAATATCAAATGCTACAGAAGCCGCAGAGTAAAAAGTAACTCTATATGCCACCCTTGCCCACCTGTCCCACAGTGCTTTTTCTAAGAGTCAATAATATGACTTGTATCATATTATTGTTTCTTGTATCCTTTTAGAACT
Organism: Monodon monoceros; assembly: GCF_005190385.1. Taxonomy (NCBI): domain Eukaryota; kingdom Metazoa; phylum Chordata; class Mammalia; order Artiodactyla; family Monodontidae; genus Monodon; species Monodon monoceros. Next base: position 14,732,197 of record NW_021703768.1, on the reverse strand, counting down.
AATCAATGCACATCCAGCATTTAGGTAGGTGCTTCCTTTTTATTTCTCTCTGGTGATAATATGATATAAATACTATCCAGGACCCTGTTTTCTTTTCTACTATTTCCAACGCATCTCACCAATTATTCTATGTTTGAATGACCAGGGTTATGTCAGTGTCTTCAGTGTTGCATGTTATTCCATCGTATGAGGTCCTATAATTTATTTTATGATTTTCCTATTGATGGAAATTTAAGTTGTTTTAATCTTTTGCTTCTATAGAAGATGCCACAATTAAAAAGTATAGTACACTATCTTTAAGCATATGTGTAAGTGCATCTGTGAGATAAAAGCCCCAAAGTGGAATTGCTGAGGCAAGAGGTATACACATTTTAAACTTTAATAACTATTGACAACATTCATAAAGATTGTACAAAAATTACACCACCAATAACAATGTATGATGTTCCAATTTCTCCAAACCTTTGCCCACTCAGTGTGTCACATAATTTTGCCAAGATGACAGGTAAGAAATGCAATCATATTGTATTTCATTTGCAATTCTCTTATTTTGAGGTAAATATATTTTCATAAGTATAAAAATATTTATATTTCCTTTTCTGTGAATTATCTATTCATGACATTTGCCCATGTCTATAAGATTATTGGTTTCTTTCTTATCAATACATTATAATAAATCAATAATATTTATAGTAAGCATTATATTTATTTATGGACATTAAAGACATTAATCTTTACATGAATATTGCTAATTTTTTTTTTGCTATTTGTCAGTTGACTTTGATCACGTTGTGGTGGAAACTTTTTATATGTTAACCTATTTTATAAGCAACATATTCTACCTTTGAAGTTTCCTGTTTCAAAGTCAAGACTATAAAGAATATATTGGGCTTCCCCGGTGACACAGTGGTTGAGAGTCCGCCTGCCGATGCAGGGGACACAGGCTCGTGCCCCGGTCCGGGAAGATCCCACATGCCGCGGAGCGGCTGGGCCCATGAGCCATGGCCGCTGAGCCTGCGCGTCTGGAGCCTGTGCTCCACAACGGGAGAGGCCACAACAGTGAGAGGCCTGCGTACCGCCAAAAAAAAAAAAAGAATATACCATATTTGTTCCGTGACTTTAGATTTAATCTAAACTTTAAAAAAATGTTTGCTAGGGCCATGCAGATCATCATGCTTTCTACGTGAAATCTGAGATGATTCTAACAGCAACCAGGTGCACAGTGAGTCCCCTGAAGCAATTTATATTCCTCGTAATAGTGGGTCTTTGAAAGAATTCTGCACCTCAGATGACAGAGAACATAGCACTTAAGATAGAGGAAAAGAGTCTACATTTAAAATTTTACTATGGAAAACAAAGGTTAGCTGGGGGAAACATTTCTTTGATGCTCAATAAAATTTAAGAGTAGATAAATTCTGGAAAGAAGAGATTGCTGAAGAGATGAAAATCCCAGTCTCACATGAATAAGAATACACCTGAGAGGCAGGTAGAAATAAGAAATAACTGGTTGCAAAGGGGAAGACTGAAAACAATGCAAAGAAAAAATTACAGAAGTCAAGTTGTTACTTGAAGGCCCATTGATACTGCAGAGAAACAAATCATTAGGTGAAACACACACACACATATCTTAGAATACACAGGAAAGGACAAAAATACAAAAAGGTGAGGCAAAAGAAGAAAGAAAAAAGAAATGAAGATGGAAGATGAAAAGCAGAGATGGAGAGCTGCCGATCTTGATGAAGACACTAGAAGGAAGGGAGTAAAGCAATAATGAGGACATTTGATCACTCAGCTTTCTTCACTGGCTAAAGAAAACCATTCTGGTTAATTTAACAAAAAAGGAATTTACTTAAAAATATTGGTTAATTCACAATATCTCCCAGAGGGTCCCAGATCAGGCTTGGAGTCTAGGTAACCAGGAAGTAGGCAGATAATCAGGCAAAGATATTACAGCTTGGACTGCAGAAGTATTGAATGCTGGATCCGAAATGCTTCCACCTTGCTGCTGTGTCTGGCATTTGGATACGGCTGCCCTGCTGCCGCCACCCTGTTTCTTCCCATAAGATGCTTTTATTTCAACGTCTGCAGTGACACACCTCGATGAATAAGCATAGATCATGTATCTGTATGCCAGCCACCAGGAAGGTAGTGAATATGCAGCGTCTGACGTTTTCATTTTCTGTAGAGGGTTATAAGCTTTTCCAAGTCCAACAGGGGATTCTTCAAACATAGAAAAAGCCTAGATTAACAGGCACAAACTTCTATGTATAAAATAAATAAGCTACAGCTCAGGGAATATAGCCAATATTCTGTAACAACTTTAAATGGACTATAATCTATAAAAATATCAAATCACTATGTTGTACACCTGAAACTAATATAATAATGTAAATCAACCATACTTCAATAAAAAAGAAAGAAAGAAAGAAAAAGCCTAGAGGGTGGGCTGGACCCAGGGACTTGTTTCTAATGAATAGAATACAATAAAAGTGATGGGATATTACTTCCAAGAGTAGGTTACAAAAGACTGACTTCCCTCTTGCTGAATTCCCTCTCTCTGGCTCTTCTCACTTGCTCAGTTGATGAAGCCAGCTGCCCTGTACTGCCCACCTGGCAAGGAGCTGAAGACCCCTCAGGGCAGCAGCCAGGGGGGAACTGAGGTCCTCACTTCAGTATCCTTTGGAAAAATGGAATTGAGCCAACAAACCCATGAGTGAGCTTGGAGGCAGGTCCTTTCCTAGTGGAACCTTAAGGTGGTTCAGTCCTGGCTGACACCTTGCTTGCAGCCTGGGACAGGTGCTAAGCCAGGGGCACTCAGCTGAGCCCTGCCCAGGTTCTCGACCCATAGAAATGGTGAGATAGTAGTTTTAACCTACCAAGTTTTAGAGCAACAGCAATAGAAAACTAATTGACAAGAACAAAACCCAATATACTTCTTAATGATTCTTCAGCCAAAAGTTAATCAAAACTAAAACTCTTAATTATTTAGGGAAAAGTAGCAATGAAAATAATCACAAATCAAAGCATACAGATGAACTTTCACTTCTGACCTCAATGATATGGTTTGTAGTAGACCAATGCTTCTAGAAGAACTACCAGGAAAGCTGGATATATTGAAAGAGGGATTCTGTTTGAAAGCTTAGAGACAGCTGAAGCAGCTTGGACTTGAGGGACCAAGTTCCTGGAGAGAAAGGAGCTTATTGGGTTGGATTTCTGCCAAGGTTGGGAATTGAGGAGCTAATATCCCAGAGAGAAAGAAGAGGATGGAAGCTGGTAAAGTATTTCCCCTTCCTTGCCAAAGAATGCGCCATTCTTCCCCATTCCCTTCACATCCCCCGACACCCGCACCACCAAGACTGGAAGTGCAGTTCACATAGCTCCTCAGGGGTGGGTCCTGGGCTTGGAGCAAGCACACCTACAGACAGCCATCTCCGTAGCGCATGCTCACATGGAATCACCCATCTCCCCCTCTTCACTCCCCTTGTGCCTCTTTCCTGCTCCCAGGAATGGTAATTCCTAATAAACTAATAGCTCATAAGCCCTCTGCCTGAGGCTTTGTTCAGCATTAAAACTAGATTCAAAATAAATGAACAGAAACTAAAATATTTTTAAGACACCAGCGATGGGTAATTAGGAAACATAACGGAAAACGCACCCCACAATTTTAATTAGGTTGTGTTTTCATTATCAGTTCAAAACATTTTCTAGTTTCCATTGTAATTTCTCCTTCTGAACCATAGATTAATATATGTGAAGTGCTTAAAAGGTACGTGGTAAGCACTATATAAGTTCTAGCCTTTATTATTGAAAAGCATAAAGGTATGTACACACACTCTTATATATACACACACATAAACATACAGAATTATAAGTAGAAGACAACTTTTACAATATATATGACAGAGAAAATAATAACAACAGCTAGATTTTATGGAGTGCCCTGAACAGGATCTCTCTATGGCAACACTATGCCCTATTATTCACATTTTGCAAATAAGGAAACTGAGGCACAGTAATTTGTCCAAGTCAACCAGCTGGTAAATGATGGAGCCTAATTTTGAACATAGGCAATCTTATTACATAAAGAACATTTGAATTCTGGTCCAGTTTACATAATGAGAGGCATAGTTATCACCTTCCCTTCTCAAACCTTATTAAAATAAGAATATCTAAATAAATCCACAAGATATTGAAAAACCAGTGGGGGGTGCCAGTGGCTTAATAAAACCGAAAATTCTGTGACATACAAAGCAGTTGGTAAGTGATTAATAGTAAATGCTAATGGAGCTGAGAAACTACAACCTTACCACTCTGTAACTTGAGCTCCAAAAAATTCGCAGGACCAGGAGAAAGCACGAGTACTGGTGGTCTGCCAGATTCTGAAAAGGCAATAGCTGAGAAAGAATTGGATTTTTCCCCAACCCCACCCCTAGAGAGAGGCTGCTTCTGGAACAGATTCCCAGCTCACTCCCTCTGGAATTGTGAAGGAGGAATTCTGACTTGGGAGGCCTTAGGAATGGGCCCCACGCTGGAGCTCATCCCAAGATGCAAGGTTCCTTAGGATCCCAGGTCCCCTAGGGCATGACAAGGGATGTGGGATCTCACATCCACAAACATGGAATATAGCCAATATTTTATAATAACTATAAGTGGAGTATAATCTGTAAAAATATCGAATCACTATGTTGTACACCTGAAACTAATATTGTAAATCAACTCTACTTCAATAAAAAGAAAGAAAGAAAAAGCCTAGAGGGTGGGCTGGACCCACACTTGCTTCTAACAAACAATACAATAAAAGTGATGGGATATGGCTTCCAAGAGTAGGTTACAAAAGACTGACTTCCCTCTTGCTGAATTCCCTCTCTCTGGCTCTTCTAATCTGCACCTTTGATGAAGCAAGCTGCCATACAGAGCAGTTCCACATGGATCCAGCTTTAGATACCTACATAGTTTCACAGGAAGCCAAGGTCCGGGACCTATCTCAACAAGCACAGCCAGCAGCTGTTGAGATTCTCAAAGTTCAAGGCAGGGCCATCTGGAACCTAGAGAGTAACTGAAGCTTGGTTTTACATCTGTACTGTGTCCATCCCATTATGGCTTCAGTTTTATACTGCTTGGCCCATGGGTTCTACTTTAGTGATTTTCCCTTAGGAAATAATCAGAAAAATGAAAAGAAAAATGTCTGTATTGATGCATATACAAACATTATTGCTAATAGTCCTGGCCTGCCCTTCTCCCATAAAAAACAAAACCAAACCAAACCCAAAAATAGAAAAAAGAGAAAACAATAGGCAATAACTAAAATATCCTAGCAGGAAATAAGTAAATGAGACATCCATGTAATATACGGTGCCATCTCTCCAATAAAAAGTATATTTTTGAAAGATATGAAAAAAATGATCAAAATATACTCTCTGTAGAGTAGAATTCCCTTAGCTGAGCCATAATGCTTGGGAGGACTAGAGGGTTTAGTTAATTAACTAAAGGAAATCTTTCTGATGAGTATGCATCCTAAAGACTAGCTTGTAGAGAAGATTTCTTATGCTGATAAGGGTGTTCTTGGTCCTTATGTCCCCTCCTAAAGTAATTGGTCCGTCTCTCCTCTGGCTCTTACTCTAGCATTAAAACCCATCTTAAGGTTTCCTTGTCTTTGTCTTCCCTGGAGGCTATTGCAACTTAGTCAATTGGTACCTTCCTGTTTACCCCCACCCCCAGGTGGAATGCAGGGGCTTGTGGAAGGTATCTCTGGGTGCTTCAGAGAAAAGTATGAAACAGAAAGAAAGCATTTGCACAACATAACTTTCCCCTCCTAGCAGACACTCTTTGACTCTACCTCTGTTGCATCATTATTCCAGCGGAGACTGTGGCTCTTTTCCTCCTCTTGCCAAAGATCTTCCTCCTTGGAAGGGATTTCTAGAGTGGAGAGAAAAGTTCCTTCCCTACAAATGCACATGTTTGTTATTACCGGATGGTAGAACTAGGAGTCATTGTTTTCTTTTTCTATTTGGTTTTCTGTGTTTTTCAAAATGTCAGCAAACAACATATATGTAGGGGAGAAAAAAATAATTTTTTCTCTACCTTTCTAGGTTCTTGGCTGAGAAGCCCCCATTAGTAAAAGATAGATTAACAGGAGAAAAACAAACAGAAGTTTAATGACATGTATACCTCCTGTATACACTTAAGATATGCAGGAAAACTGAGTAACTCCTTGAAATGGCCCAAGCCACCGCCTTAAATACCATCTTCAACTAAAGACAAAAGATAGATACGTGTGTGTTGGGACAGTGGGTACAGTTATGGGGAAAGCACAGTAAACAAAGGTAAGGTTGTTTTGCAGATTAAGGTCATTGCCTTCTCCATTGACAAGAGTTTCTTGAGATTTAGAATCATTCTTCTCTTCCTAATACAGGGAGGGATACAACCTTACAAATGGAGATTTTCCTTATAAAGGTAAATGTCCCTTACAAAGAGCAACTTCTTAGTTTTCAGAGCTTTCCCTGAGTCTGCTGTTTCTTAAAAATAATCAGCTCAAGATAATCCTTATGCCAAAGAGGCATATTTTGGGGTGGCATATTCTGCTCCTCTTCATATATAAATGATAAAATTTGAAAAAAATGCAACTAATATATTAAATGTTTTCTTTTTGTCTGTTTAAGAGTTACTAACATGATCTTTTTAATGATTGAGGATTTCTTCTGTGTGTTTTTGGTTTCAAACTCACTTTATTAGGATAACATTTTCTTATACTAGTCAGATTTTTTCATATCATCACTAACCCCTCTTCTAGAAATACAGATATCATTCTCATTACCATCATCAAAATATTTATCGTTGTTTAGTACATGTTGTTTAGTAGCATGTCCTTTTACTTTAGGAGTTTCAAAATCTAAATGATCAGGAGTCAATAATTTTTAATGTCTAATTTTTAGCTTCTATAAAGCTAATCTCAGAGCCAAAATATACTTTGAAATAACTGGGAAGGCTGTCCACTGAGCATTGGAAAAGATGAAAAATAAGCTGAAAGAAAGTGACTCTCACCAGTCTGAGTTACATCACGCACATGCATTACTTTAATCTATTTTAAATTAGCATTTTATTTTAAGCATATGCTCTTGTATTATGCACAGCCTGTTCAATTAGTCTTTGGACATTGCCCTTTTTTCCTAATTGTTTCTACTTCTTTCAAGATTTAAAAAACTCTAATTTTAAACTTTCTTTTTTTTAATTCTAAGAAAAAATTAGAATATCCTCCTTTGTATAATTTATCATCTCCTTTTTAGTGTTGCTTTAAAATTTTTAACTCTTTCTCCTTTACTCAGATCTTTGGGGAAATTCTGCTGTTATTTAGGGTGGGAGTTCTCTACCTCAGCACTATTAAAATTTGGGGCCAGATAATTCTTTGTTTTGGGGGCTGTTCTGTATATTGTAGGATATTAGGCTGCACCTCTGGCCTCTACCCAACTCCGGGCCAGAAGCAGTACCCCACTAGTTGTGACAATCAAAAATGCCTCCAGCCACAGACAAGTGTCCCCTGAAGATAGGAACAAGAGGGGGCAAATTTGCTTCCTGTTGAGAAACAGAGAGTTAGGGTAAGTTTTAGGCTTGTGTTTGTTTTCAATCATGATTTATGAATGAATTATTCTCTGAAGCATTAAAGTAAATAGGTCTTCTATGGCAGGATTGTTTTTTCAGTCAGTACACAGAGAAGGGTGTGCAAATTAATAAAGGGAAGCCTCAGTAAAACTGAGTGAGGAGATCAGAAGGGAGAGCTGTCATGCACGTCAACATAAACCCCATTAGGAAGAGACATACCTGCATCTCTTGGGAGAAGTGACACTACTTTACTACTGCCGGCAGGAGGAAGAAAGATTTTCTCCTAGCCTGGCAACAGCTCAGCCAATCAGAGACTGTCACAACTCAGCCAATTAAAAGCCACTATATTTCAAATTCCCAGTTTCCTCCAATGGATTTTTTGTTTATAACAGTCCTTCCCAGTTTGCCTCTCTCCTCTATAAAAGAGCTTCCTCTCCTTTGCTTTAGTTGCACATCCTGAATTGCAATTCTTTGCTGCCCCCAAATAAATGCTGGTAAAATAACTGTCTGTTTTATTGTTTTGAGTTAACATTACACCAGGAAATGTATGTCATACTTACTCAACTCAGTTCCCCTCCACTCCTGTTATTTTCTTTCTGCCAGTAGCATCAAAAAACAATTAAAAGAGTATGGTTATGACACTTCATGCTATCAATCTCAAAAGGTCAGGCATGTAACACCCCCACCCCCTACGTTTCCCTGCTACTCAGGTGCAAAAATCTGAAAATGTAGATGAAAGTTCAGTTTACCTCTGTTAAAAACAAGACAACAGGCCCAAGATGGATTTACTTATGCTAAGCCCAATGTCACCAAATTGAGACATAATTATAGTTTCAGCTCTTCCAGAAATGAAATTTTAAACCAGTCAATCAGGAATCACCTGATCAGTACTAGTTAGGTAATCTGCATGATACCTTGCTGCCATTCCCTAAAGAAAAGTAATCTTCCAATAACTAACCCACTTTGTTTTACCTGATATAACTTGCTTGTTCCTGCTCCCTTCTGCTTATAAAAGTCTTTCATTTTGTACAGACCTCTGAAGTTCCTTTCTATCTGCCAGATTGGATGCTGTCTCATATGAATCAATTTTTACTCAAACTATTAAAAATTTAAATATGCCTCAGTTTATCTTTTAAGACTGTATTCTCATGTCCATTGTGGCATTAGTCACAATAGCCAAATTATGGAAGCCATTTAAGTGCCCATCAGTGGATGAATGGGTAAAGAAAATGTGATCTATAAATACAGTGGAATATTATTTAGCCTTAAAAAAGAAAGAAATCCTGAACTGCTGAACAATCATCAACAGGAAGATACTGGAACTCACCAAAAAAGATACCCCACAACCAAAGACAAAGGAGAAGCTGCAGTGAGGCGGTCAGAGGGGCACTATCACAATAAAATCAAATCCCATAACTGCTGGGTGGGTGACTCACAAACTGGAGAACACTTATACCACAGAAGTCCACTCACTGGACTGAACGTTCTGAGCCCCACGTCAGGCTTCCAACCTGGGGGTCTGGCAATGTGAGGAGGAATTTCCAGAGATTTAGACTTTGAGGACTAGCAGGATTTGATTGCAGGATTTCGACAGGACTAGGGGAAACAGAGACTCCACTCTTGGAGGGCACACACAACCCAGGGCAAGGAGCAGTGACCCCATAGGAGACTGAACCAGACCCACCTGCTAATGTTGGTGAGTATCCTGCAGAGGCGAGGGGTGGCTGTGGCTCACTGCAGGGACAAGGACACTGGCAGCAGAAATTCTAGGAAGTACTCCTTGGCATGAGCCCACCCAGAGTCCGCCATTAGCCCCACCAAAGAGCCTGTAGCCTCCAGTGCTGGGTCACCTCAGGCCCAAAAACCAACAGGGAGGGAACTCAGCCCCACCCATCAGCAGACAAGCAGATAAAAGTTTTACTGAGCCCTGCCCACCAGAGCAAAACCCAGCTCTACCCACCACCAGTCTCTCCCATCAGGAAGCTTGCACAAGCCTCTTAGATAGACTCATCCACCAGCGGGCAGACAGTAGAAGAAAGAATAGCTAAAATCCTGCAGCCTGTAGAACGAAACCACATTCACAGAAAGATAGACAAAATGAAAAGGCAGAGGACTATGTACAAGATGAAGGAACAAGATAAAACCCCCAAAAAGCCAATTAAATGAAGTGGAGATAGGCAACCTTCCAGAAAAACAATTCAGAATAATGATAGTGAAGATGATCCAGGACCTTGGAAAAAGAATGGAGGCAAAGATTGAGAAGATGCAGGAAAAGTTTAACAAAGACCTAGAAGAATTAAAGAACAAACAACAGAAATGAACAATACAATAACTGAAATGAAAAATACACTAGAAGAAATCAATAGCAGAATAACAATAACTGAGGCAGAATAACAGATAAGTGACCTGGAAGACGGAATGGTGGAACTCACTGCTGTGGAACAGAATAAAGAAAAAAGCATGAAAAGAAATGAAGACAGCCTAAGAGACCTCTGGGACAGCATTAAACACAACAACATTCGTATATAGGGGTCCCAGAAGGAGAAGAGAGAGAGAAAGGACCCGAGAAAATATTTGAAGAGATTATAGTTGAAAACTACTCTAACATGGGAAAGGAAATAGCCACCCAAGGCCAAAAGTGCAGAGAGTCCCAGGCAGGATAAACCCAAGGAGAAGCACGCCGAGACACAGAGGAATCAAACTGGCAAAAATTAAAGATAAAGAAAAATTATTAAAAGCAACAAGCAAAAAACAACAAATAACATACAAAGGAACTCCTATAAGATTAACAGCTGATTTCTCAGCAGAAACTCCACAGACCAGAAGGGAGTGGCACGGTATATTTAAAGTGATGAAAAGGAAGAAACTACAACCAAGATTACTCTTGCTGGCAAGGATCTCATGCAGATTTGACGGAGAAATCAAAAGCTTTAAAGACAAAAGCCAAGAGAATTCAGCACCACCAAACCAGCTCTACAACAAATACTAAAGGAACTTCTTTAAGTGGGAAACACAGAGAAGAAAAGGACCTACAAAAACAAACCCAAAACAATTAAGAAAATGGTCATAGGAACATACATATTGAAAATTACCTTAAATGTGAATGGACTAAATGCTCCAACCAAAAGACACAGGCTCGCTGAATGGATACAAAAACAAGACACATATATATGCTGTCTACAAGAGACCTACTTCAGACCTAGGGACACATACAGACTGAAAGTGAAGGGATGGAAAAAGATATTCCATGCAAAAGGAAATCAAAAGAAAGTTGGAGTAGCAATACTCATATCAGATACAATAGACTTTAAAATAAAGAATGTTATAAGAGACAAAGAAGGACACTACATAATGATCAAGGGATCAATCCAAGAAGAAGATATAACAATTATAAATATATATGCACCCAACATAGGAGCATATCAATACATAAGGCAACTGCTAACAGCTATAAAAGCAGAAATTGACAGTAATACAAAAGTAGTGAGGGACTTTAACCCCTCACTAACACCAATGGACAGATCATCCAAAATGAAAATAAATAAGAAAACAGAAGCTTTAAATGACACAATAGGCCAGATAGATTTAATTGATATTTATAGGACGTTCCATCCAAAAACAGCAGATTACACTTTCTTCTCAAGTGCACACGAAACATTCTGCAGGAGAGATCACATCTTGGGTCACAAATCAAGCCTCAGTAAATTTAAGAAAATTGAAATCATATCAAGTATCTTTTCTGACCACATCACTATGAGATTACAAATGAATTACAGTGTAAAAAACGTAAAATACACAAACACATGGTGCCTAAACAATACATTACTAAAGAACCAAGAGATCACTGAAGAAATCAAAGAGGAAATCAGAAAATACCTAGAGACAAATGACAATGAAAACACGATGATCCAAAACCTATGGGATGCAGCAAAAGCAGGTCTAAAAGGGAAGTTTACAGCAAAACAGTCTTACCTCAAGAAACAAGAAAAATCTCAAATAAACAATCTAACCTTTCACCTAAAGGAACTAGAGAAAGGACAAACAAAACCCAGTTAGTAGAAGGAAAGAAATCATAAAGATCAGAGCAGAAATAAATTAAATAGAAACAAAGAAAACAATAGCAAAGATCAATAAAACTAAAAGCTGGTTCTTTCAGAAGATAAACAAAATTGACAAACCATTAGCCAGACTCATGAAGAAAAAGAGGGAGAGGACTCAAATCAATAAAATTAGAAATGAAAAAGGAGAAGTTACAATGGACACTCAGAAATACAAAGCATCCTAAGAGACTACTACAAGCAATTCTATGCCAATAAGATGGACAACCTGGAAGAAATGGACAAATTCTTAGAAAGGTATAACCTTCCAAGACTGAACCAGGAAGAAATAGAAAATATGAACAAACCAATCACAAGTAATGAAATTGAAACTTGGATTAAAAATCTTCCAACAAACAAAAGTCCAGGACCAGATGGCTTCACAGATGAATTCTACCAATCATTTAGAGAAGAGCTAACACCCATCCTTCTCAAACTCTTCCAAAAAATTGCTGAGGAAAGAACACTCCGAAACTCATTCTACGAGACCACCAACATCCTGATAACAAAACCAGACAAAGATACTACAAAAAAAAAGAAAATTACAGACCACTATCACTGATGAATATAGATGTAAAAATCCTCAACAAAATACTAGCCAACAGAATCCAACAACACATTAAAAGTATCACACACCATGATCAAGTGGGATTAATCCCAGGGATACAAGGATTCTTGAATATACACAAATCAATCAATGTGATATACCACATTGACAAATTGAAGAAGAAAAACCATATGATCATCTCAATAGACATTGAAAAAGCTTTTGACAAAATTCAATGCCCATTTAGGATAAAAACTCTCCAGAAAGTGGGCATAGACAGAACCTAACTCAACATAATAAAGGCCATATACAACAAACCCACAGCAAAGATCATTCTCAATGGTGAAAAACTGAAAGCATTTCCTCTAAGATCAGGAACAAGTGAAGGATGTCCACTCTTGTCACTATTATTCAACATAGTTTCTGAAGTCCTAGCCACGACAATCAGAGAAGAAAAAGAAATAAAAGGAATCCAAATTGGAAAAGAAGAAGTAAAACTGTCACTGTTTGCAGATGGCATGATACTATACATAGATAATCCTAAAGATGTCACCACAAACCTACTAGAGCTAATTAATGAATTTGGTAAAAATGCAGGATAAAAAATTAACACACAGAAATCTCTTGCATTCCCATACACTAACAAAAAAAGACCAGAAAAAAATTAAGGAAACAATGCCCTTCACCATTGCAACAAAAAGAATAAAATACCTAGGAATAAACCTACCTAAGGAGGTAAAAGAACTGTACTCAGAAAACTGTAAGACACTGATGAAAGAAATCAAAGATGACAAAAACAGATGGAGTATACCATGTTCTTGGATTGCAAGAGTCAATACTGTGATAATGACTTTACTCCCCAAAGCAATCTACACATTCAATGCAATCCATATCAAGTTACCAATGGCATTTTTTACAGAACTAGAACAAAAAAACTTAAAATTTATATGGAAACACAAAAGACCCCAAATAGCCAAATCAATCTTGAGGGAAGAAAAAAGGAGCTGGAGGAATCAGACTCCCTGACTTCAGACCATACTACAAAGCTACAGTAATCAAGACAAGATGGCACTGGCACAAAAACAGAAATATAGATCAATGGAACAGGATAGAAAGCCCAGAGATAAACCCAGACACCTATGGTCAACTAGTCTATGACAAGGGAGGCAAGGATATACAATGGCGAAAAGACAGCCTCTTCAATAAATGGTGCTGGGAAAACTGGACAGCTACATGTAAAAGAATGAAATTAGAACACTCCTTAACACCATACACAAAAATAAACTCAAAATGGATTCAAGACCTAAATGTAAGACCAGACACTATAAAACTCTTAGGGGAAAATATACGAAGAACACCCTTTAACATAAGGCACAGCAAGATCTTTTTTGGCCCACTTCCTAGAGAAATGGAAATAAAAACAAAAATAAACAAATGAAACGTAAAACCTTTTGCACAGCAAAGGAAACCATAAACAAGATGAAAAGTCAACCCTCAGAATGGGAGAAAATATTTGCAAATGAAGCAACTGACAAAGGATTAATCTCCAAAATTTACAAGCAGCTTATGCATCTCAATATTAAAAAAACAAACAACCCAGTCCTAAAATGGGCAGAAGCGCTAAATGGACATTTCTCCAAAGAAGACATACAGATGGCCAAGAGGCACATGAAAAGCTGCTCAGCATCACTTATTATTAGAGAAATGCAAATCAAAACTACAAATGAGGTGTCACCTCACACCAGTTAGAATGGGCATCATCAGAAAATCTACAAACAACAAATGCTGGAGAGGGTGTGGAGAAAAGGGAACACTCTTGCACTGTTGGTGGGAATGTGAATTGATACGGCCACTATGGAGAGCAGTATGGAGGTTCCTTAAAAAACTAAAAATAGCACTACCATATGACCCAGCAATCCCACTACTGGGCATATATCCAGAGAAAACCATAATTCCAAGAGACACATGCACCCCAATGTTTATTGCAGCACTATTTACAATAGCCAGGTCATGGAAGCAACCTAAGTGTCCATCGTCTGATGAATGGATAAAGAAGATGTGGCACCTATATACAATGGAATATTACTCAGCCATAAAAAGGAACAAAACTGAGTCATCTGAAGAGACGTGGATGGATCTAGAGACTGTCATACAGAGTGATGTAAATCAGAAAGAGAAAAATAAATATCGTATATTATCGCATATATGTGGAATGTAGAAAAACGGTACAGATGAACCGGTTTGCAAGGCAGAAATAGAGATACAGATGTAGAGAACAAACGTATGGACACCAAGGGGGGAAAGCAGGGGTGGTGGTGGTGTGATGAAATGGGAGATTGGGATTGATATATACAACACTAATATGTTTAAAATAGATAACTAAGAAGAACTTGCTGTATAAAAATAAATAAAATAAAATTCAAAAAAAAAAAAGAAATCCTGCCATTTGCAACAACATGGACGAACACTGAGAGCATTTGTTAAATGAGACAAAAAAAGAATAATGTATGATCTCACTTATATACAGAATGTAAAACAGTTGAACTTACAAAAACAGAGGGTAGAAGAATGATTTAAAAACTGAGTGTTTTTTCAAACTGGTGAAGCTACGTTGATGATCTTAGCCACCTCTTGTAGCACAAGTTTCTTTTCGGGTCTGTAATAAATTCGATGACACAGGAGGCAAATAACTGTGTGGTTAAGGGTGCAGGCGTCGGAGCCAGAGTGCCCAGTTGTGAAGGCAGCCCCTTGTCTCTCACAATTCAGCTCCCTGAATTGTCACAACTCATTTTCCTTGGCCTCACTTTCCTCATCAGTGTAATGCGGGTAATAGTACCTGCTTCACAGACTGTGGCTGAGGATTGAACAAATTAACACATGTGAAGTCCTTGGACCAGTGTCTGACCCAGTAAATGATCAACCAATTTTAGTTATCATTGGTGAGTGCAAAATAATTGTTCACGTAATTGGAGGCTCATTCATTTTTAACATAAATCTTCTCTAAAAGTGTTACAAAAACTTCATTTTTCTCTTGTTCATCATATAAAACTTTTTTGAATACCCATTACGTACCAATGCATTTGTACTAAGTGCTGGGGACAAACTATAAACTTTATATGTATATAAATGATCTGGCCTCAAATAACTTGCCATCTGCTGGTGGAGTAAGGGGAGGGTGCTGGTAGGCCGTGCTCACAAGGGTGCAGTGCGATTGAATACGGGCACAGCCCAGGGTTGGGGGTGGAGGGAGGCCCAGAGAAGGATAAGGGAACTTTCTAATCTGGATATTTTAAGTGGTAAAAATTTGTAATTAACCATGTTGAAAGGGGGTCTTATGAACACGTGTCTCATCATGCTTACAGATTAATCAACATACATGCCCAGGTGTAAATGTTTCTTGGATATTTGCACCCTTTATTAAAATTACCAGTGATTGTGCAAGTCTAAAAGGCAGACAGACCTCTAGTGGCTTACTACACTGCCTATAGAGCTGTCTGCTTTTAAATAAACTCTTAAACTGCGGAGGTTTAAAAATCACTGGATCGGCTTCTTCAAGAGGGCTGGATTATTAGCTGTTGTTTCCCGGAGCTGCTATTCTGCTTACATTTCTAAGTTTGTTATTTGTAATTTGCTGTGGACAGAGGAATTAGGTAAGCGTGTTTATTAGGATTATATTTAAAATCAAATATAACAGATTTAGTAGTCTCACCTGACAGGAAAGTGGAAGCATTTGTAAATGGATTTTTATGCGGTAGTGTGTGGGGTGGACTGTAGTGGTTTTTGGAGGCTGATTTGCTTATTTCCTGGTCCTTAGGTGGCTCTGGTTGCATTTGATGGGATAGTGACTTCTTGGTAATTAAATGACCTAAATTCTACTTATAGTGACATTTTTCTAACAGAAGTTGTGCCTCTCTTCTAGTATTTCAGTATGTAGTAGGTTCACTTTTATCCTACTTGTCACCATCTTCATTTTTTATGAGCTCGAATCATATCCTCTCTCATCCTTCCTTGTCTCTATAGTCCTCACACTTAAGTCTAAGGTCCACAGCAGTTTCTCTAACCTATTGAGTTAGTTGATGAGATGGATCATATCTGGCGCACTCCTATCTAGCCTTCAGAGCCCAGTTCAAATACCCACTCTGAGAAACTTTTTCTTAGGATGAATCATCTTTCTCATGCAGAATTGTTTATATCTGTACTTCCATAACACTTTTAATCCTCCTACTGTAACTCTTAATATATGTAACATGTTTATATCTATGTGCCTATCTTCTTAGTTGGACTAGAGCTTTTTTGAAGTCACGTCCATCCATCTCTCAAAATGCATTACCAAAAATTGTCACTTGCTGATTATTGATTGCACAAAAAGATGGTATTTTATGGCTTGCACTCATTTTCTTTTTGATGATACCCGTCATTTGTGACATACCCTACCCAGTCATCCACTCATCCTCCCACCACACAGACATGTGGTCACGTGCGTGTGCATGCACACACCTGTATGTTGAACTCATGCTTATAATATCAAAGGTTATTTTTCTTTACTTGTACTGTTAGGTCCACTTATTTAAAACTTCCTACATTTAAGAAGCCTTGCTATTGTTGCAGTTTATAACTCTCGATTTTGCATTTCTGTATCTTTTGGAGTGCAGTTTGATGTTGTTGGCTTAGCTGGGAAGGGCTAAGTTCAGGAGTTCAGCTGGACAGGAGGAAGGAGCTGACAAGTACTGTAAATTGTATGTGCTAGATGTCAAATTCCACAATGTGGGGAGAGTTGGCATCTAGTTGTATTTGTCAAGCAGTCATTCCCCTGAAAGCAGCATTTCTCTTCGAGGAGTTGCTGTTTACCCATACGATGTAATTCTGTTGAAGATGACTTCAGTGACTAGTCAGCAGCTCATCTTCCAGACTGAGTCACTCATGGTCCTTTCCTGAAAACTTTAAAGTCTGGAAAAGGGGTGGATTGAGGTAGAATTGGGGGTGGGGTATGAAATTTGTGACCTGGTGTAGGTGTGGAGTTGCCTCCTCTTCTTGTCTGAACAAGGACTTTTCTAAGACAGAGGGAAACAGACCAGTGATCCTAATCTAGGCAGAGGCCCTGTGGAAAAAGTAGAGACCCCAGGATTCTATGGGTAGAGAAACCAGGGTTGAGAGCAGGACCCCACTGGAGCCAAGCTCTGGCATAGCATCCTTGCATGTTTCCTGCTTCATTTCCACTCTTCTCAGATTGGTGGTGAAACTGATCACGTCCTAGGTGAGTGAGATAAATCTCCTAAGGGAGAGTGGGCAGGGGAAGGGAGAAGAGAAAGGACACCTGGGTGTTTCACTGTACTTATTAACCTCAGATTGATCCTGAGGGACTCTGAATCCTTTACCCATGCAAGGGTTTGTCTTTGTCTAGCAAGTTCTCTGTCTAGTATATAAACTAATTTACTGCACTTCATCCAAACATCATGGAAGCATAGCTATCTTTGAGTTGTTATTTGTGCAGAACTCTATCAGTAACTTTTAACAAGTAAATAGTAGTTCTTTTGAATTAAGACTTCTGTTAATATTTACTTAGTGCATATTTACTGAGCTGCCACTAATGTCAGCCATCAGAGTATATGAAGATAAAAGGTTCACTGAAACAGATAGACTCAAACTCCAAGTAGCTTACAATCTAGCACAAGAGGAAAAAAAAAAACCACAAAAAACGCAGATAAGTGCATAACAAACCACAAGGCAAGGTGTAATATAATAGAGGTCATAAAAATCATATTTAATATGTGAGTTTGGTAGAAAAATAGATGATTTTCAGCTGAGGGGAATCAGGGCTAGCTTTATTCAAGATCCTTGTAAAGCTTGGGTGGCCCTGTCAGGTCCTGCTGATTCAACTGCATTTCAGATGTCAGTCAGGTTTAGGATTTCCAGTGTACACAGTGATTCAACATATTTCCATGTTTTCAGTCTGTCAGGTAAAAAGCGCTTCTACATTTCCAGGTTTCAAGGTAGGGAGACCAAGGGAGGCCAAGGCAGGGACAGGGAACAGTGGAGAGATGCAAGAGGCAAAGATAGAAAAATGGAAGGAGGGTATGGTATCCAATTCTACAGGTAGAATTGACAAATGTTAGAATGTAGTGTAGTATAAAATCAAAAGAGGACCATGATTCATGATCAGTGAAATTGGTCAGAGATGGAGACCCTCCATCCACACCCCTTCACTTTCCCTTAAGACCAGTGGTGTGCGTTTTCAAATTTCTGATATCGTCATTGAACGTGAGGATCAAGGTCAACCAAGACTTTGACTTCACATACATAGTAGCAAATGACACATTAAGCAGCTAATATAAATTACTAAGGGAAAGAATATTTTTAGGTAAGTTGGTTAAGCAATGAAAAGAAATGGCATCACATGGAGTGCACCAAAATGCTGTGACTACATCCTTCTTTGTCTTACAGATTGCATTCTACCACCTGGAAGCTATGGTTTAACAAGCTGCACAGTGCCTTAAACACAGAAGCTGATTAATAATTACCTGCTTGATTGCTTGAATTCTTCATATAATGGTTCTCTAAGTATTGGCCGAGCACTACTCTGACCAGGCACAGTTCTAGGCACAGTAAGGACAGAGCAGTGAACAAAATAGTCTCCAATGGAGCCAGTGTTCCAGTGGAAGATATTAGATGAGAAAAAAAAAAGCAAAAGAAAAGCACAAAATATGTAAATATAAATATATAATGTTGAATAGTAAATTGATATGAAAAAGTAAAACTGGGCAAAGGTTAGAGTTAAAAAAAAATGGGAGTGGAGGATTCTATTTCAGTTAGGAAGGTTGAGGAAGGTCTTTTTGATGAAGTGTCTCTGAGCAAGATGAGAGGAGTGAAGGAGTGAGCCATGATAACTGGAGGAGTGAGGAGGGAATGTACTTGGGGAGTAGCAAGGAAGTCAGTGGAGTAAGAATGAATAATAGGGACCGACCGGGAGAGGGTGGTGAAGAGGGTATGGAGATTGATAGCTTCAGAGATGTAGCCAGGAGCTAGACTGAGCATTGGTAGGGTATGCTAAGATTTTTGACATTGCACCAAGTGTGTTGGGGAGCCACTGGTGGGTACCAAGCAGTGGGATGACATGACTGGACTTACATTTGAATAGGATTATCCAGGCTGCTGTTGGGGACAGATTCAAGAATAAGAAGCAGGGTGACAGGAGGCTATTTTGATGATCCTGGTGCATCACGTTGGTTTGAACTGGGATGGCGGGAGTGGAGGTGAAATATAGTAGTGAAATTTGAAGTATATTTTGAAAGTACATGCGAAATAATTTTGTGATACACTGAATATATGACGTGAACAATTAAAGTCAAGGGACGACTCCAAGGCTTAAGTAACTGGATGAGTGAACAACTGGTTTACCGGCATGACGAAGACTGGGAAATGAGCAGGTTTGAGAGTGTTGAGTGCTTTTGGACTGGGTTAGTTTAGAATAGCTCTTAGGTATCTAAGCAGAGCAGTCATAGAGGCGACTTGACACAGAAGGCTGGAATTCAATCAACAGGTTAGAATAGGAGATATAAATTGTGGACTTTTCTGTATATGGCAATGGGCTGACACTGCTTCGTTTCTGGTGTATGACAAAGCTATACTCTGCACCAAGTGCTCGCAATCCACAGATCACACTTCACTGTCCTCTTTAAAAATTACCCTCCCACTCACACAACATAACCTTATTGTTCTATAACATACTTGGAGTTCTCAAGTTCTTTTCTCTCGGGTATTTGAAGACAGTTGAGAATTCTCTGTTCTGTACTCAGTGACCACAGAGACAAATAAATGCACCCCAAAGGTGCCAAGTGAAAAATTTTGGAATATCTCTAAAAGCTAAACTTAAAAAGAATTGAAAGACCATTTTTTAATTTTAATTTTTTATTGAAACTATACTTGGTTTACAAAGTTTCAGGTGTACAGCAAAGTGATTCAGATATATATATGTATATATACATTCTTTTTCAGATTCTTTTCCATTATTACAAGATAGTTGAATATAGTTCCCTGTGCTATACAGTAGGTCCTTGTTGTTTATCTATTTTATATATAGTACTTTGTATCTGTTAATCCTAAACTCCTAATTTATCCCTTCCTACCCCCCCCTTTCCTTTTGGTAACCATAAGTTTGCTTTCTATGTCTGTGAGTCTATTTCTGCTTTGGAAATAAACTCATTTGTATCTTTTTCTTTAAGATTCCACATGTAAGTGATGTCATATAATATTTGTCTCTGTCTGACTTACTTCACTTAGTATGATAATCTCTAGGTTCATCTGAAAGGCAATTTTAAAGAGCTCTTCAGGCTAACTCTCCTGTTGGAGGACACATCAAGGTCATCACAACTAATATAGCTTCAAAGTCATTCTGAAACAACTCTGACCTAGTGTAGCCTGGACTCTTTTCTACCTAATATCCCTGAGGTGACTTCAGGGGACACCTTCAGGACATGGTCACTTGGGAAGTTCAAGAAGAATATCCTACAGATATCCATTAATATCACCAAAGAAATTATTGGGACATACTTGCCTGGGACCCTCCCACCTCCCCTCCATCCTTGGATTCAACTCAAGAGATTCCTGGTGTCTAAAGAGTTTGCATGCTCATAACGAAAGACCTCTTTTGGTAAAGGGTATATTTAACTCTCTGCATGTATGGGTGCGTGGGTAGGGAGAAACATGAGAATGGAGACTTTGCAAGCATTTGTTGTATTTATATCTCTCTCTTCATTTATATAGGTTGAAGCAGGTTGGATGTGCCTTTCACTATTTGCTCAGATTGATAGAATTGCCTCTCCCTTCATCCATTTTTTAGTTGGTGGATCCATGTTGGCTATTGAATGGCTGTCAGCAGCCGTGGGTGCCCTGTTGTTCTTTATGCGATGTCTGTGTCTCTCTAGCAGCTCTTCTACTTGGGTCCCAGCAGCTCAGAGTGGTTCATCCTTTTTGTGTTCCCCATTGTTCTATATTTTTATGGCAGAGGATGCAATCAAAGTTACAAAGGTTTTCTTCCTTGATCCATTGAAGACTCACTGAGTTAACTGAAGATCATGAACAAGTTTCCCTTTTTCATGGAGAGGTCAGCTTTGGAGGTCACAGATGCTAGGAAATAATGTTTTTATGTGGCTACCTACCATATCAAGGAAGGTTAATCTTCTCTTACCGGAGTTATTTTCCAACAATCAACTGAGAGGATACATCTAGGATTGTGGCCTTCTACTCTTCCATCCATGTTACTTTGCTGCCTGAGTCACTGTGCATTGTTTATCCAGAACCCACAGCTTTTATGCTGTCCTTCAAATAATAATGTACTTTATCATACTTGGTAGAAATGTATTAGTCATAAATTGAATTTAGACTCCATTTAATTCAAGAATTTAGAATCAAGGCTTAGGATTATCTTATGACTGTGGCAATACACAATCTTGTGCAATGTCATTTTGACAGGTGAAGATTGAAAATGAAAGCATTATCTACAACCACATTTCTTCAGTGTGATAAGTTCCTAGGGCATTCAGGGATTATTATTTCTAACAAAATGTGCTTGCTGCTTGCCATTCCGCCACCAAAAATAAGTCAGTCTGAGGGTGCTAAGTGTTAGAGGACATTTCTGGGAACTATTTCATCTGGGACCATTTGTAACAAAGCATTCTTGACTTTTTTTACTACCTCCTTCTCTGCTTTCCAACCAGACCAATTTCTGTCAAAAGAGCTGGACCTTTTTTTTTTTTTTTTTTTAAACCAAATATACTTCTTACTGCCAAAATGTATACTGGAAAAATTAACTTAAGCTGGTAGTTTATCCTAACCATTTAAGAACAACTAACTAGGGCTTCCCTGGTGGCGCAGTGGTTGAGAGTCCGCCTGCCGATGCTAGGGGACGCAGGTTCGTGCCCCGGTCCGGGAAGATCCCACATGCCGCGGAGCGGCTGGGCCCGTGAGCCAAGGCCGCTGGACCTGCGCGTCCGGAGCCTGTGCTCCGCAACGGGTGAGGCCACAACACTGACAGGCCCGTGTAACGCAAAAACAAACAAACAAACAAAAAAAACCCATCTAACTATTAATGGGAGTCAGTGCCACCAAACGCACCATGTATTACATATTGTTTTAGGAGGCAGGAGAATTGAGGGAAAAAAAATCATTCAGTGTTTGAGCCGGAAAATCTGGAGTCAGGGAGCTCAAAAGTTCTTCGTTAACAGTTCTGTGACCTTGAACAAGTTACTTTGCCTATCTGATCCCGGCTCTATGCAGCCAAAAATGACTGCCGTAAGAGCAAGTCGGTTGCGTCAAAGACATCAAAGGGTTACACTAGTGAAAATCACCAAGGCTTTGACTAGACACATTGAACTATATATAAATCTATTGCTTTATGCGTTTACACTGTTCGAATTTAGAAACTACTGCCTGTGCACTGTTTTCCGTCTACTTTCCTGCAGGTAAGGTAGTTTATTTTCAGAAAAGAATTGAGGGCACTGTTGCCCTGCCGGAAGATAAGTCCCAGAGAGGTTTTGCGGAGTGGAGTTAACTATAGAGAAACCAGCTGGCTTCGGGGTGCATACAACCGAAATCCGCGGTTGCAGCAACTTCTGCACGAGAGGTGTCCTTTGAGTCCTTTCTCCTACCGCAAGGGTGGAAGAGCACGCCCGCCACAGAACGTGGCACCAGGGTTCACTAGGAGCAACCACTGCAGGAAACGATATTTACAAAGTCACCAGAACGGTTTCAAATAAACCCAGATACTCCCTGCAGGAGGGAGAGGGCGAGGAGGGCAGAGGGAGGATGCAGGTTCCAGAGGCGTCTGTTTTGGGGGCTCTGGAGGATCAGTGAGAGTACCCTTGAGGGAGACGGCGCACAGGGCTGGAAGCGGTCTCCTGGGAGGGTCCGTTAGTCCTCGGGGCCCACGCGACCTTCCCCTCGACCCCTGCTTAGCCGGCTCGGGCGCGCCCGCGGCGTCAGTCTCGCGACCCCCTTTGCCCTCGCGAGTCTCGCGTTCGATCATCCCGGCCCCTTCCAGCCCCGTGCCGCGGAATCCCACTCGCCCATCCAGTAACGGCTTCTGGACCCGTGGCCTCCGACCCTTCCCCCTCTCCTCCACCCCCCCCCCCCGCCCCCGCTCACGAGAGCTGCAGCGCCGCGCGGCTTGGGGAGGGGTAATCCGCCCCGGAACACGTGAGCGGCCCTGGGGCGGGGTCGGCGGAGGCGGCTGAGGGATTTCCCCCACGCCCCCAATGCCGGCCCGCGGTCTCCGCACCTCCCCCGGGGTTCGCACCCGGTCCTCCACATCCCCATTCCCGGGAACGACCCTCCGCTCCTCCACACCTACCGCCCCGCTCCAGTTCCCTCCAAATACCTCCCCCCCCCCCCCCCCCCCCCTGCCCCGCCCCCCCCCCCCCCCCCCCGGGTTTCCCCGGCCCCCGCCGTCGCCCCCCCCCGCCCCCAAGCGGCCCGGCTCTCACGCGCCGCGGAATTCGGCACCGCCTCCATCAGAGCCGAGACCGCGGTTCCGCGGAGCAGCCGCCGCCGTCGCAGCCGGGCCCTCTGCGTCCCCTCCCCGTCCCGCCTCTCGGCCCCTGGCGCCCCAGGCTCCGTCCCCACCCTCCTCCCGCCCCGCTTTCCTCCCTTCTTCCTTCCTCCCCCCTCCTTTCTCCCTTCGCCTGCAGCTCGAGCCGGGGGCGCTAGCCGGGCTGGCAGGAGGGCGGCGGCGGTGGCCCCACCACCATGAGCTTTGAGGGCGGCCCCAGCGGCAGTCGGCGCCGCGGGGAGGAGAGCGGGGACGCCGAGCCGCCCCCGTCGCCTCCGCCGCCGCCGCCGCCGCCGCCAGGAGAGCCAGCCTCGGTCCCCGCGCCCCCGCGCTACCTGCCACCGCTGCCCGCGCCGCCCGCGTCCCCCGAGCGCCCCGCGGGGCCAGACGAGCCGCCAGCGGAGGTGGCCCCGCGGCGCAGCGGCGCGGAGGAGCTGCCGCCGTTAGGGCAGGAGGTGGCCGCGGCTGGCGACTCCGGGGCAGGTCCGAGGCGCCTTCCGGAGACGACGGTCCCGGAGGCGGCGGCGGGGAAGGAGGGCCCCGGGGAGCCGGAGGTCCGCGCGGGTGGGGAGGGAGAGCGGCGGGGCTCCAGCGACCGGCCCGAGACGCGCTCGGTATGCAGCAGCCGCAGCAGCAGCAGCGGCGGCGGCGACCGGCGCTCCGGGCACCAGCACCAGCACCACCAGCCCATCTGCAAGATCTGCTTCCAGGGCGCCGAGCAGGTAAGGCCCGGCGGGCCCCGGGCGCAGCTTGCTGTGGGGTCCGGCAGGGCTGGGCTGGCTCCCGCTCTCGACGGCGCCCTGTCAGCACCACGGACAGCGCCCGCCTCTGGGTTCCTGGGCTGAGCGGTTGCCTGGCGGTTCCTGCGCGTTCCCTTTTCCTTTCCTGTGAAGGCAGATAGAATTGTCCCGGTGGCGAATAGTGTTTGCTTTGGGCTACACTTGATTTTTTCCACCTGGTTTTGCAGTTACACATTCCTCAGGTGTTTTAGTGTTAATGCCATAAGTATCACTTGTGTGAATTCCTTGATGGATCTGGTTTATACGTAGAGACAAACCTGTATTCCTTTTCTACAGGTGTATCGTGAGGCATATAGTCTTAGAGGACAAACGGGGTGAGTCATGTCAAAACCAAAAAGGGCAGGGTCTTTCCTTATTGCCCATTTTGGTGACTCAATATCACTGAGGTGAAAAGCATGTTAGAGTTTTCATAAGAGAACTAAAACTACTTTGACCTTGTGAAAGAAAGAAACACAATTCTAAAATTATAAACTCCATTAGAGGTGCATGCAAACTTACATGCGAGTAATCACAAAGACAACAGGGATAATACATCTCTCTTAAAAAATGTGTGGTCTGAGAAAACATTAGGTTTAATATTTTTCAAAGTAAGGAAATTGCATAAGAATATGCAGGCTTTCAGGAATATAGTCCCCTAAGTCAATATTTATGATGCTACAGTTAGAAAAAATAAAAGCATAATGCTATTGCAAGCTACTTTCTGGGATGGCATGCATTTCTTCTTTAGCAATGATTAAGAATAACTGCAGAGGAATTGCATCTGACCGCCCACTTAAAAGTTATTAAAGAGATTTAATAGTACAGCTTTTCCCCTAGGGTATTGGGAGCCGTATCCTGCAGATATTTCGTATGTTGGTAGAACATTTATGTCATAACTCTAAGTAATATCTTTGAAATAGTTTTAAGACTTTAGTTGCATTCCCACCAGAGGTATGAACATTTAATTTCATTTTCTAGGATAGAGTTTGATGCTTGTATCCTTCTGGGTAAATGGCTTTGAAAGAAAAGAAAGCAACTGTTGGATTTTTAAAATAGAGACACAATATAAATATTCATACTGAGTTGTTTTCTTTCCAGGGGGAGCTGTTAAACCCCTGCCGATGTGACGGGTCCGTTCGGTATACACATCAGCTTTGCTTGCTGAAGTGGATCAGTGAGAGGGGTTCCTGGACCTGTGAACTCTGCTGTTACAGATACCATGTCATAGCCATTAAAATGAAGCAACCTTGCCAGGTAGACATTTGTGACATATTTTTCCCCTTGAAATAATGTTGCTAGACATGAGAATATTTGCATATGCTACTTAAGACATTTTATGCAAATCACACTAAAACCAAGATTTAGAATTTGTAGTGATGTGCTTTGAGAAATCTGTGACATTTTTATCTGAGAAACTCAAAAGCCATTTTTATTCAAATGGTCTCCTTTATTTGTTGTTTATTGATGAAATTATACCCATCCTTGTTTCTAAAAGGGCAAGTTGGTACAAATGTCTTACACTCAATTAACTCAATTTTATTCATTAGAAACGTTACACAAATTATTTTGTAAATTTAAGCATTGAAACTCTAAACGGGCTCCATTTACAGAAAATAGATGCACGTAAAGCAAAACTTTACTAGTCTGGAAACTTTGGTTGAACCTATTAGTTCTAATCTGAACAGTCTTTTTACTTAGCCAAGCTTTCTTTTTCATATGAGTTTTTTTCACAGTTACATTTTGCCTACTTTCATTCATTGCTCTGTTCAGCTACATAGTGGATGCAGAAGTATTCCCAACAGTTACTCTCAATGATACTACCGAAATTGTATATATTCTTAAAACTTTTAGTGCATAATCACATAATAACATAATGCCCATAACCCGACAAAAGCCCATGGAAAAATAGGCTTTTGGTTTTTTTTGGTATAGTGGAACGGATCCAGGTTCTTGGAATAGACTGGTGGGATGTAAAATAATATTAAGAATACGACATCTTAGATTAAAGCAGAATAGTGTGTAATTGATGAGATCTGACAATGACCTGGGACTGAAGTTCACCAGACATAAAAGAGTAGGTTCAAAACACAGAGACGAAGGAGGTAATGGAAGGAAAAGGAAGAGGGACTTAAAGTTAGGAGGGAAACAGTGATAAGATCTAGTGTTCTCTATTTCTACTTAAATTACCAAATTTAGTTTGCATTGAGCAATAAAACAGGTGAAATTGTTAGTGATTGCAGAAGGAATCTGGATGCTGAATTAATAATTTAAATTTCATAGTTTTTAATTTGTGCATCCTTCGTATAGTTGCAATTAATTTGCATCTCTGATAGTCACCATTTAAGGCATGACTAGCAGGTATGAAATGAAAGTATGAATTTTCTCAAGCTGATCTCAGGCTTATAAATAATTTGGAAAGAAGATGAATAACTAATGTGGATGAATGATGTTATCACGGTGAAGATAGGCACAAACCTGACATATTTTCTCAGAACTGCTAATTGATTGAACTACTTGGTATCAATTTATTGATCCATCGTTCTCTTGAAAAACAGAGGGAACCATGTCCAAATACCAGAATATGAGTAGTATAATTGATCTGCAATAATTTTATGAATAGAGTATGTGGAGATGAGAAATGGAGAGCTTTGAGGCTCCAGTGAAAAGTCCCATGAGAAGTGCTATGGTCAGATGTTCAAGAGCTGAAGTAGATTGCTAAATATTTCAAAAACTTTAACTTATGGCCACAATATATTAATTCACTTGGGCTGGTTACTTCTGAAGTAAATATAAATAGGTCCTTGATATAATTTTAAAATAGAGAAGAGACAAAGGGTTGGGGCAAAAATACTATTTACTAATTCTAATCCTATAGCAAAATGAGTTATTACTGTATTTTGCTTCATTTAAAAAAATCAATAATCATTTTAACAAAAACAGTTCCCGAAGTGTGTATATGATATGAGCAAAAAATCAAAAGAAAACAAAAAGCAACCAAAAGCCAAAAACTAACCTGGTATTACTAATACATTTAAGATTAATTTTATTATGACATATGCAAAAACTGCCGTAATCGGTAGCCTGATCTGTTTGTTGCAGTGAACTGCAAAATAATATTTAGAAACCAAACTGATATGAGTATGAGGCTGATACTTCAGATCATGCCTGAGAACATAACTTACCAGGACTGCATTATACGTTTATAAAGCTCAGGACACTTAATGAACAGAAATCAGTTATAAAATCCAAAGTGTGGATTATTATACCCAGGAGTAGTTTATTCTCAGATAAAATGTGACTGATTGTCTGACATCTCTGTTACTGATGACCCAGAAACTGAGCATTTACTCTGATTTTTGGCTTTCTCCCTTGCTGGTGTGAGGCCAATCAGATTTAGCATTTATCATATCCGTGCTTTTATGGCATGGCAGAGATCCATTTCCTCAGGATCAAACAGGAACCATGTTATGACCCTCCCCTTCACTTTCCATATCCCTTTGTTCTAAGTACAGAGCCCTCCCAGAGCTGTGAGTGGGTGGTTCCTTGGATGTTCAGGAGAATAATAAACATTTACCGAACACTTACTTTGTGCCAGGCACTGTTCTAAGTGCTTTACACGTAGTGATACTGATATTTAGTCTTCAAAATAAACCTGTGAGGTAGAGAATATTGTTATCTAACCTCTACTAGGTGCATGTCTAGTAAAAGGCAAAGCCAGGATTCAAACCGTCTGGCTCCGAGGTTCATGGTCTTAGCCACTGTGCCCCCCCTGGAAAGTGTTCCTTTCAGCTCCCTTGTAGCCATCCTGATGTGTCTGGGCCCACCACGACTTATCCTGTGCTATGCTAAGTCAAGCAGGAACTGGTTTCAGCCTGAGTCTCTACGAGGGTCTAGAAAGGCTTCGACTATCTATTGCTGGGCAGTCAAACCACCTCATATACTTAGTGGTTTAAACAACCACCATCACGTATTATCTCTTAAGAGTCTGCGGGTTGACTGAGATCAATTGGGAGGTTGCTGTCCACATGCGGCATCATTCTGGGGCTGTGATCACTAGAGTTTTGACTGGATGGGAACATGCAAGGTGGCTCACTCGTTTGACTTGCTGTTTGTGCTGGCTGTTGGTTGGAAGCTCAGTTGGGGCTGTCAGCTGGTTACTCACTTCTCTTTCCATGTGATGTGGATGGCTCACAACCGTGATGATTGGGTTCCAGGAGCATAAAAGAGGAAGTTGCAGATCTCTGAAGGCCCAGCCTTGGAAGTGACATGGCTTTATGTCTGCTGCACTCCCTTGATTGAAGCAAGTCACAGGAACAACCGCTGGAGTCTGCCCTTCTTTAAAGGGAGTGGACACCTTTAATCCACAATAGGAGACAGCTTCTAAAATGGCCCTCTCTGCCTACTCTGGTCTTTACATTTGATCCTCATCAGGTCCAGGTCAGTCAACAGGCATCACCATAACTTCCCTCCCAGGGCTCAGAAATCAAGAAGGTTAAAAAAATGTATGGGAGTTTGACTTCATCAGTGGTGCTTGATGCATATACTAAACCACTTTCAGAAGTGATTATTGCCACGATGTACCTCTGGGTGCTCAGAGGGACATGGGGATAGAGAAGGAGAGGAAGAGCTAACGAGGAAGCAGGTGTGTGTGAGGAAAACATGTTGCACTGTGTCCAAAACCTTAGTTTTAGACACAGAATTCTAATCTCAATGAGAATTTGGGTCTAAATCTCCCCATTTCATGAGATTTTAGTGATGGTTAATCTGTTTAATCATGTTTAGTGCTTAAACACGACCCAATAGAAAACTGATGTATCCTCTACAATATATTTAAACTTTAATTACTGTATCATTAGCAGTAGGAGTTAATTAAGACATTAGAAATAATTAACATGCATTTACGTTCCTACCTCCTTGCAGAATCTCTTTTATTGATTACCATATTCAAGATGATGCATTAATGATATTTTAAGAGTAAAAGCTAATTCTGTTTTGAATCTCACAGTATGGTATAAAATAAGTGCAATCTAAGAACGTATAAGATCAAATTTATTTTGAGATGGTGATACTTTAAACTAATTAAGCGAGTATATTTAGGTTTATGAATGCTTTCAGTACTTTTTCGAGAAATAGAGATGTTTGAAGAGATAACATTTACTAGATGAAGTGTTGTATGGGAAACTTTAAACTTTTTGTAAGAGATGGACTATAATGCCTAAACATAGGAAAATAGAGCGTTAACGGAAGGCAATAGCTGTGTTACCGTGGACGAGTTACTTAACTATTTGTGCCTCAGTTAACTCATCTTTAAAAGATAATAATGGCACCTGTTTTATACATATTTTGAGGATGAAATACATACATACCTACAGAGTGCTTAGAATGGTGCTAACAACAGTAGGTGCCATTTTAATGTTGGCTCTGATGATTGTTACTTGTTCAATCAGCTAGCAGATGGGGACCTTCATTTGCTCACAGCAACAGTGCTCACAGGTCCCTGTTATCTCCTCCAATCTCTTGTCACCAAAATGAAGTTAATGACTCTTCTTTCCATATCATTCTTTATCTCTGGATATTTACTCCCTGCTTTTTCTAGGTGAGCCCACCTTGGTTTCTGACCAAATTTGTTATTGTAAATACAGAAGGAATCAGCATTTAAAAAATCAGATGTAGGGCTTCCCTGGTGGCACAGCTGTTGAGAGTCCGCCTGCCGATGCAGGGGACACGGGTTCGTGCCCCGGTCCGGGAAGATCCCACATGCCGCGGAGCGGCTGGGCCCGTGAGCCATGGCCGCTGAGCCTGCGCGTCCGGAGCCTGTGCTCCGCGACAGGAGAGGCCACAACAGTGAGAGGCCCGCGTACCGCAAAAAAAAAAAAAAAAAATCAGATGCAGTGAGCTATAATGATCTCAGCACATGGGAGCATATTTACTCTCCAGTCATCCCTCCCCATGGGTCTTCATTGGAGTCAGCTCATAAGCGGAGTTATGAGATGCTTTTGCATGTGGCCAAGCACAAGGCAGCGCTCTTCGGCATCACTGGGTACTGGTGTGTGTTTATGCTTTGGAAAGGCCCCTGGTGGTTGGGGTGTATGTGAGTAAAGCAGGAGGTTGAAGAACCCCCAGAGATCCCGGGCAAGGGGCAATCGCA
The DNA here is from genome assembly GCF_005190385.1 of Monodon monoceros. Lineage (NCBI taxonomy): Eukaryota > Metazoa > Chordata > Mammalia > Artiodactyla > Monodontidae > Monodon > Monodon monoceros. The sequence goes on along the minus strand of NW_021703768.1, from coordinate 14,701,488 downwards.
AAGGGCACAGGCAGGTAGTCCAGCATCAGTCACAGCGAATTGTGGTGTCCATCAGCGTTTTTTCCTCCTTTGTTACTCAGAGCACCAGAGGAAAGGACTGGCAAGGGACTTGCGGAGTAGGGATTGAGACTTGCAGATGGGCCCACCTGTCTTTGCGGATAGTAGAGCCCTGGCCATCTTTACCAGCCTTTAACTTTTGTATTAGTCTTCCCCTTACTGCTTTTCCTTTAAACTCTTCTTACAGCAGTGAGAATGACTGGAGAGACTCCTAGGAAGGAGGGTAGTTTTCATTTTTATCCATATTCTTATCACGATGGGGTTCATCATGATAGTTTTGAATTAGAGAGGAAGTTGGCACCAGGTAGGTTCGCCTTGGCTACTGTTGTTCTGAGGTACAGCTTCCGAACCTATCTGTAAAGCGTTTATAGAACTTGAAGGAAATTCTTGAGGGCCCTCTGATCATTATTCTCCTAAATAGGGCTCTGTCATGAAAGGGGTATTTGCTTCTTCAGAACTGATTAAGTTGTTCTCATGACATAGCTGATGCACTAGAAGAAGCTGGCAAATCCTCACTGAAAATTGACTGCGGTCTTGAAAGCGTATTAAGAAAACGCCAGCGCGTGACAGTGTTGCATGCTGTCAGCTGAAATACTTCAAGGCGTCTGTGTTTTACGGATTAAGAATGTCTGCATACATACAGCCTGGGTGAAGCGGTAAAGCCACCACTTTTACTTTTTCTCTAACTGCTGCTCTTATTAACATCCTCTGTAGGTTTGATAGCAAATGACGAGCAGAGGGGAAGCTTTTTATTACCATGCCTGAATAACTAAGGAACAGTGTTAAAACGTAATATTTAAATACATGTACTGACATATTTGATAGGTAATTAAAAACGTCAGAATTAACAAAGAGCACATCACGAGGCAACTCTCTGGCCTTTGAGGTGATTTTTGTTTCATTTGCTTACTAATTCTCAAAACGCTCAAATCTGCATTTTACTCACTAGAACAGATTAATGATCCTCTAGTGAATGAAATATGTAAATTATACTTTGTCTACTACTATAGCCATCTTATTTACTGTATAGACCATATGTACAGTGATTTTACAATTTGTTTCAAAGCCAGATGGTTCTGAGATGGTAGTAAAAAAAAAAAAAAAGATGGGGACCATTTAGGGCACCGTGGACTGGTGTTTGCTTTTATCCTTTATGCAGAGAGGATTGGGGCTGATGTGGTCCCAATGGTGATAACTCTCCAGAACTTTCTTCTCCACATGTGTTTGCTATTCTACATTCTTTATAGCTCTTTCTAAATGTATTTTCCTTTCGACGCCTTTCTCTTCTTTGCTCTCTTGGCCTCTCCACTCAGCTGCCTGTAGAAGAAAGGAAGATCTGAGTGGGACAGATTTTGGAAAAGATTATGTGATGCAGCTCAATGTAGCTTGACAGTCATTTTCTTGGTCACTTTGTGGGTATTCAGTGAGTATTTGTGGTATGAATGAGTGAATGAATACGTGAGTCAGTGTTTTAGAAAGGTAGAGAGAATCATGGGGGTCATGTTCATACTTCTGCAGTGAGAATATGACTTAAGGAAACAAGTTGCATTTACCGCTCACCCATTAGCCATCTACTGTCAATTTTCAACTTGCTCTTAAATTGATCTGATAATTCTATTCTGAATCTGCCTGGGAAAATATGTTCAGTTCTTCAGACCACAGGAAGAAGTCTTAAGAGCAGGATCTATTTTTAAAAACCTAAAATAAAAAAAAAAATGCTTCCAGTGAGACATATCTGCTCTTTTCAGAAAATAAAATGTCATGAGAAAAGCCTCCGTGAATGTGAAATTACCCATGTGTGACACACTTGGTTTCTTGAGGTTGTCACTGGTTGAAGGATTTCATCTAGCATTTGTTCAGAGAATTTGAATAATTTGTTGGAAATTTTACTGTATGATTGAAGATACAGATGAACTGCTAGGAATGTCTACTGGGTATAATATTTTTGATGTGAAATCTGCCACGGGGCTGAAAACAAGGTGATGGATTTTTTTTTTTTTTTCCAATGAGCAGTTTGTACAGCTGCAACATAACTTCGAAAATGAGTTTCCACTGGTGAGTACAATACTCCAACACAGGGAAAGGCAGCAAGAGAACAGACTCTTTATCCCTTACTCATTTCCTGCTTTGTCTTGGCGCGTGGCTTTGCTGTGATGTGACTGATGTTTGCTGAAAGGATTGGAACAAAGGAAACTCAGCTTCCTTCTATTTTCGGACTTTCTAAGAGTAGAATGGGATGACTCTGAGGGCACAGCTAGAGTGCTTCCGACCCTTCAGAGTGGCAGGGAGGGGACGAGATAATCACCTACAATTACAAGTAAATGGATGGCAGACACTGAGGACTTGGCCAAGAAAAACTGCACTTGTGGCTTGTGCTTTCTGTATCCTTGGATATTTGACAGCTTCTTGCCTGTACCCATAACTCATAATTCAACAGCTGTTCTTATGACTCAGCCAAATGAAGTCCCACATGAGTAGAGGTGGGCTGGGAGCAGTCCCGTGGGAAGATGTGACAAAAACCTGGAAGCGTTTCTGTGTAGGTAAAGTCGATAAGAGAACTTACTGGGGAGATATTTCTTATTCAGTCCTTCCTTTAGGTGTATATGCTCTGAAAGCTACTGTCTGGAAACCTGTTTTTTTCTTCAGTTTTCATCTCTTTGACATAGTTCATTTTGACTGATGGCACCTGGGCACTGTATCCTTAACATGGTAACAGAGTTCCATTGCCCTAATGTGCCTTTTGGTTTCATTTCTCATTTTGGTATGCTAATTATGTGCAAGTGGCCAAGGCTTAATTTGGGCGTAGGGGGCCTTCCTCATATGAACTGAGCATCAAGCTCTTATTTCGGGAACCCTCTGGGCACTCCTTTGTTATATATGGACCTGCAGTTGTGCGCTGACACTTACGTGTCATGGCTCCGAGGTACAAAATAGTTCAGATAAACAGGAACTATTTCAAGAAATGTATACAGGCTTGCCTTGGTTTGTTCAGCTTGTTTTTTTTAAAAAAAAAGATTTTAAGAAGGATAACATCTCTCACAAATATTAGGGGATTTTACTTATTGTGAAAGAATATTCCAGAAGCCACGGGAAATACTTTTGCTCTTTTCTCCCCCCGCCCCAGTATTAACTTCTTTTCTGTGTTACATTTGCAGATTTTAATATCAGTATGTATGTAAGTGCCCCCTCTATTAATTTAAAGGAAAAAAATAAAGAAAATTTAAAAAATTTTACCAAATTTTGGTAAAATTAGTTGCAATCTTGAGAGTAGAGTAGTAAAGAGCACAGGATTTGCCAGGCATACATTGAGCATTCAGTATTTCTCTTACCCTCCTTCCACCTCTTTCGTTCTTTTCTTGACATACCCGTATCTTTTTAGTGGGAGCAAGTAGATGGGAGGTTTCCGGGGGAACCTCCAGTTCTTTGGAGAGAAAGACACAGTGAACAGGGGTAACAGCCCTTGCCCACATTGTGTTCTCTAGGACCAACAAGCATGCCCAAGTGCAAACCTGGAAGGTTAAAGAAAATCTTGAATGAAAAATCCCTTTCAATCCCCTCCCGAACTGTCTTTCTTTACCTTTCATACCACAGTAGCTTCTATGAAAGGCATTTTCAGATCTAGACAAGACTTTTCGGCAATTTGAGAAGTAGTAGAAAGAAGCAGGAAAATGCTAAGCCAACAAAATTACAACTAACTGTAGCTTTGAGTGACACATGGTCCTTAGACTACGGGGGGAAAGACACTGAAACCTCCTTGGGTAGTTTAGTGAAACGTGTAAGGATGGGTGAGGAATCTCCCTACCTCCTGTCTGCCTCTTCTCTCTGACCTACACCCTACTAAGACTGAAGATAATATATGTTACATAGGAGGAAATCTGAGGAAGAAATACGTTACTTTCATTTTGGACATGATTAAGCTCTACTACAGTAAACTCTAGGGGAAAATTGTCAAGCATTCCTTGAATTGCTTGTGGGGGAAATTCCAATGCCAAGTGATGGTGAATGCGTGGAGATTATTAATATAACAGGGCATAGCATTGGATGAATATGTGTTTATTTTTCGTTTAGAAGATGATCTTACTCATATCAAGGGGTAGCGTCAAAATATTTCATCTTTTTTCTCCTACTATAAATTAAATAATCAGTACTTCTTTATCGATTATTTTTTCACCGATCAATAAATCACTACCATGTTGCAGGCACTGTTCTAGGTTCTAGAGCTCCAGAATTTGTTAAAACAGGCAAGACCTCTGCTTCTAAATTTAAATTCTTGATGATAAGGGACAAACAGTAAGTAAACAAGCTAGGTAATTTTAGATTATGTTAATAATTCCAGTGGAAAAGAATCTGAGTGATTAAAAAAATGGAATCCTACAACAAATCATGTGATACTGGATTAGAGGTGGGAACATCAGTATAAACTCATGTTTTGCTTAATAGAGATACAAACGGTTACATATGGAAATATTTTCAGATCTGTGCTTGTGCATGGGTTAGTATACACACATACATTTCCTAGCTCTGTCTATTGAGAAGGCCTAATAGTAACACCCCAGTAACAATAAGTTTACCTAGCACCAGATCTTGGTTTCCAAAACCATTCTCCAATAAAAGGAACCAGTCTCATACAAGGTGCTATTCTTACACAAGATGAGACTGGAGTATCTTGCTCCAGAAAGTGGAGTGCTCAAAAAGACAAAAGGATGAGGCATAGCAAAGGAACGTAAGAGCCAACTTGAAAGAGCCCCCAGTGGCTAAACCAGGAGTGATTTGAGCAATGAAACAAATAATGTAGTTTTGGGTTATAACCTAAACTCTAATATGAACATCTATGAGTGCATATTGTTATAAATAAATGACTGATTGAATCAGTAAATGGGGGAAATAGACAATCTCCCTTACAGAAGAATTCCAAATTATTTATTTATATACCGTCCCCTCCAGGAGGTGGACCTCAACTCCCCCTGGCCCTTGAGTGTGGGCTGTACTTGGTGACTTGTTTCCAGAGAGTAGATTGGTTACAGAGTGGAAAGTGGGGAGAGGGAGTAACTTTACAGTGGAGAAGCCTGGCAAATGCTACCTAAGCCCGGTGGCCAAGTTTAACATTATCGGTGATGTCATATTGATACTGTATGCCTTCGGTATGATGTAATGAGACTACTTTATCTCTGTGGTCTTCCCCCTAAAACTCCATAGCCCTAGTTTAACCATGAGAAAAACAGCAGGTCAAACCAAGTCGGGGGACAGTCTGCAAAATACCTGACTGGTACTCTTCAACACTGTGAAGAAAAAACAAGGAAAGTTTGACAAACTGTCACAGAGCAGAGAAAGCTAAGGAGACATGATGACTAAATGTCATGTGGTGTCCTGGATGGAGTCCTGGAACAGAAAAAGGACATTAGGGAAGAACTAGTGAAATCTTAGTAAAGTGCGGAGCTTAGTTAATATTATAGTAACGTACCAGGGTTGGTTTACTAAGTTGTAAATAAATGTACCTTAGCAATGTAAGAGGTTGACAGTAGAGGAAACTGTGCGCAGCATATATGGGAACTCTTTGTACTATCTTTGCAACTTTTATGTACATCTAAAGCAACTTTAAAATTCAGTTTCTTAAAAATTAAAAAAAAATTTTTTATTTTTTGTACGCGCTGTGCGGCATGTGGGATCTTAGTTCCCTGACCAGTGATCCGACCTGCACCCCCTGCAGTGGAAGCACTGCAGTCTTAACCACTGGACCGCCAGGGAAGTCCCCCGTGTTTTGTTTGTTTGTTTGTTTTAAAGGTATGGGGAAGGCTAAGTGTATTTAGTTAGAAGGGGTAGGGAAAGTCTTTGAAGAGATGACGTCCGAGCTTAGATCTAAAGACTGATGTTGATTCCCCTCTGAAAAAACTCTTTGAAGAGCATTCTGGAAGGGGGAGCGGCTAGACTAAAGACTCTAAGTAGGAAAGAGCTTGTTGCGTTGAAGGGAGTAAGAAGAAGTCCACGAGTGAGTAGGAGTAGGAGACCTTGGGGAAGCCGGGATGCACCTTACCACGGAGGCCATCGTGAGGGAGGCGTGTTTCACTCTAGGAGCAATGGACATCACTGTAGAGTCTCAGTCAGAGGAGCAATATAATAAAAGTAACAAATACCTTTGGTTACCTTGTAAAGACTGGGTTGGAAGGAGCCTGGGCTGAGAGCAGGGGTGCTGTTAGAATGCTCCCCGATGGCTGGGAAGGACATAACAGGGGCGCTCATCTTAGGATGATGGCAGCAGAGATGAAGAAGAGTGGATCCATTTGAAAAATGCTTTGAAAGTAGAAGCAAGAGTTAAAAAAATTTTTTGTAATTTATTTTGTGACAAAACACCTGAACTGAGTTGAAGCTGTTTATAGTCTTTATCTCAGGTAGTGTCAACTTTCATGTATTTTGCCATAGAAATATTGTGATTGGTTACAGGATGTTGACCTAGATCCTGCTGAGCATGTGGGATATTACATAATACGATAAAAATGTACCATATCATATTTTAAAAATCTGGACAATTTGGAATTCTGAAACACATATGGCCCAAAGTGTTTTGGGTAAGGGATTTTGGTCTAACATATGGTCTATCTTGTAGAATTGTTCCTTGTGCTCTTAAGAAGAGTGCGTACTCTGCTGTTGTTGAGTGGTGTGTTCTATAAAGGTCTGCTTGGTGTAGTTAGTTTTTAGTGTTGTTCATGTCTTTTATTTCCTTGTTGATCTTTTGTCTAGCTGAAAGTGGGGTATTGAAGTCTCTAAATGTCATTGTTGAATTGTCTTTTTCTCTCTTCAATTCTGTCAGTTTTTGCTTTATATATCTTGGGGCTCTGTTATTAAGGGCAAATACATTTGTAAGTGTTAAATCTTCTTGACAGATAGACTTTTTTATCATGAGAAAATGGCCTTGGTCTCTAGTAACAATTTTTATCTTTCAGATATTGGTATAGCCACTCCAGCTCTCTTTTGGTTACTGTTTTGTGATGTATCTTTTTCATTCTTTTACTTTCAACCTATTTGGTTTTTGAATCTAAAGTGTGTCTCTTGCAGACAGCATATAGTTGGGTTATTTGGACCTGTATATAGTTATTCCTGAAATAGAGCCTTACGAAAGTCAACGAATGTTGTTGAGATTGCTTTTTTTGTGCAATTATCAATTTAGAAGGATCTGTTATTCTGTTGGAACACGTACAATTCTGCCAGGTTTTGGATTTGTTGTTTATTCATTTATTTATTCATCCATTTAATAATCCAGCAAATATTTATTAATTACTTTACTAGGTGCCAGGCACTGTTCTAGGGACTGGAGATGAAAAAAAGAATAAACAAAAGAAATAAAATCCCTGCCCTCAGAGGGCATACATTCCAGAGAGGGAGATTGATAATATACAAGTAAAAATTCCAAGTAAAAGAATTAGTAAATTAATTAATGGTAAGTGCTAAGGGAAAAACACTGGGCAAAGAAGGGGGATATGAAATGTTGAGAGGGGTGGTTAAAATTTTAGAATAAGTGGTTAGGGAAGGCCATCTTTGATATTGATTGACAGAGATTCTTCATCTATGGCTTTCTAGAAATAAGATATAACTAGTGAATGTTTACCATGATTAGTTTTCCTGCTGAAGTACATTTCATTCTGAGTTTTAGTTTTCCACGAGTGGACTGGAGAGGTCAATATTTTACAGCCTATAGTTTTATAATTTGCATCAATATATTAAATGCCTCAATAGGGGCCCAATTTCCTTGATCCGTTGTATGTATATCTTGGATATTATGGTGAATATTCAAGACATTGGTTTTAAAAGCCAGGAAAAAAGGGTACGATCAGACAGGTATTAAGAGAAAAAGAGTAGTGAGAAATAGTGAAAAATGTATTCTAGATTCTAAGAATCACAAATGCTCAATTTGCTCTTCCTGAGTTATTTAAAATATATGTTTATGTTGTCACGTTCACTGTTCAAGCTACAGAATTATCAAGGGGTTAGGATCTTAAAAGCCATCATCACATATGAGAAACGTATGAGAAATTCAGCCTATTTGAATTATAACTATTTTAAATACTGATTTTTATGAGTATATTTTATAAATACAGTGATAATAAAACACTCTTCTAGGACAAATACATTTTATTTCTGTTGAAAAACACACATTTTCTGAGATGGATTGTTCTGAAGAGAAGCTCCATCACCTCATGGAATGCCATCTAGGAAACTTGGCTCTTTGGAGAATGAATGTGTGAGGCTTTAATTTTCAAGTTACTATAATTAGGAGCTATTGATGTGGCTTGTACATGACTTGGCCACTATGAAAGCCATGCAGTGGCTGAAAGAGGGGAAATGACTTTTTATGTTGCTCTTAGAGCTACAGAAATTGATATTTGGGCTTCCAAAATCCACTTGACATAAATGGCTTCCATTAATCAGTGCAGTGGAATGCCGGGCAGCCCATCTTTGTTGAATCTCTGTCATTGACAGAGAATGAACACAAAGGAGTTCTGAAGGTTGAACACTTCTTCCTCCTCTTCAGAAAACTTTTAATAACATGGAGACAAATTTTGTTTGAGCTTACGGTACTTGGAATAATCCGTTCCCCAGATTTGATGGGAAATGTCATCTGAAACTTAAAACCCCTAGCTTTTGAAGGCATGAGCATAAGTGGGTTAGTAAGATCTTTTATTCAGGAGAAAAGTGATGGTTGTTTCATGGGGAGTGAGATGTTATAGTCATGAACATGTACAGGAAGGAAGATAGATCATTCTTAGGACAAGTATTCTCCATGGAGCCCTAGTGTGGGTTTCCTTTGTTTGTTTGATTGTACTGGACTAGTTTAGATCATCTGTTAAAAGTCTAAAACCTTTCAAGATAAGTCAGTATCTTGAGGGTTTATATAAAGAGCAAGCATCTGACTATTGGCATCCCTTTTGCTAATTAGATGTCAGAAGAGCTTCTCTGGGCAACTCTGCCCTCTAGTGTCTCCTGATAACTACAGTCATGTTCTCGAAATTTGACCCATGGTGCCCAGAATTCCATTAGGTTAGAGATATTTATATATATTTTTTTCCACCTCGTTTGAAAATAAATTTGGCCTAGGTTCCATTTACTTAAAAGGCTTTGACATCTGTTATTATTTACCTAATTTGTTTCAGAAAAGGCACTTCCCCCCACCCCCCAATTTGATTAGATTTTGATTATATCAAACATTGTCTGTTTTCTTTATTCCACTTTGCAAGTTTGGGGGTTTAAACTTTAGTCTGTTCAGAGATTTTGGAATAACTACATATTAAATAGTTTAAGAATATAAATCATGTGAACTCAAGCAGAATGTTAAATCCATTTAAAGTTATTTTAGGGAGTGCATTCACATTTTGATTGCCCGTTGAATATTTGGGTACAACAAGTTTAAACAGAAGATAATTACAACATCTAGCGTCTCTGCCAAAGTATTTGTAACACATTGATGATCAAGTATTTTAGATATTTTTGAAATAAGACGAAAAGAATATCCCTTATTTGGATTCATGTATTTAAGAAAAACTGTTGACCAAATATTGGGGCAGTTTTATTATTTGAAAGAGAAACTGATTCTATTTCAGCTTCTTTTGTTCAGCTTTAGTCTTTTTCAAAGAGGGGCTTTTATTTTGCTCAGGGCAACATTTTTAAAGAGTATTAGATGAGAAGCAATTTTCATGATGTAAAACTTAGGAACTATGTGTGAAAATGAGGTTTTTAATTACTGCTGATTGTTTTTACTAATGGTAGGTCATCTTGCTTGAGGGAGAAAATTTTTTCCAAGAGGGTTAAGTTCTTAGCTAACAACCAGAGGAACCTTAATTAAGCGGTAACTGTTGAGGTCCCGGCCATCTCCTGAGGTTCATCACTCGGGGGACGGACCATGAAGAGTGAGTGTTTCTGTCTGGTTTTGAGTCCCCAGGAAAGGCTTTGTACCCTGGAAATAACTGGAATAAAAAAAAAAAGAAATAGAGGAAGGAAAAAGGAAAGATAGAATTTTCTTTTTCTAAATGGGAACTATATTTTTATTTTGGACGTACAAAGCATTTCAAGAACATTAATAGTGGGTATTAGACAAACAGATTATTTGTCTGGAAGTATGTGACTATCCTTTCCAGAGCAATGAGGCCACAGTTACTCTTAGTTCAATGCTTGGAAAAGATGACCTATTAGTTATTGAAAATGAACAATACATAACTAGCTCAAAGAACTTGGTTAGTAACACTGTCCCTGCCTTCTTGGCTGAGTAACTCATTTATTAAGAAGGACAGGAAAGCATGGTAAAAGGTGGAAAGGATGTTATGCTCTGTCAGGGAAAACCATTTCAACACTGTGGTTTCCAGCATCACAGGCCGGGTGGGGGCCTGTAGGTATATGAGGCTTCCGATAGATGACTATGGGAGCATAACATTCATTAAATATATTTTAAATAGGGATAAAGTGGGGGGGGGAACTTTAAGTGAACAGATAAATATATAAAAGAAGTACACTGCCTTTTACATAAAGATGCTCTTGCCTTATTAAAAATTGGAAAGTATTTTGAGGCCAGCATAGATTTCAGAGAAGATTTAAAAAGCTAAACATGATAATGATTGCATAAATTAGCGTGGTTAATTTGTAGCTGAATATCTTGATCGTGTATGTTTTAGTTTGGACAGCTAGAAAAATGTTCTTCCTCAGATTTTCATAGGGTGAGAAAAATGGCTTATGTTACTTAGTAAATGCCTTTTTGTCTGAGTAGCAGACCATAGGTGCTAAATGAAATAAACACAAGTAAATTAAAATTATTTTGCGAGAACAATAACATGTTTTCAGCAGTTAAGTCTTTAGCAAAATACAGAGCGTATTCATTTTATGGTGCTATTGCAGCAAAGGGTTGATAGCAAATTGGGACAGTTTTCAATGAAATAGCATGAAGTTTCATTGAGAGTAAGGAGAGAAATTCTTACATCAATAATGTATCTGCATTACACGTTCTGTATTAAAACATATTCATTTAACCATTTCCCAGCAGTTCCACATTGACATAAGACTAGTATTTCCATAAAGAACTAGGAGAATATTGGCCATCGTTGAAGGCAGTTTTAGTTTATAGTTTGAAGGCAAACTATACTTCAGATAAGGTGCTAATTATATATGGATGACAGTTCTATGATATAAAAAGTAACACGGAACTCCTTATCAATTGTGAGTCAGAATTTGGCCAGCACTTTAGAAGCGAGCTCATTTCTCATGTGGTATCAGAGTCTGATAATGGAATTTCTTCTACATGTCTGATCAAAACCAAACAGTGCCAGCAAAGTGACTTTACAATGATTAAATTATACGATTATTATCTTTTAAGGATCTAGTAAATCCATTCAGAACTCAGTACAAAAATTATATTGCTTTGTATACTTAGAGATATTTATGGATTAAAACTAACTCGACTGCATGGCAAGCAACAGTGTAAAGTGATGTAGGTCAGGCAAGCGTTTACTTTAAGCAAATCCCAATACATCATTTCCAGGACTGAAAATGTTTCTTAAGTGTGGTTGAGAGCGATCTGGTGTAGGAGGATGTAGAGTATGTTTGGGCATCTCCCCTTGTACACGCTTTCTCAGGCTGACTGTGGCTGAGCCTTTGATGAGCTCAGAAAATAAGCACACTTATTGTAAAGTTTGTGTCTCACTACAAGGACTGCTTATAGAGATTCTAACTGATAATCATAATAGCTGCCATTTATTGAGCTCTTGTGTGCTTAAGAGGCATTGCCTGGCTTAATTCTCACAAATGCTATAAGAACGAGCATGTAGAAAAATGTATCTCACTTGGAGGTGCTTCAGTATAAGTTGTGCCCGCATTTACAGGATCAATCAAACTCTCTGGCGTTCAGAAAAGTTTAAATCATTTTGGGAAAATGGCAAAACACTTTCCGACCTGTTAAGGAGCCTGAATCCTAGTTTATGAGTCACCACATATCACTGGGAGATTTGGGGTAAATTTAATAATTTACTGAACAGTTTTTAACTACACAAGTAACTCAGGAAAACATAATAAAAAGTACGTTAAAATTTTAGTGATTCAGATAACGCAGAGACCAGTAAAATGGTTAATTCCTCTCCTTCTTTACCTCCAAGGCCCCACCCCAATCCAGGTAATCACTGTTAAAACATTGGTCTGTAGCCTTCTAGTACTTTTTGAAGAATGCATTTACACGTATATACATATATGTTTGTGTATTTATAGTATTTTTCCCTCACTTCGTGCCTTATTCTTTAGTTTCTTTTGCTTGATAGTATGTCATCACACATGACTATTATTTTTTTTAACTAATGCATTAATTATATTCTTCAGAATGAATCTAACAATTTATTTAACAGTTTTCCTGTTGAGGGACACTTAGGTAGTTTATAATTTTTCACTGTTATAAAAATGCTGCAGATAACCCTACACGCATGTTGGGAACATTACGGTAGGATTGAGCCAGATGTGGAAATGTTGGGTTATGAAGTACGTGCCATTAAACTTTTGAAAGACACTTGCAAATTGACCACCATCAACACTGTATTAATATGACACCCCATCAGCAGCGTGAGACAGTGGCCATTTTCTGTATCTTCAGCAACACTGGAAATCATCAATTATTAATTACTAGTAAACTCAATTATTAATGTTTTATACAAGTAATACCTTGTTATTTTAAATTGCATTTTCTTAATTATTAGTGAGGTGGAATACTGCTTTCTGTGTTTACTAACCATTGGCATTTCTGTGCGTGTGCAAATATGTTCATATCCTTTGCCTGTTTTTGATTGAGATCAAGTTTATTTGTTTAAAAATTTACGTTCACATCATTACAAACTTTTCCCCTTTTCTTGGCCAGCTTGATCTGTCAGTTTCTCTCATATAACTTAGAATCTAATTGGGATTTAGACATTAACAAGTCATCATGCAGTTAATTTTTAAACGTATGAGGATTATCTTTGTGTTACTGATAGCCTTGTGATTAGAAAACATACTTGATATGAATTCAGTCTTTCAATATTTGGTGAGACTTGAATTTTGGCCAGCTATATGGTTAATTTCTGTAAATGTGTGACATGTGCTTGAAAAGAATGTGTTTTCTTCAGTTATTGGATGCAGTTTCTCAAGTTTAATTGGATTGTCCAGTACAGCTTGCCCCACCCCTTACAGAATTCTTGAGTTCCTAAGGTGAAGCTAACAGATTTGTTGGACATGTAGCTACAGAAAGCTCCTTTCCCAACCATGTCAGATAGGATTTGGTTTAGATGCCAGTGGTGAATATCCAAAATATCTGAAGCTCAGAAAATATAAGAATTTCTTTCTTTCTTTCATAAAAATGTCAGGTAAGGTGCTCCGGGGCGGTGCAGGTGCTCCATGTGTCAGAGTCCAAGCTCTTCCTCCTATTGTCCTGATATATGTGACCTCCATCTCAAGTTCATCTTACTGCCGATAATGGCTGCTTCAGCTCCAGACATTACATCTACATTCCAGGACAAAGGAAAAAAGAAGGGAAAGAACACTCCTCTAGAGATGTGTGGAAATGTCTTCTCAGAAGTGGGGCACAGTACTTCAGACTGTGTCCCATGGGCTACCACTTAGTCTGATGATCACATCTAGCTGCAAGGCAAACTAGGAACTGTTTGGTCTTTATTCTGGTAGCCTGTGACCAGCCTAATTTTGGGAGGTCTTTAACAAAAGGGATAAATAGGTATTGAGCAACGATCAGCAGTCTCTGCTATAAGTTCTATCAATACGTACTTCTATCAGTTAATACTCAGTTTATTGAATACAAGTGTCCTGAAGTATAAAGAATACCACACTTAAGTTTGTGTGCAATGTTTGTTAAAATACTTAGAACTCCACCTTTTCCGCATCTTAAACACAACTCTGAGCATGCTGTACCCCTTCTTAAGAGCCTCTTCAGCAACTACCAGTTGCCTACAGAGTCACATTCATGCTCCCTAGCATGGTGTTGACGTCAAGGTCGTAACTGAGCTGGCCATATCTGAAGTTACCAAAAGTATGCCTGCTTCCTGTCCTTCTTCTTGTGATCCTGCCAAAGAGTTATTCTTGTTTTCCCAGCACAAACCGTGAACCCTTTCTTAGTTCCTGTGCCTGTGACACTCCTTTGTCATCTAGGAATGCGATTTCTCTGTTTTCTACATGGAGAAATCTCCTCTCGCTTCTTGAGTCTAATCCGAAAACCACATGTCCATTGAGACATCTCTGATCACTCCAAAATGTGCGTAATCTTCCTGTTGGAACTACCACGACGCTTTATCTTTTCTGTGCTTCTGTAACTGTGTCCACATTTTGTCTCTCCACTACACCAGGAAGCACTTGAGGGCAGAACTGGTGCCTGAGTTACTTTTCCATCCCAGCCATGTGTATAACATTGGACACTGATACATCAATAAAGGAAGTTAAATAAAGTGAATGATTGATTGATTGTAAAATGTGTGCATTTAGTGCCGTAATATTTATTTTATACAAATCTACAGTATTACATTACATTAACGTAATCTGTTCTCTGTGTGGTCCAAATGACATGGTCAGTGCTTGATCACAGTAATAAGCAGAGATGCTATTAGTTCAGAGATACCATAAGTAGCTGCAGGTGGTGAGAGAAAACATGATACCACTTACTGCATATCTTAATATTTTAACAGATTTATTCTTAGCCAAATAGAGGAAGCAGAATTTAGAAACAATGCCAGTTCCTGAAATTGGATTCATCAGGGGGCACTTTATTTCATAAACTTTGGGAAGGAGTGATGAAACATCTTGGGCTCCATTTGTGTCTCACTGAGGGTAAGAAATGGATGTCTGATTTTGCTGTGAAAGCTGTTTATAGGTAATCTTATCCTGTGGTTTTATATCTATCTTGTCTCAAACAGGATTTCTTTGCATCAGACTGGATCTTGCCAAAATTTGGCTTTAGTTTCTCTAAGGTGAAATTAATAAACAGGGCTTGATACGGTTTGTGACATGGATCTTGATAATACTTATTACTCTTATGCTGTACATACACTCAGGGCATGTGTTTTAACTATATTTTTGCACGTTAGTCCAGAAACGTGGAACAAACCTCATGTTTGGACAGAAACTGAAAAAGTTCTTTGTTAGACAGACGGGTAGGCAGGTAGAAACTGTCTGGTTTATATCACACCCATCGTAAGCATCTGAATCAGTGTGTATTTATCTTGAAAGATACGCAGAAACTTCATTTGGTAAAAATCATTTAATTATAAGCGAACTGTGAGTGAAATATAAATAAAAATATAAAGTTCAACTAAAAACTTTTTTGTGCTTGATGACTGAGATGCTGGAAATACAACTACTTGTGTCAGGATCAGAACATGCGCGCTGCTATCACCACAGTAGTTTGAAACTTTTCTGGAAGTGCTAGCTGCCGCAATTAGGAAAGAGAATCAAAAAATGAACATAAGTGTCTTTTCCCCACACTTGCATCAACAGAGAATATTATTCTTTGCCTTCACCCCCAAATGACAACAACAACAAGAAAATAAAACCAAAACAGTCATTATCATTTTATTTGCATTCCTTTGATTAGTGGGGACATTGGGTATCTTTTCATATGTTTATTGCCAGTGTTAAGAGTGAGAGTTGAAATGTTTACTTGTGGCAGTAACTAGAGACATGGAAGGGAGAACTCTGATTGACATCGCCTTTCAATAGTGCGCGCGTGCGTGCGCGCGCGCACACACACACACACACACACACTCTTAAGGCAAAGTGCAAAATTAAGCTGCCAGGTTTTTGTCCTTCTAGGAGAGAAAGTAATTAATCAGTCTCTCAAAGAGTGGGATGTGGCAGAGGAGTGGTTCTGGACAAAGGATTTGGGCCTATTAACTGACACTGTGTTTTTGGAAAGTAATCTAGGAATGTTTATACAAATATAAAATCTTTGACTCTTTGACTTGGCAGTCACACCTCAAGAGGTTTACTCTAAGGATATAATGATACCAGTCTGAAATGCTGTATATACTAAGATATGGATTTCTGCCTTGTTTGTGATAGAGAAATATTGGAAACCACTTAAATGCTCATCCATAAGGGCGTAGTACACCATACAGTCGTGTACTACAAAGCCAATGAAGCATATTGACTTGGGAGAATTTCTGCAACCTATTTCGAGGACAAAAAGGAGGTTCCAGAACACATGTATGCTCTAATTCTACTTAGTAGTTGAATAGATATGTAGATTCATATCTATATATCTAAACATATCTATGAATGTAAAGAGATAGCTAGACAAAACATTTGCTAAAATATTGACGTTGATAATTAAAAATCTAACTGGGAAGATACATGCAAACTCGAAGCTGATGGGGAGTGATGAGAGATACTTACAATGAGCCCTTAAAGGTCTCAGGGTTTCAGCGAAGGGGAAGCTCAGTGTAGCCAGAGAGGTCAAAGAGAGCCTCACACAGGAGGAAGCACTTGAATTGAGTCATTTATCCAAGTTAGGGTTTGGATGGGTGGAGAGGTGGGAACAGCATCTTAGGTTGGGGTAAAGCATTCCTTCGCCAGCAAAGTTTGTGTGATGCAGTGAGGCAGGCACCAAGAATCACATATACGTTGTGGCCTTCAGACTCAAGGAGCTTATAGCCTAGCGGAGAATAAAAGCACATAAATTACAATCCAGTGTGGGAAATGCATCTATGAAGCTGTGCCCAGGGCACTGTGCGAATACCGGAAACGGGTAACTCCCTAAGCCTAGAGTGTGGTGAATAGGGGGAGAGGGTGAGGGGCTGCATGTGGGGAGTTTGCAGGAGTGACGAGTGTGAGCTGAACTCAGAGGATGGGTTAGCAAGCTGGGGAGTAACCAGTGCTAGAAATGAACATGAATGTTTACACAGGCAGAAAAGGCTGCCTGCAGCCTACCAACGGGTAATGCATTTAACTTGTCTGGAAATAGCAGTGCTTTTTCGCTCACGGAGACAGCGTAGCTTTAGCAGGCTTGCCCTGGAGGCCAGTCAGCCTGTATGTCCAGTAGCAGCGCATATTGTGCTTCTCAGGTGAGTTGATTTCTGGGTTTGAGGGGGCAGGAAACACATTTCTCCTCATCTCTACTCTCTCCAACTGCGTGACGGGCGTCCAGGGCCTGGGGAATCAAGCCCCTCCTCCTACTCTATCCTGGTTCTGAGCTGTGCAGCTTCTTGTCTTGGTGCAACCAGAACTGGTTCTCAGAGCTTCCTGCTGTTCCTGAAGCAGACACACGACCCCTCTAAAGCCTAAGAATTATGTAATTTATTTGTAATGATGTACTCTTTCATGGAAGAATGATTCATAGAGAATGAAGTGCACAAATCTAGCTTGAGGAATTTTTACGTGTGTATACACACACACCTGTGTAAACACCATCCAGGCCAGTCCCCAGCACGCTTCCTGCTGCTCCCTCCCTGTAGATGGTCTCTCAAAGGTAAGCATGATTCTAATGTCTATTAAACTGGATTGGTTTTATCTGTTTATGGACGTCATAGAAATGAAATCTTACGGTAGTTACTGTTTACGTTGGGCTTCTTTACCTTATCATTACATCTGTGAGATTCATCTTTGCATGCATCAGTAGTTAACGCTTTCTTATTGCCGCGTAGTCATATGGCCACCCTAGAGATGCACATCCATTGGTCAGCTATACTGCTGTCTTTCCCCTTGGACCACTGGACATGTTGTTTTTAAGGAGGTGGCTTAGGCACAAGAGAACATGACAAAGCATGCAAGCAACATCTGCCAACATTCCATTGGCCTAAGCCAGTCGCATGGCTGGGTCCAAAGTCAAGGAGCAGAAAGTGTATCAATAGATGTGGGAAAAACTGCAAAGTTGCACTGCTAATGACATGGATATAGGGCAAGGTGAAGAACTTGGGCCATATGTAGTCAGTGACACTGGGTTATAGGACATATGTATATATAACTTCAGTAGGTTCCACCAAAGAGTTTCCTAAGTGCTTGTACGAATTTATATTCCCACCAGCAGTGTAAGAAAACTCAAGCTGTTCCACATCCTTGCCAATACTTTGGTACTTAGGACTTTTAATTCTAACCACAGTCAGGAAGCATCCATAGTGTAAAAAGGCTCTTTCCTCATCTCAACTTTCCATTGCCCTTATTCTTCATTTCATTTAGACACTGGGTCTTTTTTTTTTTTTTTTTTTTACGGTACGCGGGCCTCTCAGTGTCGTGGCCTCTCCTGTTGTGGAGCACAGGCTCCGGACGCGCAGGCTCAGCGGCCATGGCTCACGGGCCCAGCTGCTCTGCGGCATGTGGGATCTTCCCGGACCGGGGCACGAACCCGTGTCCCCTGCATTGGCTGGCGGACTCTCAACCCCTGCGCCACCAGGGGAGCCTGACACTAGGTCTTTAAAACAAGATGTATTCATGACTTTCTGGGAAGACCTCACTTAGGTTTCAAAAGAAGGCCTTGGAAGTTGGGGTGAGGACTTGGGGGAAGAGCAGGGCTCTGGGGCAGGAGCAGTGCTGGACAGGGTAAGTAGGACACTGCGTAAGGAGATGGGTAAGGGGCGGCTTCAAGGTGCCTAGTTGTTGGCTGGGGGAGAATTAATAGGTGACATGGGGAACTGGCCATGAAAAGATGAGAGACTTATTCTCTCTTTCCCTGTCTTCATCACCAAACCCACCATTGTGCACATGCATTTGGACAAGGGTCAATACTAATTATAGTTGGACTTTGGTGCCAGGGGTAGGGGAAGATGGCCAAATGTTGCTGGGGTCTGTGTAGGCTACTGAGGAAAGAAGGAAAGAGGAGAGGAAAATCCCACATAGCCACTTGAATTTGGTCAATTTCTGGGTAGCCATTGTTTTATAAGGGGTATAGAAATCATCTGGGACCGTGAAGAAGTGTTACATTTATGATGTGTATGTTTTTTGACTCATTGTGTGTGGGTATATACACACACACACACACACCCATATATACACATATATGATTTTCCCATAAATTTAATCTTACAAGTTGTTTTTCTTTTAACAAAAACTAAATTCACGTCCGCTGCTTCCTAATAGCACGCTTACTTCATACTCTGATCATTCATTAAATAGATATGCTGTTGAATGCAACTGCCCCCCCATTTTTCCTGAAAATTTCCTAAAGTGTGCAAAATTTTAGAGGCAGATTAAGAAAAACACACTTTATAGAAATTTCCTCATGACATGTTAGTGCCACCAAGGGTGCACCCCAGTGGCCTTGCAGGTGGCATAGACATTTCCTGGAATATACAGTTGTATAAACCAGCCATTCCTCCCTGGGTTCCGTAGCTGATTCAGTCCATCGGGGTGTGCTCATTGAATGTGAATCATACTCAAGACACCGGGTAGACAGTGTGGAGGAATGCAGTGATGAATTATGTTTCCTGCCTTCAAGGATTTCTAGTCGGACATAGACATGGACCCAGATAACTACAAACCAACATGCAGAGTGTTAGGAATTGCTATGTGTGCAGCACAAATATTAAGTTAGCATAAATAGATCCAGTAGGCTCCACTGCCCAGGACAAGCTTCTCTGAGATAACTAGGACAGAGCCATGGTCTTTCAACATATCTGAGCAATCCCAATTTTAGATTTCCCTGAACACATTAGAGATCATCTAGACCAATCCTCTTTACTCAAAGAAGGGATGAGGTAGCCAAGCTCCCCGAGGTAATTAATGGCTGAGCCGTGTCAAGAACTAGGGTCTGCTGTTTCTCCCAAGTGGCTTTGCAGGTGAGGGCCTGGTCTAATAATCCCACAGGTCAGGTTTTGAGTCTGTCTGCTTTTACTTGCTTTGTAAACTTGAGCCAGTTTTTTAACCCCTGGGTGTCCCAGTTTTCTCTGTTATCAAGAGCAGATAATAATAATAGTAACTGTGTCATAGAGTTTCGGGGAGGATTAAATGAGATGATGCATGTAATGCATTTAGCAGAGTGATGCATGGAGTAAGCACTCAGTAAATGTCAGCTGGCGTTAGCAAGGTTTTTCTCAAGGAAGGGCTTTACAGTTGAAGGCAAAGAGAAACTAAGTATTGATTCAAAGTGTTCAAGGTGTTCATAGAAGCACCTAGAGATTAACCAGTCAAAACCAGTGCTGTCATGGCTGTGACCTACTCTAAACACAGTCACCTCAAACATGACATCTACCATGGTAGCAAATGAAGGGAGTTCTTTGAAATGTCCCTTCTTTTGAGAAAATTGATCTGAGAACTCTTGAGCTACTTCCAGTGGTTCCACTCTGGTTGACTTGAAAGCTGTTATAGCTCAGCATCTTCTCTGTCTCTGTCAGTCGGTCTCTGTTTCCATCTTTTAAAGATTTTTAGCACAGAATAGCTAAGCTAGAATTTCCGGTTTTACCCTTAATATCTGGTCTCCTACAAAGCACTGTAATAGAAGGCAGGAGTCGTACTGCTTAAGCCACGTGCCTGCTACAGCCTGTATTTCTGCTTCTGCACTAGCTGGACTGCTTTCAAATTGTGTTACAGCAGAAAGCTGAACTGAGATGATGGGTTATCCTCCGGTTTAGCTATTGTGCCACAAACTTCAAAACTTGGAAACAATGCACCCCAAACAGTTTCTTCTTCTTCTCTCAGCCTTTCAAATCAGAACCTTGAATTAGTTTCAGGTTTTTAGTTGTTCGAGCTGCAGGTACTTCAGACGTCGTATACTCCAAACCTTCAAGATCATAGAGCTGGTGGAGTGAGCCCTGAAGTCTCGGTCCCCCAGTCCAAGGATATGGTCCAAGGATATTTTCACTCTTCTCCAAGTGGTGGTGAACCAGAGAGAATTCTGCAGTCTTGAGTTGAGGTCTTCCTTTCTTAGCATGAATACTCTTTTTGAAACTATTTCAATCATCAGAGCTAAAGAGAAAAACAATAGGATGCTTTTAGCAAATCGAAGACTTTGCTTGTCTGTACCTTGTCGTGATTTTAACTGGTGAGCAGTAGGCATCAGCTTCGGTGAGTTAGAATGATTGGTATCATACAAAGAAGGCCACTGTGAGAGATTATAGGGATACTACCTGCCCCTTTACTTTAATAAAATAGAAACACATTGGGTCTTGGCAATTACACAGGGAGATGAACAAGATCATCAGCCACTCATGACTGAGGAGGTTGACCTTATGTCCCCATTCTTTTAATTATTTACAAAATCAAGCTGTTCTCCCCTGTTCTTGAAAATTATTATGAGCTTTGCATTCAGATGTTCACTAACTGAATGCAACTGGTGCACCCCAGTTATGAAATTTGGGGGAGTATTAACTGAATTAGACATAAGGGATTTGAAATGCTTCCACACAGAACCCTCTTATAAGATCCAGTGCATAAAAATGGTAAAATTTTATCTAATTTTTTCCCTGCATAAATAGGGATAAAACTTATCTAGAAAAGGAAGGAAATGTACTGTGTGTAGGGCATCCATCTGAGGGTCATGTGTCACATGCGTATTGAAATATGGAGATAGTGATTCAGTGAATCACTTTTTTCCCCATAAAGAAAAAATCTTTATGCATTTGATTGGATAAGAACATGTGCTGGAATGAGAAAAAAAAGGGACAGGGTTTATACTTTCCCAAAATACACTCTGTCAACATTGACAAACTGATCTTTTCAACAAGTATCATTTTATATAGAGTAAATATGTTTGCTCCCATATTCTAAAACTACTTTTTCCTTCATAAAGAACTATATTAGTCAGCTTGTGCTGCTATAACAAAATAGCACAGGCTAAGTAGCTTAACCAACAGACCTTTATTTCTCACAGCCCTGGAGGCTGGGAAGTCCAAGATCGAGGTGCTGACTGATGCGATTCCAGGTGTGGCTTTCTTCCTGGCTTGTAGATGGACATCTTCTTCCTGTGCCCTTACATGGAGGACTCTCTTCTTCTGTCAGATTAGGGCCCCACTTTTATGACCTCATTTAATCTTCACTACCTCGTAAAGATCCTATTTCCAGATACGGTCACATTGGGGATTAGGGCTTGAACATAAAAATTTTGTTGGGGGACATAATTCAGTCCACAGGAAGGACTTACTTTTGGTCTTAAGTAGATAACTACAAAATGAAAGCAGTTTAGTTGTTGATTTTCCTTAAAGTCTGAGTTGGACACTGAGATTTAGTTTACACATTCCATCCAGCTGTCTCCTTGAAGAGTGGGCCCTCTAACGTTCCCTGGGCATGATGGAAAAGTCCAGAAAAGCTTGCTTTACCCCCAAATTTATGGACCTTTCACATTAAATTCATTTTGTTGTCTTTAAATGAATTACTCCAGGTGACCTGTACATTACTTAAGAGCTATTGATACATTAACATCAATGAATGGAGCAGTTACTCCCAGGGAACAGGGGGTGGAGTTCAGGGTACAGCCAGGAAAGGCACTAAGTTTAGGGCCTTTAGAGGGAAAGCTGCCTAGAGATGGAGGCCTCTCCTTGGCAGTTTAGTGGCAGCAGAAGAAACCTAGCACCAGGGCGGAAAGGGGGACAAGAAGAAGATGAAAGAGAGGCCTGATTTGGAATTTGAGGATGTAGAAACAGCAATAAAACAAAATTTACCTTCTATTTATCCGAGCCCTATAAAGTGCTAGCAATGAAAGTAATTAATTTTAGTTTTTCCAGTTAATGATCTGTGATATTTTGATAAACTTTTTATTTTAGAATAGTTTTACTTTACAGAAGAGATTCAAAGATAGTATAGAGTGTTCTTCTTGAATTTTTTTTATTGAAGTATAGTTCATTTACAATATCACATTCATTTCAGATATACAACGTAGTGATTCAACATTTTTATAGCTTATAACCCACTTAAAGTTATTATAAAATATTGGCTATATTCCCTGTGCTGTACATTACATCCTTGTATCTTATTTATTTTATACATAGTAGTTTGTACCTCTTAATCCCCTGCCCCGATCTTGCCCCTCCCCTTCCCTTTCCCCACTGGTAAACACTCATTTGTTCTCTATATCTGTGAGTCTGTTTCTGTTTTGTTATATTCATTTATTTATTTTTCAGATTCCACATATAAATGAAAACTTACAGTATTTGTCTTTCTCTGTCAGATTTATTTAACTAAGCATAATACCCTCCAGGTCCATCCTTGTTGTTGCAAATGGCAAAATTTCATTCTTTTTTATGGCTAATTAATATTTCACTGTATATATGTTCTTCTTTCTCCACATCTTCTTTATCCATTCATGTGTTGATGGACAGTTAGGTTGCTTTCATATCTTGACTATTGTAAATAATGCTGCTATGAACATTGGGGTGCATGTATCTTTTTGAATTGGTGTCAGTTTCTTCAGATATAGAGCCAGGAGTGAAATTGCTGGATCATATGGTAGTTCTATTCTTAATTTTTTGAGGAATTTCCTTATTGTTTTCCATAGTGGCTGCACCAATTTACATTCCCACCAACAGTGTACTAGGTTTCCCTTTTCTCCACTTCCTTGCCAACGTTTGTTATTTGTTGTCTTTTTGGTGATAGCCATTCTGGCAGGTATGAGGTGATATCTCATCGTGGTTTTGATTTGTGTTTCCCTGCCGATTAGTGATGTTGAGCATCTTTTCATGTGCCTGTTAGCCATCTGTATTGTTTTCTTTAGGAAAATTGTCTATTCAGGTCTTCTGCCCATTTTAAAATTTTTGGTTTTTTTGATATTGAGTTGTATGAGCTGTTTATATATTTTAGATATTAACCCTCTATCAGATACATTATTTGCAAATATTTTCTTCCATTCCATAAGTTGTCTTTTCATATTGTCAATGGTTTTCTTTGCTGTGAAAATGCTTTTAAGTTTAATTAGTTCCCATTTGTTTATTTTTGCTTTTGTTTTCCTTGCCTGAGGACACAGATCCAAAAAAATATTGCTAGACTTATGTCAAAGAGTGTATTGCCTGATGTTCTCTTCTAGGAGTTTTATGTTTTCAGGTCTTACATTTAGGTCTTTAATCCATTTTGAGTTTATTTTTGTATATGCTGTGAGAACGTGTTCTAATTCATTCTTTTTCATGCAGCTGTCTAGTTTTCCCAGCACCACTTGTTGAAGAAACTGCCTTTTCCCCATTGTGTATTTTTGCCTCCTTTGTTGTAGATTAATTGATCATATGTGTGTGTGTTTATTTCTGGGCTCTATTCTGTTCCATTGATCTATATGTGTCTATTTTTGTGACAGTACCATACTGTTTTGATTACCGTAGCTTTGTAGTATAGTCTGAAGTCAGGGAGCACGATATGTCCCGCTTTGTTCTTTTTTCTCAAAATTGCTTTGGCAATTCAGGGTCTTCTGTGATTCCATATAAATTTTAGGATTATTCTACTTCTATGAAAAATGTCATGAATATCATAATAGGGATTTCTTTAAATATGCTGATGGCTTTGGTATGGACATTTAGCAATATTAATTCTTCCAGTCCATGAACACAGGATATCTTTCCATTTCTTCATATCATCTTCAATTTCCTTCATCAGTATCTTACAGTTTTCAGAGTATGGGTCTTTCACTTCTGTGGTTAAGTTTATTCCTAGGTATTTGATTCTTTCTGATGCAATTTTAAACAAGATAGTGTTCTTGTTTTCTCTTTCTAATAGTTCATTATTAGTGTATATCTCCCTTTATTTCTGTTAATCTTTGCTGTATATATTTACTCCTATATTTGGTGCATACATGTTTATGAATGCTATAGTCTCTTCTTTATTGAGTCCTTTATCATTATATTGCTTATGTAATGCCTATATAATTATTTGTCTTTTGTTATAGACTTTGTTTTAAAGCCTACTTTGTCTGATATGAGTATTGCTACCCCAGGTTTCTTTTTGTTTCCATTTGCATGGAATATCTTTTTCCATTCCCTCACTTTCATTCTGTGTATGTCTTGAGCTCTGGAGTCTCTTATAGACAGCACATAGATGGGTCTTGTGTTTTTATCCAGTCGGCCACCCTACATCTTTTGGTTGGAACGTTAAAGCCATTGACATTTAAAGTGATTATTGATAGGTCTGTACTTATTACCATTTTGTTGCTTTTTTTCTGGTTGTTTTTATAGTGCTCTTCTGTTCTTTTCTTCTTCTTTTGTCTCTTCCCTAAAGAGTTTGATTATTTTCTTTAGTGTTATGCTTGTGTTCCTTTCTCTATAATTTTTGTGGATCTGTTGTAGGTTTTAGATTTGTGGTTACCCTGGAGTTCATATATGTTGACTATAACTATATCTACTTGTTTTAAGTTGATAGATCATGACACTTCCTCTGTCCTGCAAAGTTTCTGTGGAAAAAGCAGCTGATAGCCTTATGGGGGTTCCCTTGTATGACTCTGTTTTTCTTTTGCTGCCTTTAAAATTCTCTCTTTAACTTTTGCCATTTTAATAACGATATATATGTCTTGGTGTGAGTCTTTCTGGGTTCATCTTGTTTGGGACTCTCTACGCTTCCTGTACCTGGGTATTTGTCTCCTTCTTCAGGTTCAGGAAGTTTTAGGCCATAATTTCACCAAATACATCTTCTACCAATTTTGCTCTCTCTTCTTCTGGGACCCCTATAATGAGAATGTTAGTATGCTTGATGTTATCTCACAGGTCCCTTAAACTATCCTCACTTTTTTAAAATTTGTTTTTCTTTGATTGGGTGTTTTCCATAATTCTATCTTCCAGATTGCTTATGCGTGCCTCTTTATCACGTAGTCTGCTTAACAGTGTCCATTCTAGTGTACTTTTCATTTCAGTTACTGTACTCTTTAGCTTTGACTGGTTCTTTTATCTCTTCCAGTTCCTTGTTAAAATTCTCACTGTGTTCATCTGTTCTTTTCCCAAGTTCGATTAGCATTCTTGTTACTGTTGCTTTGAACTATTTATCTGGTAAATTATTTATTTCATTAGGGTGTTTTTTTCAGGTTATTTTTCCTTGTTCTTTCATTTGAAACATGTTCCTCTGTCTTCTCATTTTGTTTTAATTTTCTCTGACTCTATGAAATTAGGTGCAACAGCTACCTATCCCAGTCTTGAAGGGGTGTTCTTGTGTGGGAGCGTCCCTATGTCGTCTGTGTGTGCCCAGAGGCTTTGGTAGGATAGCTGGATCTGAGTGAGCATAGGTCACATCTTCCCCCAGGTGTGCTGCAGCCACCTCCTTGGTAGGAGGTAAGGCTGGAGGTGGAAGGCTAGAGCCAGAACCAGTTGTGAGCCAGGGCTTCTCCTATGCTCAGTGGTGGTCACCATCCTATCAGGGGTAAGGTCGGGGCCCAAGGGGCTGGAGGAGAAGCCCTGAGGGATGGGCTTCTCCCGAGTGTGTGAGAGTAGTCTCCACCTTGGTTGGGGTAGTGGCAAGTGGCTTGGGGCTGCACTTCTGTGCTGGTTTCACTTTGTCCTCACTGTGGGTCCTTTGTTTAGAGGCTGAGTCGGGGCCAGAGGGGTTGGTGCCTCACGACTGAGCTGGCTTTGCTCCTGCAGGGAATGTTATTCTCTGCCCTGGAGCTAGTTTTGCTCCTCCCAGATGTGGGCAGGGACTTGCACACTTGTACGTGCCGCCTCCACCCTTATGAGAGGCAAGGTTGGGTCTGAGTTGGTTCTGTTTCCTCTAAGTATGCACACTCTCCTTGGCAATGGCAAACTTTGCCCTAGTGGAGAGCAGGACCAGAGCAAGAAGGGCCAGAGTAGGTGCCTGGTTCAGGCTGGGCTGCACGCTGGGGCCGTCCTGACCAGCCAACCTCAGGACCAGGCAGTTTCTATCTGCTGCCTCCATTCTGTGACCAGGAGTGAGCACGTGTGCATGTGCTCTTCAGGAGTGGAATGTCGGTTTCTTAGAGCCCTCTGGTAAGTCTCACTGGTGTTCAAACCAGCTAAGGGGACTCATCTTCCTGGTGTCTGACCCCAGGGCTGGGGTGCCTAATAAGTGGCTCGAACCCCTCACTCCTTAGGGAGGATCACTGTGCCTGTGATATCCTCCTCCTCTTCTGTGTCCCCTGCTAGGGGTACAGGTCCCTGCCCTTCCTACCAGACTCTGTGTGGACCTTTCGTTACAGCCTTGCCTGCAGGAGAGCCTTTCTGCCAGTCTCCTGGTTGCTTTTGGTGAGAGATGCTCCACTATAGTTGTATTTTTGATGTGTTCATGGTGGAGAGGTGAGCTCAGCATCCTCCAGCTTGACCATCCCCATCCCTGCCACCTAGTATAGAGCGTTCTTGTATACCCTACACCCGGTTTTCCTTATTATTAGCATCTTATATTAACTATGGTGCACTTTTCACGACTAGGAAAGAAACACTGGCACATTATTCTTGATTAAGCTTTACTAAAATTTCACTATTTTCCCCCGTAATAAATTTTTTTCTCTTTCAGAATCCTCTCCAGGGCACCACTTTATGTTTAGTTGTCGTGTCTCCCTAGGCTCCTCTTGGCTGTGACATTTTCAAGACCTTCCTTGTTTTTGATGACCTTGACAGATTTGAGGAGTATTGGCCAGGTGTCTGCTAGAATGTTCCTCAGTTTGGGTATGCTGATGTTTTTCTCTCTTAGATAGACTGGGATTATGATTCTGGCTTTTGGGGAGGAAGACCATAGAGGTGAAGTGCCGTCCTTACCACATTGTATTAAGGGTACGTGCTACCAACAGGACTTATATATTGATGTTGGCCTTGAGCACCCAGTTTGTGGCAGTGTTTGTCAGGTTTCTCTGCTCTACAGTTCCTTCCTCCTCCCACCTCCTTCCATAATTTGCTCTTTGAAAACAAGTTGGCAAGTGCATTCCACATTCAAAGGGTGCAAGATTTTTGACTTCATTAAATGAACGTATTAAACTCTCTTCTGTTAACCTGTAACGTCTCAGTGAATCCCGGTTCTGACCTTATCCTAACTCTAATGGGAAGACTCTGTCTAGTGATCTTCCTGCAAGCTCCATGTGCTTTCTCCTTTTCTCATTTCTGTCAGCTGTCACTCTTAATTTTGCCTTTTTTCTGTTGTGCACGCATGGCATTTAAAATCCAGATTAAGACTGAAAAATTTCGTCAGCTAACCTCATGTTTCCACTTAATTTAAATGTTTGCCTAATAGCCTAAACATTCAGATAACAAACTGAAAATTATTTTTTAATCACAGAGTTTGGCGCTGCAGAGTAAGACACTTACTTTGGCACCATGAATTTCTCACTTTGCTATTAAACTATATATAGTTTCAAGGGATGTGGAGCCATGTGACTCATATCTGAGCATTCCTCTGTGTGCTTGATAAACAGATTGCAATATGTTGCTTTGATTAAGAATCAGAGTGCTGCGTGCTTTAACTAAAAGCAAAACCCCCCAAATCAGTCAGACGGGCTGATGGAAAAACGAGAAGTAGGATTATGTATGGGATAAAGAGGAGAGAAGGTCGGTGAGCACACATTTGATAGCGCTAGAGAACGGAGAAAAGAGAGAATGAGAGTGTAAGTGATGCTGTTAGCAAGTGTTCCGTTATGGAGAGGGAAGTGAGGACCTGCTGACGCTGGCAGATGATTGAGATGATAACACGCCAGGAGAGGATGTATGGTCTGGGCGTCTCGGAGCAATTTGATAAATCTTATTTTAAAGGGCATTAAGTCATCTCAACGAATATTTAAAGAGCATTCAAAAACATATTCTTGACTTTTTTCTTTACTAAACTCATTTTACAGTGTTAATTCTGTTTCTCTGAGAAACAATAATTAACATTTTCTTCTTGTTTTTCTACGTATAAGGTGCTTTCACATACATTAGCTCAGTAATCCCGTGTGAAAATATATGATGTTAATTTCATTAGTCCCATTTTACAGTTGGGTCCATTGAGGCTTGGGGAGGTTAAGCAATTTATCCTGGACCACTTGTTCAGAGATAAAGAAGCGGGAATTTCTGTTAGTCAGTTCAAGTCAACTGGCTTCAGTTAACACGAGTGAGTAACCTTCACTGCTAGGGAGGGCTGAACCGAGAGGGAGCCCTGCACGTGGGTCTCTGGACGGCGGCTCTTGCAGGGGGATCCACTGCAATGCATTTAAATCAAACGACTTCTGATGTCCTGCCAGTTTCCTTTTTGAGGAGCTTTTACTATCAGGATGTCTAAGCCAGGTTTCTTTTTTGGGAGCAGTCACCCAAACTCAGGCCTGAGGATTACGACTGCACATGCCACTCCATGCTCACCCTCTGCTAGACAAAGACGAAATTCTCTCAATACCTGCCTCCCTCTTTTTTTAAAAAAAAATTATTTTATTTATTTGTTTATTTTAAAAATCGTTTATTTTTGGCAGTGTTACGTCTTTGTTGCTGCGCGCGGGCTTTGTCTAGTTGTGGCGAGCGGGGGCTACTCTTCCTTGCGGTGTGCGGGCTTCTCATTGAGGTTGCTTCTCTTGTTGCAGAGCACGGGCTCTAGGCGCACAGGCTTCGGTAGTTGTGGCTTGCGGGCTCAGTAGTTGTGGCTCGTGGGCTCTAGAGCGCAGGATCAGTAGTTGTGGCGCACGGGCTTAGTTGCTCCGTGGCATGAGGGATCTTCCCAGACCAGGGCTTGAACCCGTGTCCCCTGCATTGGCAGGCGGATTCTTAACCACTGTGCCACCAGGGAAGTCCACCTCCCTCTCTTTGACCTTGCTGTAGTCTGTCTGGTTGAGATAAAAAGAGTGAATTGGAGTTGAGGGAAAATTCCTTTGTTCCTGGAATGCTATCTAGGGCGTGGCTCTTGCTCAGGACAGCTCTCACCCGAGGACACGTTCTTGTTGAATGGCATTCAGGTTAGCTGCTTGCGAGGTCAAAGGGACTCTAAAGACAAGTTCATTTCAGAAGGGGGAACGTCTGCCTTCAGTGGCACGGTGAGCCAGCTCCTGGGAGCCAGTGAGGAGGAAAAAGCCAGCCAGGGAGGACCAGGGCAGCCAGACTGCCTTGGCCCGGGAGGCCAGCCAGGCACTGAGTTGTCAGAGGGACAGGGAATGACTGGGAAGCAGGAGCAGAGGGCGGGTCAAGACGTGTCTCCCATCAGCTGTCCTCTCCCATCCCACCCTACCTCCCCGACTCCATCATGTTCACGGTGCTACCTGACTCTCCACCTCCCTGTGCTATCTTAGAAACAGGGATGGCACAAAGCAATCAGCTAGAAGAGTCTCAAGAGTGGAGAGCCAAGGACAGGTAAGGGGACAAAGGACAGAGAAAGGAGAAGGGAGGAGATACGGGCATAGGGTTTTTTTGCCCCTTTTAAGGTCTGATACTCTTCGCTTTTATGCAATAGAAGGTAAAACGCACAAAGTGTAAGCAGGGCTTTCGCTCTGAGTGGACTAACAGAGGAGAGGAAGGCAGGGGTAAGGGAAGCAGCGATGGTGGTGAACTTCCCCTGGCCCGCCAGACGACACAGCACACCCTGCTCCGCTGAAACGCTGGCCTCCGGAACTTGTCGGCAGTTTGAATCCTCGGGGCGAAACCAGGCTGCCTTGTGGTACTTACTCTGTGATATATTTTTTATCTGGTTGAGTTATGAGCCATCTACTTGGCTTAAGACACTGTTGGACTCAGAAGAGGGAGTTTTGAAATCTGTCCCAATGGTCCCGGAGCAGAATTACTCTTCATGTTGTTATTTTAACAAGGAAAGCGAGTGTGGGTAGAGGAGATGATGAAGGTTCCAGGTGGTCCAGAAAGCCATGTTATGGTTGTCAAGTTCTTGGATGCTTTTGCCTCTTAAACAGCTCACCTCAGAAATGACTTGCCTTTGCAAAATAGAGTACACTTTAATAGTTTCCCCTCAATTTTAACTACTTGTTGATAACCATTTTGGCTTCGGAAATAGTGATGCTAGCTCTTCCAGTGAGGTTTTTAGTCATACTGGCCTGAGTTGATACCCTGTGAATAAGATAGAATCTGCTATTTTTCCTCTTAAAAATGATCACAAGGCTGGCTTCTAAATTTTTGGCAGTGACTCATGTGGAAACCACGGGGAGGCTCTGACTTGCCTTTTAAAATCTCTGTATTAAAGTGATTTGCTAGGAAAAAGGGAGAGAAATCTCTTAAAAATCAAGCAACATCCTGGTTGCCGAAGGCCTGTGCTGTGAGGTAATGAGCATGAAGTGCTCAGGTACTGGAAAGTACTTTCCACAACGTAGAGGTTTTGAAGGCAGTGCCACTCTTTTTGCTCAAGGTCAGAATATATCGTTCTCATGTGCTTCTTGGCTCTGAGCTTCAATTCACATTTTCAAGGTGAATGGAAAGAAAATTTTATTGGTTCTTAAAAATGTCATTTTCCTTCAAAATATTAAGGTGACGCTGCTGTGTAGACAAGGGTGTTCCCAAGCCATTATTTAGCTGCTGGTGGGCGTATTTCTCTCCTATTTCTGTTTATGACTTTCCAAAGACACCCTTCTTTTATTGTGCCAATAGGAAATGACTAGGGTAGTCACAGTTCCTGTTTCCACACGGCCTGCACGGCCTGTGTGCGCCGTGGGCACCTTGGGAAGGACCGCAGTTTTGTTTTCCTTTTACTCAGTGCCTAAGATTTTGGGAGTGTTTGCTACTAATAAAGAGGATTTGCACTACTCACTTCTTCCTGCTTTTAGATTTAGGACCGGAATGTGAGACAGACCGGGGCAGTTGATTCTACTGCTAAGCCTCCAGCACCTAGAACGGTGCCTGGCCCCCAGCAAGCACTCGGTAAATATTTGCACGTTCCGTGAGTGTGTTTGCCATCTGACGGGCTATGCATCAACCGTTGGATAAAGCAGAGCACTTTGTACACGGTGTCCTGTCTGGAGGGTTGAAAGAACTCTGGGAGGTAGGCTTTAGATGTTTCTTCTTCTGGTTTGGCAGCTAGATGATCTCTGCAACGTTCAGAAGAACTCAGGAGCCTAGAGTGTGGGCCCTGCTTCCCTGCATCCTTCGCTCCCACTGCCATTGCCTTACTTCACCATCACTTTAGGAAAAGAAAAACGCGCAGTTCTGAATAGGTACACATCCACCTAAAACAGCACCGGGCACGTAAGAAGCACTTTATAAATGTTAGTCATTATTATGATGTTGCGATGTCGCCGTTTCCTATTTTATTAAGAGTTTTTAAACATCAAAAGTAGATAAATTTTAAATTCTATCAAATTTTGTCCAATTAATTAATTAGTGGAAAACATAAATTTTCTCTTTTTACTTACTAATACAAAGAATTATGTCGACATATGCTCTAACGTTGAACAGCCCATGAACACCTGTTGTGAGCCCCAGTGAGCTGCACAATTGGTTCATTGGGGCTCACAGCACATATTTCAAATTTTTGCGTTGAGAATATAAGTGAAATTTGCCCATAGTTTCTTTTTGTGTGGGTGTGCTGTCTCTGTCAGATGTTGGTGTTGATGTTATGCTGGTTTTGTCGAAATCGTCAAAAGCTTCTCTTCCTTTTCTTGGTGCATTGTAAATAGCATTGAAATTATCCGTTCCTTTTAAGGATTTGTAGAATTCACAAGTGTGAAATTGATTAAGTCTGGTGCATTTGGGGAGGGATCATTCTTTTTTTTTTTTATTAACGTCTTTATTGGAGTATGATTGCTTTGCAATGGTGTGTTAGTTTCTGCTGTATAACAAAGTGAATCAGCTATGCGTATACATGTATCCCCATATACCCTCCCTCTTGCGTCTCTGGGAGGGGTCATTCTTTAAAAATGTACTAGAGTTTCATTTGTGGTAATTGGTAATGTACAAAAATCATCCATTCGTTTAGGTTTTTACATTTATTATAATATTTTTCAGCCAATTCATATATTTCATGAACAATTTGTGATTATTTCTATATTCTCACTTTATTTTCTTTCTTTATTTTGGTTAGTCAGAGGTTTATCTCATTCATTGGCCTTAGAGTTCTTAACTTGAAAAGACGACTCTTTGTTTTTTGTCGATGTAAGTTTAGGTGGTACATTTTCCTTTGAGCACATCATAGCTATATCCCAGAGACTGCAACAGAGAGCACTCCGTTTTATTATTTTCTGCATATTCTGTGTTCTCGGTTTTAATTTCATTTTTGACACGAAGTATATCTTGGAGAAGTAAAAATTTTTCAGATGGTGGGATCTCTTGATTTTCTGGCTTTTTACTGTGAACAGAAATTATTTTTATTTCATTTTAATTTTTGTAATTGATTGAGGCTTTATTTTTGACCTAATAAATGGTCAAAATATTCCATGGAGATTTGTGAAGAAGTCATATTTTCTGCTTTAAGATATGGAATTCCATTTATATATCAATTAGAACAGCTTTGTGATTTTATTCTTATTTCTTGTTCATGTGATCCTTCTTCAGCAGAAAAAAATTTCAATAGTCTGTATTTCTTATGCTTTTGTATTTCATATAGGTTTTGCTATATAAATGATGATGCCATATTTAAAACTGCTTACTGTGGATTGTATTCTCTTGCAGTTTTAAAGTAGCCTTTTCTTATTGGATGCTATTTGCTTTGAATTCAGTGTGCTTGATACTAAGATCAGGATTTCTGATTTTTTGTTGGTACTTGCCTGGCATGCCTTTACCCAGACTTTTATTTTCAACTTTTCTGAGTCACTTTATTTTAGGTGTTTCTGACATAGAGAATACAATTTGTTTTTTTCTTTGGGAACCAGTCTGGGGCTTTTTGTTTTGATTTTTGCACATAATGCAAATGTGTTTTTTTACTATAATGGATGTATTTAGTCTTAATTCTGTAATTATACTTTATGCTATTCTTCGCTTTATTACTTAACTTTTAATTATATGGTCTCAGTTTAATTGTGTGTTTTTTTTCCTGTTATTTGGAAAGTTCTTGCCTGAGTTATGTCATAACTCTTTTAGTGATAACCTTTATAACTATAGCTTCATAGTTATATTTAGCTAATTATAATCTTTTAACCAGTATCTATTTATGCCTCCTAAGACTCATGAAGAAATATGTATAATTCTACTTATTTCTACATTCCATTCCTTCTTTCTACCACCTAATTTTAGTTGATTACACTACATATTTTTAGTTATTCTACTATTTCCCTTTATATTTTTAATCTGCTTAAATTTCTTTTTCTTTTCCTTTACCGGATTTAAATGTTATGTTTTTACCCTGGCTATAAAAGGTGAGTCAACCAGTGCATTCTGCCACCTCTTGGCTTCTCTTCCTGTTTTCACGGTGGCTTTAATTCTCATTCCTTGATTAAATGCAGTCAGTGATCACTACTAGGCATTTTGCTGAAGGTTTTTATTTGTCTCTTGGCTTTCTTTGCCCAAGGACTTTGGAGGCCTTATACCATGTCTCAATATTGAATGTTTCTGGGGAGAAGCCAAGGTTAGCTCATGTCTTTTCCTTCAAGATATATTTATCTCTTTATCCTATCTGGATGCCCAAAGGATTTTTCTTTATCGTTGAATTCCACTAGTTTCATGTTTATTGTTACTTATCTTTTTTTTTTTTTTCTGGTACCCAGTGTGCATTTCCAGTCTGTTTATTTCTAAACATTTTCTTGTATTACTTACCTGTATGTATGTACATACGTATGTATTTATCTGTCTCTTTTGCTTTTCCTTATTCTAGGACACCATTTATGCAAATATAGCATCTCCTTATCTAACTGCTGTCACTTTCTCCCTGACTTTTTAGAGATCATATTTCATTTATCATCCTTCTTAATTTGTAGATGAGAAACTGAGGCATAGTAAGAGACAGGACTGGCTAGGATTCAAACCCAGGTCTACCTTCTCTCTGTCTTTTTAGAGGGGCACCTGTCTTCCTATTGAAGACCTTTCCAAGTTTGTTCCTCCTCTTTCCCTCCTTTTCTCTGCCCACCCCCTCCCCCAACCACACACCTCCCACGCTCTCCTTCCCTCCCCTCCTTCATTCTTATTGTCTTTGATATCTTTTCCCACATCTTTTACAGCCAAATAAAAATGTGGCTGTAACTGTCATGTCGTTGGGGGCGTTTTCTCAGTAGACATGGAGACCACCTGGTCACTGGCAGCTTTCACCTATCCTAAGACTTCTAAACTTTTCAATAGTGTTCCCTTTGGGCTACGTGATCTCTACCTGAAGAGATACTATTATGTAATGTTTTCCTTTGAACTTTTCTTTTTTAAACTCTGGATCCAAAAAACTATAGATGATATAAAGACTATATATGGTCAGTAGGGTGGGGAGGAATTAATCTCATGTTTTATTGTAGTTTTGATGTAGTTTTCAATAACATACTTGATTTTATATACAGCTTTCTAATTCACGTCCATTCAGCTTCTGATCCACCAACTCCTGGATCTGTATTAGATACACCTGCACTCACTCTCCATATTGCATTGTGTAATTAGTGCCTCCTCCGTAAATGACCCAGCAGACGTCCCTTTTGGATCTCATCCTGTTCGTTTCCGATCACTTCAGCATTTAACAATGTCATTCTGAATTCATAAAGTCTTCTGGTTTGGTGAAAGATCCAAAGTTATTAAGTTTATATACTGTGCCACTACTGTGTAGTGACCAATGAAGAGATTGTAGAATGTACTGGGCCAGGAATTGACTTCAAAAATTCATCCAAACCTATAACAATAGTTTTTTTCTTCCAGTTTTATTATTGACATACAGCACTGTATGGGTTTAAGGTGTAGAGCATAATGATTTGACGCACATACATCATGAACTGATGACCACAGTGAGTTTGGTGAACATCCATCATCTCATATAGATGCAAAATTTGAAAAATAGAAAAAATATTTTTCCCTTGTGACGAGAGCTCTTAGGATTTCCTCTCTTAACAGCTTTCCTGTATAACACAGCAGTGTTGATTATATTTATCATGCTGTGCATTACATCCCTGCTACTCACTTATCTTATGACTGGAAGTTTGTACCTTTTGACCACCTTCATCTAATTCTCCTTCCTCTCACCCCCCACCTCTTTATCCATTCGTTTATTGATGGGCACTTAGGTTGCTATATAACTAATTGTTTAAAAAGTGAATTTATTGGTTGTATTTATAAAATTAATGTATGCTTACTGTAGGACATTTGAAAACTCTGTGTATGTGAGTGTGTGTGTGTAATATCACCCATAATCCTACTCCTACAGGTACAAAGGTTACTTAGCATGATTTTGTGTTTCCTTCTGGTCTTAAGTATATATACACACATAATTTTATTAAACTTTAGTCATGATTTAAATACCTAAAATTTAGTATTTTTTCTCTTTGTATGGCTATGTTATCTCATTTTGGTAAATATTCTTTATTTATAGTTTTTGTAATGGCTGCATACTTTTAAATGATAAGGCTATAACCAGAATTTAGTCAGTCACTCCCTTACCGTTGAAGTTCTTGTATTACCAAATTTTGTCCATATTTATAACCCTTTTATTAAGATAATGTCCGAGATGTAGAATTAATAAGTGAAAGAGCGTGAGGATTTTTTTTCGGTGCCAATTTGCTTGTTTGGTTAAGTGTTTTATTGCGAAGTACTACATGTACAGAAATATAACATAAACCTGAGTATTTTTCAGGCTCAAAATATGAGATTAGTCATGAGAATGGCCATACCGCTTTACATTCTCACCAGGAATGTGTTTTCAGTGGTTGCCTTCCCATGCCAACCTCAGCATGTAGCCTTATGAGTTTTAAGTTTTGTTGTCAATTTAATATAGGAAATGGAAAACTGGCATTTCTTTGCTTTAATTTTTCTTTCTTTCATCTATGGAATTGTGTAAACTGTGATATTTATTAGCCATTTGTATTTTTTCTGTAAATTGTCTGAAGAGATTCTTTGCCCAGTTGTCTGTTGATGTATAGAGTTTTGCTTATATCCTTTGAAGGCATTTCAAATGTTTCAAGATTTTTCATATTTTTACAAATATATGTGGATGAATATGTGGGTGCATGTGTGTGCATGTGACGATTTTTTGTTCCTATTTAGGTAAATTAGTTAGCTAGCACTGTGTAACAAAAAATTTCCCAGACTCAGTGTCTTACAACAATAATCCTTTGTCATTGTTTATTAGTCTTTGGGCAGTCTATGTGGTCTTCTGGTCTTGGCTGGCGTGTCTCATGCCTCTGCAGTCAGCTGTGAGGTAGGGAGTTGTTTCTGCTGATCTTAGCCAAAATCTCTTGCATTTTGGGCAATGGCAGGCTGGCTGAATCCTGATGGCCTAAGCTAGGGCAACTCAGTTCTTTCTTCTTCAGCAAGCTAGCTTGGCTTGTTCAAATGGTAGGGTTCCAAAAAGGCTTGGAGCTGGTACACAGCTATTTCTGATACATTTATTGGCAAAAACAAGTCACAGAACCAGACCAGATTCAAGGAGTGGAGAAATAGCCTCCACCTCTCAACGGGAGGAATTGCAAAATGCATTGCAAAAGGCATGGGTAAAGGGAGGAGGGGATAATTGTGGACATTCTTTTAATTTTCCACAGTAGGTGACTAGTTTGGTTTTTATTTGTTTTTTGTTTTTGTTTTTTCACTAGATTCTTTTAGGGTATTTCCTCATCCTTTTGTTTCAAAGATTTTTCTAGGATGTATCTAAGAGACATTTTAAAATTAATTAATTTTACTCTTTTTTTTTTAAGTGCAAGGAGATTTTCTTCAGTATGTCTTTGATTATTGTATCTATTCCTATTCCTTGTGTTGATGTCAGTTGCTTACTCCAATGTGAATTTTGATTTGCCTATTATGTTTTTTTATTTCCTTGCAATTATTTATCTTTACCTCTGTCTTGGTAAGTTGTGTTTCTATCTGTTCCTGTTGACTTTTCATCAGAGGATTTTCTTTCCTTGTTATTTTCTGCTTCTAGTTCTTATAGGCATTGCTTCTTTTATACTTCTGAGGCTTCTAAGAAGTCTTCTAAAATGTTCTTTGGGTTCCTTTAATAAAACGTCAGCTTTCTTATTTTTGGTCTCCAGGCTAACACTCCACACATCTTGTTCTCTGACACTTTAAATATAAATCATCCAAATCCAAATGCAACCCTTCGTTTGCCTGTTACTGAAACTTTTTCCATATCTTATTACCTTGCTTGTAAAAAGCTCTCCATATACAACTAAATTTCCATGTACTGTTGACCCTTGAACAACATGGGTTTGAACTGCATACATCCACTTATACGTGGATTTTTTTTCATATTACAGTACTACACATCCAAGGTTGGTTGAATGAACAGATGCAGAACCTCAGATACAGAAAGCTGTCTATGGGACTTGACCATCCACAGATTTTGGTCCTGGAACCAATCCCCTGCAGATACCACGGAGGACTGTACAAACTTTCCATCATTAAACATCATAGGTCCTGGCAGTCCTAACACTATAGGGGGGTTATGAGGACCATGTTAGGGAGGAAGAAGCCAAAGGTGGATGCAAAATGGAAGCTCCTAGACCAGCAAGGAATGGAGCCCTGAAATAGGTACTAAGTTGGACTGATAGGACACACTTAACTGGCCTGAGGCTGGTAAGAACAGACCAAAAGGAACATATTCAGAATGGTGCTCATTATACTTTATCTTGGTTCTGAACATGGCAGCTGCTCTGCTTTAAAGGTAAGAGGAAGTGCTGCCCTTGCCACATTGTCCTGCCACAGCTGGGGATGCTTTGAGCTCTTGCCCTGGGGCCGTGGATCAGAGATGAAAGGAATCCTCCATAGCTGGCTCTGGACTACACTCTTGGGCCGAAGTCATTGGCTTCCTCTCTGCTTTTCTTTTCTGTTCTTCCTATGTGGGTGAACCTTACCTTACCTCAGAGCATCTGTGACTTGATTATTGTGTCTCCCTTTTAAATGCCACATCACCACTATTTAATACCTCACATCAAGAGTTGGCAGAAGAGAGAACTGAGTAGGTATTTAGATTAAAAAAAGGACATGTATTTCAGCTCCTAAGCACAAAGTAAAGTGATCTTTCTGTTTAAGCTGTTCTTTGCGAGATGGCAGTGTTCCCAGAATATTTGAGCTGAAAGGGATCTAAGAGATCATCAGGTTTAACTGGAAGAAACTGAGCCCCAGAGGGGTAGGAATGATTCATTCATGATTCCAGAATGGGAAATCAGATCCAGGTCCCATCAATCCACTGCCTTTTTATTCTTTATTTTCCCCCCAGCTCTTTACACTACTTTGCTGATAACATATTTTATTTTAGATGGTATTTTCTTTTCTTTCTACTACCAGGGTCCAAAACTTTTTCACATTTGTCCTGGTATAATTACAATTTTCTATATTTTCTATATTTCAAAATTGAAAATATTTCCAGAATCTGTTTCTGGTTGTCTAGAAAATCATAAGTAACAAATTGTAATTTACTATTTTCTGCTTCTATTTCTACACAAAAGGTAATTCTACTGGGATTATGTTACTCCTTGTGAATTAAACTACATTACTGCCTGCTATTTCTTTCATAATGATTGTTTGGTTTCTTCCTTACAAAGTAATAAGGAGTTATTGCCATTAGGATTAGAGTTTGGAACTTTTTAAAAAAGAATTATGTTTCACTGTTGCAGCACTTGCCTTAATATTACATGTGCGTCCGTGTTAGTTGAGCCTGTCCTTCTATCCTAGCTCTCCGGGCTTTCCTCTGTTAAATGGAGGAGTCAAGCTACTGCTGGCTTTAAAATGCGTATCTAAAGCATGTGTAAATATTCACCATTATTTCATCTATTTAAAATGAAGGATCCCATCAGGTCATACTTGCCTGGTAAATTAACATGAGGCTTCAGACATATAGATCACAATAAATTTTGTGAGATGGAAAAAGATTTAGGAAGTGAACTAATTTCAGTAAGAATGGAAAATGTAGTGCCTATCATGTAAACACATCTGGAGTTAGACTGTCAGCTTATGGTTGGATCTTTGACAGTGTTACTGGTTTGATGTGCAAGTGATGACGATTGTCTTCTACCTCAATAATGACAAATTAGAAGTATATTTTGAGCACTCTGACTTTGTTTAATAATGCTTTCTCGGTTGTTTTCATCTATGAAATTGTCATTGCCTTTTGCCCTTTTATGTCTATCCCTTTAATGTATGTCATCATCAGATTTTTTCTTAATGTTTATTTATTTGTTTGTTTATTTTCTTATTAATTATCCATTTTATACACATCAGTGTATACATGTCAATCCCAATCTCCCAATTCATCCCACCACCACCCGCACCCCTCTGCCGCTTTCCCCCCTTGGTGTCTGTACGTTTGTTCTCTACATCTGTGTCTCAGCTTCTGCTCTGCAAACTGGTTCATCGGTACCATTTTCTAGGTTCCACATATATGTGTTAATATAGGATATTTGTTTTTCTCTTTCTGACTTACTTCACTCTGTATGATAGTCTCTAGATCCATCCACGTCACTACAAATGACCCAATTTCGTTCCTTTTCATGACTGAGTAATATTCCATTGTATTTATGTACCACATCTTCTTTATCCATTCGTCTGTCAGTGGGCATTTAGGTTGTTTCTGTGACCTGGCTATTGTAAATAGTGCTGCAATGAACATTGGGGTGCATGTGTCTTTTGGAATTATGGTTTTCTCTGGGTATATGCCCAGTAGTGGGATTGCTGGGTCATATGGTAATTCTATTTTTAGTTCTTTAAGGAACCTCCATACTGTTCTCCATAGTGGCTGTATCAATTTACATTCCCACAAACAGTGCAAGAGGGTCCTCTTTGCTCCACACCCTCTCCAGCATTTGTTGTTTGTAGATTCTCTGATGATGCCCATTCTAACTGGTGTGAGGTGATACCTGATTGTAGTTTTGATTTGCATTTCTCTAATCATTAGTGATGTTGAGCAGCTTTTCATATGCTTCTTGGTCATCCGTATATCTTCTTTGGAGAAATGTCTATTTAGGTCTTCTGCCCATTTTTGGATTGGGTTGGTTGTGTTTTTAATATTGAGTTGCATGAGCTGTTTATATATTTTGGAGATTAATCCTTTGTCTGATGATTCATTTGCAAATGTTTTCTCCCATTCTGAGGGTTGTCTTTCCGTCTTGTTTATGGTTTGTTTCCTTTGCTGTGCAAAAGCTTTTACATTTCATTAGGTCCCATTTGTTTATTTTTGTTTTTATTTCCATTTCTCTAGGAGGTGGATCAAAAAAGATCATGCTGTGATTTATATCAAAGAGTGTTCTTCCTATGTTTTCCTCTAAGAGTTTTATAGTGCCCGGTCTTACATTTAGGTCTCTAATCCATTTTGAGTTTATTTTTGTGTATGGTGTTAGGGAGTGTTCTAATTTCATTCTGTTACATGTAGCTGTCCAGTTCTCCCAGCACCACTTATTGAAGAGACTGTCTTTTCCCCATTGTATGTCCTTGCCTCCTTTGTCATAGATTAGTTGACCATAGGTGCATGGTTTTACCTCTGGGCTTTCTATCCTGTTCCATTGATCTATATTTCTGTTTTTGTGCCAGTACCATATTGTCTTGATTACTGTAGCTTTGTAGTATAGTCTGAAGTCAGGGAGTCTGATTCCTCCAGCTCCGATTTTTTCCCTCAAAACTGCTTTGGCTATTCGGGGTCTTTTGTGTCTCCATACAAATTTTAAGATTTTTTGTTCTAGTAATACAAAAAATGCCACTGGTAATTTGATAGGGCTTGTATTGAATCTACAGATTGCTTTGGGTAGTAGAGTCATTTTCACAATGTTGATTCTTCCAATCCAAGAACATGGTATATCTCTCCATCTGTTGGTATCATCTTTAATTTCTTTCATCAGTGTCTTATAGTTTTCTGCATACAGGTTTTTTGTCTCCCTAGGTAGGTTTATTCTTAGGTATTTTATTCTTTTTGTTGCAGTGGTAAATGGGAGTGTTTCCTTAATTTCTCTTTCAGGTTTTTCATCATTAATATATAGGAATGCAAAAGATTTCTGTGCATTAATTTTGTATCCTGCAACTTTACCAAATTCATTGATTAGCTCTAGCAGTTTTCTGGTAACATCTTTAGGATTCTCTATGTATATTATTATGTCATCTGCAAACAGTGACAGTCCTACTTCTTCTTTTCCAATTTGTTTTCCTTTTATTTCTTTTTCTTCCCTGATTGTCGTGGCTAGGACTTCCAAAACTATGTTGAATAATAGTGGTGAGAGTGGACACCCTTGTCTTGTTCCTTATCTTAGAGGAACGCTTTCAGTTTTTCACCATTGAGAACAATGTTGGCTGTGGGTTTGTCGTAGATGGCCTTTATTATGTTGAAGTAGGTTCCCTCTGTGCCCACTTTCTGGAGAGTTTTTATCCTAAAT
This sequence comes from Monodon monoceros, assembly GCF_005190385.1. Classification (NCBI taxonomy): domain Eukaryota; kingdom Metazoa; phylum Chordata; class Mammalia; order Artiodactyla; family Monodontidae; genus Monodon; species Monodon monoceros. Next base: position 14,659,250 of record NW_021703768.1, on the reverse strand, counting down.
GGGCGTTGAATTTTGTCAAAAGCTTTTTCTGCATCTATTGAGATGATCATATGGTTTTTCTTCTTCAATTTGTTAATATGATGTATCACGTTGATTGATTTGCATATATTGAAGAATCCTTGCATCTCTAGGATAAAACCCACTTGATCATGGTGTATGATCCTTTTAATGTGTTGTTGGATTCTGTTTGCTAGCATTTTGTTGAGTATTTTTGCATCTATATTCATCAGTGATATTGTTCTGTAATTTTCTTTTTTTGTAGTATCTTTGTCTGGTTTTGGTATCAGGGTGATTGTGGCCTCGTAGAATGAGTTTGGGAGTTGTCTTTCCTCAGCAATTTTTTGGAAGAGTTTGAGAAGGATGGGTGTTAGCTCTTCTTTAAATGTTTGATAGAATTCACCTGTGAAGCCATCTGGTCCTGGACTTTTGTTTTTTGGAAGATTTTTAATCACAGTTTCAATTTCATTACTTGTGATTGGTCTGTTCATATTTTCTATTTCTTCCTGGTTCAGTCTTGGAATGTTATACCTTTCTAAGAATTTGTCCATTTCTTCCAGGTTGTCCATTTCTTTTGCATAGAGTTGCTTGTAGTAGTCTCTTAGGATGCTTTGTATTTCTGCAGTGTCTGTTGTAACTTCTCCTTTTTCATTTCTAATTTTATTGATTTGAGTCCTCTCCCTCTTTTTCTTGATGAGTTGGCTAATCGTTTGTCAGTTTTGTTTATCTCCTCAAAGAGCCAGCTTTTAGTTTTATTGATCTTTGCTATTGTTTTCTTTGTTTCTGTTTCATTTATTTCTGCTCTGATCTTTATGATTTCTTTCCATCTGCTAACTTTGGGTTTTGTTTGCTCTTCTTTCTCTAGTTCCTTTAGGTGTAAAGTTAGATTGTTTATTTGAGATTTTTCTTGCTTTTGAGGTAGGCTTGTATAGCTATAAACTTCCCTCTTAGAACTGCTTTTGCTGCATCCCATAGGTTTTGGATCATCGTCTTTTCATCATCATTTGTCTCTAGGTATTTTTTGATTTCCTCTTTGATTTCTTCAGAGATCTCTTGGTTGGTTAGTAATGTATTGTTTGGCCTCCATGTGTTTGTGATTTTTACGTTTTTTCCCCCTGTAATTGATTTCTAATCTCATAGCGTTGTGGTCAGAAAAGATGCTTCATATGATTTCAGTTTTCCTAAATTTACTGAGGCTTGATTTGTGTCCCAAGATGTGATCTATTCTGGAGAATGTTCCGTACACACTTGAGTAGAAAGTGTAATCTGCTGTTTTTGGATGGAATGTCCTATAATTATCAATAAAATCTATCTGGTCTATTGTGTCATTTAAAGCTTCTGTTTCCTTATTTATTTTCATTTTGGATGATCTGTCCATTGGTGTAAGTGAGGTGTTAAAGTCCCCCACTATTATTGTGTTACTGTCGATTTCCTGTTTTATAGCTGTTAGCAGTTGCCTTATGTATTGAGGTGTTCCTATGTTGGGTGCATATATATTTATAAATGTTATATCTTCTTCTTGGATTGATCCCTTGATCATTATGTAGTGTCCTTCCTTGTCTCTTGTAACATTCTTTATTTTCAAGTCTATTTTATCTGATATGAATATTGGTACTCCAGCTTTCTTTTGATTTCCCTTTTCATGTTACATCTTTTTCCATCCCCTCACTTTCAGTCTGTATGTGTCCCTAGGTCTGGAGTGGGTCTCTTGTAGACAGCATATATATGGGTCTTGTTTTTGTATCCATTCAGCAAGCCTGTGTCTTTTGGTTGGAGCATTTAATCCATTCACGTTTAAGGTAATTATCAATATGTATGTTCCTCTTCCCATTTTCTTAATTGTTTTGGGTTTGTTTTTTTCAGGTCCTTTTCATCTCTTGTGTTTCCCACTTAGAGACGTTCATTTAGCATTTGTTGTAGAGCTGGTTTGGTGGTGCTGAGTTCTCTTAGCTTTTGCTTGTCTGTAAAGCTTTTGATTTCTCCATCGAATCTGAATGCAATCCTTGCCGGGTAGAGTAATCTTGGTTGTAGGTTCTTCCCTTTCATCACTTTAAGTATATCATGCCACTCCCTTCTGGCTTGTAGAGTTTCTGCTGAGAAATCAGCTGTTAACCTTATGGGAGTTCGCTTGTATGTTATTTGTCATTTTTTCCTTGCTGCTTTCAATAATTTTTCTTTGTCTTAAATTTTTGCCAATTTGGTTAGTATGTGTCTCGGCGTGTTTCTCCTTGGGTTCATCCTGTATGGGACTCTCTGCGCTTCCTGGACTTGGGTGGCTATTTCCTTTCCCATGTTGGGGAAGTTTTTGACTATAATCTCTTCAAATATTTTCTCAGGTCCTTTCTCTCTCTCTTCTCCTTCTCTGACTCCTATAATGCGAATGTTGCGTTTAGTGTTGTCCCAGAGGTCTCTTAGGCTGTCTTCACTTCTTTTCATTCTTTTTTCTTTATTCTGTTCTGCAGCAGTGAATCCCAACATTCTGTCTTCCAGGTCACTTATCCGTTCTTCTGCCTCAGTTATTCTGCTATTGATTCCTTCTAGTGTATTTTTCCTTTCAGTTATTGTATTGTTTGTCTCTGTTTTTTTGTTCTTTAATTCTTCTAGATCTTTGTTAAACATTTCTTGCATCTTCTCGATATTTGCCTCCATTCTTTTTCCGAGGCCCTGGATCATCTTCACTATCATTATTCTAAATTCTTTTTCTGGAAGGTTGCATATCTGTATTTCATTTAGTTGTTTTTCTGGGGTTTTGTTCCTTCATCTGGTACCTAGCCGTCTGCCTTTTCATCTTGTCTACCTTTCTGTGAATGTGGTTTTTGTTCCACAGGCTGCAGGATTTTAGTATTTCTTGCTTCTGCTGTCTGCCCTATGGTGGATGAAGCTATCTAAGAGGCTTGTGGAAGTTTCCTGATGGGAGGGACTGGTGGTGGGTAGAGCTGGCTGTTGCTCTGGTGGGCAGACCTCAGTAAAACTTTAATCCGCTTGTCTGCTGATGGGTGGGGCTGGGTTCCCTCACTTTTGATTGTTTGGGCTGAGGCAACCCAACACTGGAGCCTTCCCGGGCTCTTTGGTGGGGCTAATGGCGGACTCTGGGAGGGCTCACACCAAGGAGTACTTCCCAGAACTTGTGCTGCCAGTGTCCTTGTCCCCTGGTGAGCCACAGCTGCCCACTGCCTCTGCAGGAGACCCTCCAACACTAGCAGGTAGGTCTGGTTCAGTCTCCTATGAGGTCACTGCTCCTTGCCCTGCATCCTGATGCGCACGCTACTTTGTGTGTGCCCTCCAAGAGTGGAATCTCTGTTTCCCCCAGTGTTGCCAAAGTCCTGCAGGCAAATCCCACTAGCCTTCCAAGTCTGATTCTCTATGAATTCCTCCTCCCATTGCCAGATCCCCAGGTTGGGAAGCGTGATGTGTGGCTTAGAACCTTCACTCCAGTGGGTGGACTTCTGTGGTATGAGTTTTCTCCAGTTTGTGAGTCACCCACCCAGAAGTTATGGGATTTGATTTTATTGTGATAGCGCCCTTCCTGCCATCTCATTAAAGCTTCTCCTTTGTGTTTGCATGTGGGGTATCTTTTTTGGTGAGTTCCAGTGTGTTCCTGTTGATGTTTGTTCGGCAGTTAGTTGTGATATCAGTGTTCTTGAAAGAAGGAGTGAGAGCATGTCCTTCTACTCCACCATCTTGAGCCAATCTCCATATTTTTTTTTTGTTTGTTTGTTACCAGAACCAAGGATGTTTTATTTTCCAAAGAGTGAGTAGTCTTCCAGTGAGTGGTACCCTGCACTGATTTTGTTCTGTAACATCCCACAGCTCTACAGAAGTCTGGAAAACAGCAAAACTATGTTTATAAAGCCCAAATATCATCAGAACAGTATTTTGTGTCACAATATCCTAATTTTTGAGTGTATTTAGCATAGCAGAAGTATTCAAGTTCAAGGTCTGTACACACAGTCTTTTTGAAGAGCTCATGATCTTCATTGGTTAGAAACATTGACCAGCGTTTAACAAGTGGTTAGTAAAAATGTGAACACACCTATAATACGTGTGTGTCTATCACCTAGAATTGATGGTGCTTCCATCAGTACAGCAGTTAATATGAATTATTAGCTGAGAGGTGGACCAAATTTCCAAAATTGAATCTGGATATAATTATTGAATTTACTAAATTGAGATTTTACCTATATTTACATACTTCAGTTAGGTAAAGTCTTAAGGGCAATAAATATCTCATTTTCTCTGTAACTGATGAAATATTTTGTCTTTATTAATTTCCTAGGAAATATATCTTGAAATGCTAAGAAAGGGAAAACATGGAAATTTCATCCTCTTTGTATTTCATAGCACAAATTTGACTGCATTCTCTTTTTTTTTTCATTTTGATTTATTTTTCTTTTGGTTCTTGTCTCACTAATAGACATTCCTCACTCCAGTAACATAGTCCCAGTGCCATGTAAGGACAAAATTAAGTTGGGACAAGTGGCATAAAATGACCTCAAACAAAACAATTTTGTAACTTACTGCAATGAATGTCAATTGAAAATTACTATTTCTCTATTGAAACACCTGAAAACAAACTCAAGAATGGTACTGTATTAATAATATCTTACTTAATTCTACAGCTAACTTTTATACAGTCTTTTTTGGAATCACTGAAACTCAGTGTAGAAATAAAGTATTGCTCAGTCAGCAAGTTATTTGAAAAATAATTTACTTAAAGTATAACAGGAATGTAAAATAACCCTAAAATAAATATTTTAAATATCTCTATTTGGACATCTTTATATTAAATAAAGTTAAATTTGGCATAGCTGTTTCATATAAAACACTTGTCTGAAAAGTAAGGAAATTTTTCCATTGTAAACTGTGACTTTAAAAATTATTTGTTCTAGTACATTGCTTTATAGAAAAAAATGAAGGGCACAAACTATATGCTAGAAAAAGCATTTCCTGAGCAATGCCAAGAAAATATAATCAAAAAACACTGATAGGGCTTCCCTGGTGGCGCAGTGGTTGAGAGTCCGCCTGCCGATGCAGGGGACACTGGTTTGTGCCCTGGTCCGGGAAGATCCCACATGCTGCGGAGCGGCTGGGTGCGTGAGCCATGGCTGCTGAGCCTGCGCGTCCGGAGCCTGTGCTCTGCAACGGGAGAGGCCACAACAGTGAGAGGCTCGCATACCGCAAAAAAAAAAAAAACACTGATAATAATGTTAAGATGATAGAAAACATTCCCAGCCATTCCCCAGCTTTAAATACCTACAAATGTCTTTGGATGGTCAAACATATACTGTTTTATTTGTAAGACATCTGGCTTTTCAGAAATGAGAAAAAGTATTACTCCAGGGTAAGCAGCAGCATAGCAGCTCATGTCAGTTACATGTCAATTGTGCCAATTGCGTGAACTATGATTAACAGTTGATAAGTTCTGAGTTGCCACATGAAGGACTGAATTATGATACTAAAATTAGAGACATTTATCTGTAAGCTCATCTTTTAATCAACCCTTACTAATCAAGGGTTAATGGGACTTCTGTGCATAAACATAAATGTTGAAAGGGGAGTGGTCTTATGTACAAAATAAAAGAGACATTTTGGAAAATGAAAACAACTAGGCACAAAAGGGCAGAGTAAGTGAATGTCTAAGGTTTAAATATACATCTGGAATTGGTGTTTTATGAGTTACTTGCATGAACAGATGGTCAAGCTCACTCACGTTTTTCCCCTAAATATTGGAATATTGGATGTTTTCTTATGGACTCTGAAAGACACATTTGAAGTAGTGGTTTTACACACACACACACACACACACACACAGAGTTTAGTACATGACTGGTAAACTCTAAAATTCATTCCAAGGATGTTATTTCTTTTGTTAGGGCACATTCTATACTCAGAGACTTTTCCCACACCACCTTCTCTCAGAAAGATTATCTCCCCAGGCCACGTCAGTATAGAATTACATAGCTGGTGACTTCAAGAGCATTAAATTCTGTTTCTCTGGTTCTTGCCATTCCTTCCTCTAGAGGGACCCTGAACAGCTTCAGACCCTTTCCGGAATATTCCTGGGCATCCCCAGGGGTCATTTCAGTGGGCTTGAGTACGCCTTGGCAGTTAGTAGTTGTTCAGCAATTTGCAAAGCTGCCTGGAGGTACCCAGCCGCAACCTCTTGGGCCCATGTTTGAGCTGCCTGCAGACTGGTGTGGTCCCTGTGGGTCCCTCCAACCAGAGCTGTGAGGCTGCCAACTTACTCACTAGGGCCCTCATGTACCTGTGGGTTTCTGGGAGCCTGCAAATAGTTCAGCTGCACTGTGCCTTGAGTCAGAACAGGGGAACACCTCACTTCCTTTGTTCGGTCACACTTCACCTGATAATGCTGCCTGTGTCTTGGCATCTTACAGAAATTTCAATAAAGATAGTTTTAGCTTTTTAAATTACACGTGGCCTGCATCAGCCCTGGTAGGAAACAGATGGATCACTGGATGTGTCTTGTAGATGCTGTGAGCAGGGTTAAGAGAACCAACAAGAGATGGTGGACACCTAGGGTGTGAAGGGGCAGGTGGAGGCTTCCTGGAGACTGTCTGTTCAGAGGTTTGGCTGTGGAAGAGGAGGTGAGCTGAGGTTAGAAGAATGTAGCCACTGCCATGTTCATTGTCAGGTAAGGAAAAGTAGGGGGAGCAGATACCCTGACTTCACTCTCCTCCCTCCCTCTGACCTCCTGCAGGCTCCTCCCATAGCCACATCCAACCTGAAGCCAGAGGGCAGGGGAGCTAATGTGATGGTTTCATAAGAAGAGAGCAGGAAAAGACAGAATTGAGATGTGGAGGCCCAAACTAAGAGTATTTGGCACATAGCTTTTCCTTCCCCTCCCCTCTCCCACATTGCACTAGACATGGGTCCTAGGAGCTGGGTCACAGTAGAAATCTGCAAAACAGATGCCTTGCCACACTCAGAATAGTCCCTCTTCTCTGCAGAGCAATGAAGATTGTAATTGTGGTGCTTGAGTCCTCGTCCAGGGGGCTGGTTACTCAGGCAAGTAAACTTCTACATTGACCCAGGCACTTCACCAGACCTGCCCAGACATGCCTCGTATTAATCAAATGAGGTTAGGTTTTGATGTGGGTCAAACCCCCAAATCTCAGTGACTTAACCCAAAGAGAATTGCTTGCTCATGTTCCAGTCCAAGATGGGTCAAGTGCCTTCTGTCTTGTAGATAAACCGTTTGCAACACGGGGCCTCCAGGATCCAGAGAAGAAGGAAGATAGAGGGGGGATCACATAAGATGACATTATGGCCAGGCCTGGTTGACATCTCACCACTCACATCCTCTTGACCACTTAGTTACATGGCTCCACCCTGAATGCAAAGAAAGGCAGGATTTTGAAGAGTTTTGACAGTCTCTGTTCTGTGCCTGAATCCCAACGATGAATGTAACCTAGAGTGAGTGGAACTCCTTAGCCCAAGTTAATTGAATACTCAGCCCCCATGATTGCATATCCATTAATTCTTGTTATTCTAGGGATTTCCACCATACCCTGTGAAACCTGAATGTTTAACTAGTTACTCTAGTTATGCTACTTTAATTATCTTTAATTATATGTGACTTTAATTATCTCCACCATTCATTTTTGGAAGAACCGTGGGAGATGCTTTTTATTTTTTATTTTTTTGATTGAGTCGAGATGATGTAAGTAGGTAGATTTATGTTGTTATTAAAGATTTACAACCCTTCAAAAATATGCCCCCAATTTTTAGTGCTTTAATCAAGTTATTAATTTAACTCCATATAAATCATCCATGGCCATTAAAAGTAGATGCTTATCAAAGCAGGACTTCTGAAGATGTCATATCTTAAGGTTAGAACAAACAGTATTATGCTGAGCAGTTATTATGGTGAATTGATTTAATGTCAGTACTTATTAGAATCTTAACTCTGCAATTAGAATCTTAATTCTACATGTCCCATTACATGAGACTCTTGAAATATTTGAAACCAAATATTTAGAACCAAAGAGAGGTCCAGAGGAAGAATATATCATTTAGCTTTTCTTGCCCTAAGAAATATAGGACCATCATGTAACGCTAATATTTTCCCTTTTTCTTTTCAGGAAAATTCTGCCAAAGGCTTTATTTAATTAATTTATTTATTTTTAAACATCTTTATTGGGGTATAATTGCTTTACAATGGTGTGTTAGTTTCTGCTTTATAACAAAGTGAATCAGCTATACGTATACATATATCCCCATATCTCCTCCCTCTTGTGTCTCCCTCCCATGCTGCCTATCCCACCCCACCTATCCCACCTGTCTAGGTGGTCAAAAAGCACCAAGCTGATCTCCCTGTGCTATGCGGCGGCTTCCCACGAGCTATCTATTTTACATTTGGCAGTGTATATGTGTCCATGCCACTCTATCACTTCATCCCAGCTTACCATTCCCCCTCCCGGTGTCCTCAGGTCCATTCTCTACATCTGTGTCATTATTCCTGTCCTGCCCTTAGGTTCTTTTTTTTTTTTTTTAACATCTTTATTGGAGTATAATTGCTTCACAATGGTGTGTTAGTTTCTGCTTTATGCCCTTAGGTTCTTCATAACCTTTTTTTTTTTTTTTTTTTAGATTCTATGTATATGTGTTAGCATATGGTATTTGTTTTTCTCTTTATGACTTACTTCACTCTGTATGACAGACTGTGTCCATCCACCTCACTACAAATAACTCAATTTTGTTTCTTTTTATGGCTGAGTAATATTCCATTGTATATATGTGCCACATCTTCTTTCTCCATTCATCTGTCGATGGACACTTAAGTTGCTTACACGTCCTGGCTATTGTAAATAGAGCTGCAGTAAACATTGTGGTACAAGACTCTTTTTAAATTATGGTTTTCTCAGGGTATATGCCTAGTAGTGGGATTGCTGGGTCGTATGGTAGTTCTATTTTTAGTTTTCTAAGGAACCACCATAGTGGCTGTATCAATTTACATTCCCACCAACAGTACAAGAGGGTTCCCTTTTTTCCACACCCTCTCCAGCATGTATTGTTTGTAGATTTTTTGATGATGGCCATTCCGACTGGTGTGAGGTGATACCTCATTGTACTTTTGATTTGCATTTCTCTAATGATTAGTGATGTTAAGCATTCTTACATGTGCTTGTTGGCTGTCTGTATATCTTCTTTGGATAAATGTCTGTTTAGGTCTTCTGACCATTTTTGGATTGGGTTGTTTGTTTATTTGATACTGAGCAGCACGAGCCGCTTGTAAATTTTGGAGATTAGTCCTTTGTCAGCTGCTTCATTTGCAACTATTTTCTCCCATTCTGAGGGGTGTCTTTCCATCTTGTTTATGGTTTCCTTTGCTGTGCAAAAGCTTTTAAGTTTCATTAGGTCCCATTTGTTTATTTTTGTTTTTCTTTCCATTTCTCTGGGAGGTGGGTCAAAAAGGATCTTGCTCTAATTTATGTCAGAGTGTTCTTCCTAAGTTTTCCTCTAAGAGTTTTATAGTGTCTGGCCTTACATTTAGGTCTTGAATCCATTGTGAGTTTATTTTTGTGTATGGTGTTAGGGAGTGTTCTAATTTCATTCATTTACATGTAGCTGTCCAGTTTTCCGAGCACTACTTATTGAAGAGGCTGTCTTTTCCCCATTGTATATTCTTGCCTCTTTGATCAAAAATAAGGTGACCATATGTGCGTGGGTTTATCTCTGGGCTTTCTATCCCATTCCATTGATCTATATTTCTCTTTTAGTGACACTACCATACTGTCTTGATTACTGTAGCTTTGTAGTATAGTCTGAAATTAGGGAGCCTGATTCCTCCAGCTCCGTTTTTCTTTCTCAAGATTGCTTTGACTGTTCGGGGTCTTGTGTTTCCATACAAATTGTGAAATTTTTTGTTCTAGTTCTGTGAAAAACACCAGTGGTAGTTTGATAGAGATTGCACTGAATCTGTAAATTGCTTTGGGTAGTATAGTCATTTTCAAAATGTTGATTCTTCCAGTCCAAGAACATGGTATATTTCTCCATCTATTTGTATCATCTTTAATTTCTTTCATCAGTGTCTTATAGTTTTCTGCATACAGGTCTCTTGTCTCCTTGGGTAGGTTTATTCCTAGGTATTTTATTCTTTTTGCTGCAGTGGTAAAGGGGGGTGTTTCCATAATTTCTCTTTCAGATTTTTCATCATTGGTGCATAGGAATGCAAGAGATTTCTGTGCATTAATTTTGTATTCTGCTACTTTAGCTCTAGTAGTTTCCTGATAGCATCTTTAGGATTCTCTATGTATAGTATCATGTCATCTGCGAACAGTGACAGCTTTACTTCTTCTTTTCTGATTTGGGTTCCTTTTATTTCTTTTTCTTGTCTGATTGCTGTGCCTAAAACTTCCAAAACTATGTTGAATAATAGTGGTGAGAATGGGCAACCTTGTCTCGCTCCTGATCTTAGTGGAAATGGTTTCAGTTTTTCACCATTGAGAGCAATGTTGGCTGTGGGTTTGTCATATATGGCCTTTATTATGTTGAGGTAAGTTCCCTCTGTGCCTACTTTCTGGAGGGTTTTTATCTTAAATGGGTGTTGAATTTTGTCAAAAGATTTTTCTGTGTTTATTGAGATGATCATATGGTTTTTCCCCTTTGGTTTGTTAATATGGTATATCACATTGATTGATTTGCGATACTGAAGAATCCTTGCATTCCTAGGATAAACCCCATTTGAACATGGTGTATGATCCTTTTAATGTGCTGTTGGATTCTGTTTGCCAGTATTTTGTGGAGGATTTTTGCATCTATGTTCATCGGTGATACTGCCCAGTAGTTTTCTTTCTCTGTGACATCTTTGTCTGGTTTTGGTATCAGGGTGACGGTGGCCTTGTAGAATGCGTTTGGGAGTGTTCCTCCCTCTGCTATATTATGGAAGAGTTTGAGAAGGATACGTGTTAGCTCTTCTCTAAATGTTTGATAGAATTCGCCTGTGAAGCCATCTGGTCCTGGGCTTTTGTTTGTTGGAAGATTTTTAATCACAATCTCAATTTCAGTGCTTGTGAATGGTCTGTTCATATTTTCTGTTTCTTCCTGGTTCAGTCTCAGAAGGTTATGCTTTTCTGAAAATGTGTCCATTTCTTCCAGGTTGTGCATTTTATTGGCATAGAGTTGCTTGTAGTAATCTCTCATGATCCTTTGTATTTCTGCAGTGTCAGTTGTTACTTCTCCTTTTTCATTTCTGATTCTATTGATTTGAGTCTTCTCCCCTTTTTTCTTGATGTGTCTGGCTCATGGTTTATCAATTTTGTTTATCTTCTCAAAGAACCAGCTTTTAGTTTTATTGATCTTTGCTCTCGTTTCCTTCATTTCTTTTTCATTTATTTCTGATCTGATCTTTATGATTTCTTTCCTTCTGTTAACATTGGGTTTTTTTCGTTGTTGTTCTTCTTCTTTCTCTAATTGCTTTAGGTGTAAGGATAGGTTGTTTATTTGAGATGTTTCTTGTTTCTTGAGGTAGGATTGTATTGCTATAAACTTCCCTCTTATAACTGCTTTTACTGCATCCCACAGGCTTTGGTTCGTTGTGTTTTCATTGTCTTATGTTTCTAGGTATTTTTTTATTTCCTCTTTGATTTCTTCAGTGATCTCTTGGTTATTAAGTAGTGTATTGTTTAGCCTCCATGTGTTTGTATTTTTTACAGATTTTTTCCTATAATTGGTATCTAGTCTCACAGCATTGTGGTTGGAAAAGATAACTTGATACAATTTCAATTTCTTAAATTTACTAAGGCTTAATTTGTGACCCAAGATATGATCTATCCTGCGAAATGTCCCATGAGCACTTGAGAAGAAAGTGTATTCTGTTTTTGGATAGAATATCCTATAAATATCAATTAAGTCCATCTTGTTTAATGTGTCATCTAAAGCTTGTGTTTCCTTATTTATTTGCATTTTGGGTGATCTGTCCGTTGGTGAAAGTGGGGTGTTAAAGTCCCCTACTATGAATGTGTTACTGTCGATTTCCCCTTTTATGGCTGTTAGCATTTGCCTTATGTATTGAGGTGCTCCTATGTTGGGTGCATAAATATTTACAATTGTTATATCTTCTTTTTGGATTGATCCGTTGAATATTATGTAGTGTCCTTCTTCATCTCTTGTAATAGTCTTTGTTTTAAAGTCTATTTTGTCTGGTATGAGAGTTGCTACTCCAGATTTCTTTTGAGTTCCATTTGCATGGAATACCTTTTTCCATCCCCTCACTTTCAGTCTGTATGTGTCCCTAGGTCTGAAGTAGGTCTCTGGTAGACGGCATATATGTGGGTCTTGTTTTTGTATCCATTCAGCCAGTCTGTGTCTTTTGGTGGGAGCATTTAATCCATTTACATTTAAGGTAATTATTGAATACGTATATTCCTGTTACCATTTTCTTAATCGTTTTGGGTTTGTTATTGTAGGTCTTTTCCTTCTCTTGTGTTTCCTGCCTAGAGAAGTTCCTTTAGCATTTGTTGTAAAGCTAGTTTGGTGGTGCTGAGTTCTCTTAGCTTTTGCTTGTCTGTAAAGGTTTTAATTTTCCATCGAATCTGAATGAGATCCTTGCTGGGTAGAGCAATCTTGGTTGTAGGTTTTTCCCATTCATCACTTTAATTATGTCCTGCTGCTCCTTTCTGGCTTGCAGAGTTTCTGCTGAAAGATCAGCTGTTAACCTTATGGGGATTCCCTTGTATGTTATTTGTTGTCTTTCCCTTGCTGCTTTTAATATTTTTTCTTTGTATTTAATTTTTGATAGTTTGATTAATATGTGTCTTGGCATGTTTCTCCTTGCATTTATCCTGTATGGGACTCTCTGTACTTCCTGGACTTGATTGACTATTTCCTTTCCCATATTAGGGAAGTTTTCAACTATAATCTCTTCAAAAATTTTCTCATTCCGTTTCTTTTTCTCTTCTTCTGGGACCCCTATAATTAGAATGTTGGCGTGTTTCATGTTGTCCCAGAGATCTCTAGGACTGTCTTCAATTCTTTTCATTCTTTTTTCATTATTCTGCTCTGCAGTAGTTATTTCCACTATTTTATCTTACAGGTCACTTATCTGTTCTTCTGCCTCAGTTATTCTGCTATTGATTCCTTCTAGAGAATTTTTAATTTCATTTATTGAGTTGTTCATCATTGTTTGTTTGCTCTTTAGTTCTTCTAGGTCCTTATTAAATGTTTCTTGTGTTTTCTCCATTCTATTTCCAAGAATTTGGATCATCTTTGGTATCATTATTCTGAATTCTTTTCCAGGCACACTGCCTATTTCCTCTTCATTTGTTAGGTCTGGTGGGTTTTTACCTAGCTCCTTCATCTGCTGTGTGTTTCTCTGTCTTCTCATTTTGCTTATCTTACTGTGTTTGGGATCTTCTTTTCGCAGGCTGCAGATTCGTATTTCCCGTCGTTTTTGGTGTCTGCTCCCAGTGACTAAGGTTGGTTCAGTGGGTTGTGTAGGCTTCCTGGTGGAGGGGACTAGTGCCTATGTTCTGGTGGATGAGGCTGGATCTTGTGTTTCTGGTGGGGAGGTCTACATCTGGTGGTGTGTTTTGGGGTGTCTGTGACCTTATTATGATTTTAGGCAGCCTCTCTGCTAATGGGTGGGGTTGTGCTCCTGTCTTGCTAGTTGTTTGGCATGGGGTGTCCAGCACTGTAGCTTGCTGGTCATTGAGTGAAGCTGGGTCTTAGCGTTGAGATGGAGATCTCTGGGAGAGCTTTTGCCGCTTGATATTACGTTGTGCTGGGAGGTGTCTGGTGGCCCAGTGTCCTGAACTTGGCTCTCCCACCTCAGAGGCACAGGCCTGACACCTGACCAGGAGCATCAAGACCCTGTCAGCTACATGGCTCAGAAGAAAATGGAGCAAAAAAGAAAGAAAGAAAGAATAAAATAAAGTAAAATAAAATTAAATTAAATTAAAAAGTTATTAAAATAAAAAATAATTATTAAAAAGGAAGGAAAGAATAGAGCAACCAAACCAAAAAACAATTCCACCAATGATAACAAGCGCTAAATACTATACAAAAAAAAAGACAGACAGAACCCTAGGACAAATGGTAAAAGCAAAGCTATACAGACAAAATCACACAAAGAAGCATAAAGCTACACACTCACAAAAAGAGAAAAAGGAAAAAAAAGTATATATCGTTACTCCCAAAGTCCACCACCACAATTTTGGGATGATTCATTGTCTATTCAGGTGTCCCACAGATGCAGGGTACGTCAAGTTGATGGTGGAGGTTTCATCCACTGCTCCTGAGGCTGCTGGGAGAGATTTCCCTTTCTCTTCTTTGTTCGCACAGCTCCCAGGGTTCACCTTTGGATTTGGACCCGCCTCTGCGTGTAGGTCGCCTAAGGGCGTCTGTTCTTCACTCAGAGAGGACGGGGTTAAACGAGCAGCTGCTTCGGGGGCTCTGGCTCACTCAGGCCAGGGGAAGGGAGGGGTGTGGATGCGGGGTGAGCCTGCGGCGACAGAGGCTGGCGTGATGTTGCACCAGCCTGGGGCGCGCTGTGCGTTCTCCCAGGGAAGTTGTCCCTGGATCCCAGGACCCTGGCGGTAGCGGGCTGCACAGGCTCCCAGGAGCGGAGGTGTGGAGAGTGACCTGTGCTCGCACACAGGCTTCTTGGTGGCGGCAGCAGCAGCCTTAGTGTCCCATGCCCGTCTCCGTGGTCCGCGCTGATAGCCGCGGCTCGCGCCATCTCTGGAGCTTCTTTAAGCAGCGCTCTGAATCCCCTCTTCTTGCGCACCCAAAATAGTGGCCTCTTGCCTCTTAGGCAGCTCTACACTATTTCCTGGACCCCCTCCCAGCTAGCTGTGGCACACTAGCCCCCTTCAGGCTGTGTTCAGGCCGCCAACCCCAGTCCTCTCCCTAGGATCCGACCTCCGAGGCCCGAGCCTCAGCTCCCAGCCCCTGTCCACCCCAGCGGGGGAGCAGACAAGCCTCTCGGGCTGGTGAGTCCTGGTTGGCACCAATCCTCTGTGCGGGAATCTCTTCACTTTGCCCTCTGCACCCCTGTTGCTGCGCTCTCCTCCACAGCTCCGAAGCTTTCCCCCTCCGTCACCCGCAGTCTCTGCCCGCGAAGGGGCTTCCTAGTGTGTGGAAACCTTTCCTCCTTCACGACTCCCTCCCACTGGTGCAGGTCCCGTCCCAATTCTTTTGTCTCTGTTTATTCTTTTTTCTTTTGCCCTACCCAGGTACGTGGGGAGTTTCTTGCCTTTTGGGAGGTCTGAGGTCTTCTGCCAGCATTCAGTAGGTGTTCTATAGGAGCTATTCCACATATAGATGTATTTCTGATGTATTTAAGGAGAGGAAGGTGATCTCCACATCTTACTCCTACACCATCTTGAAGGTCTCCATATTTTTTATTTTTATAAGCACTTAGTTCTTGCTTATAAAATGTCTCTGCAGGGCATTAAAAAATAGTAGCTATTATAACAATGAGAACAATCTAAAGAGGCTTTGCTATTAAGAACTTAAGTTTAATTCCAGCTGCAAAGTGTTATAATTTGAAATAAAGTACAAAATAATTCATGTGTGAAAAATTGGTCTATGTGCCAACGTTTTCTTGTAAATGATTGAGTTGTTAATTAGCGGCGTTTATATGGCACATTCTTGGCGTGTGACTTCATGGAATTGGTGAGCGCCATGCAGATGAGAAAGTGATTTATCTTTATTCTTTATTTTCCTTTCTGTAAATGTCAAGTGATCCCTATGTGGTCCTTCCACCCACCACCCCAACTTACAACTGTCCATAGTTTATGTTAAAATGATGACTCCTTTAGTCCTTCGTGAACAATTTCCCCTTGACTGCATCACATTGCAGTGCTTAATTTGCACAATAACCATTAGCTGGAGTGATGTTATTTAAGACACCCAAGCTCAACTGAAACAATTAAGGGATTCATCTGAATTCTTTACAGCGAGCACATATTCTGATCACTTTCTAAAAATTTGCAAGCAAGAAGTTATGTTCACAAATCAGCATGATAAAATTCTCATCACATTGGCTTAGTATATACAGGTTTCAGGGGCAACATGTCTTTGCTGTGTCTTTTTTCTCATAGAGAAAACGTAGGTTGCCTCACACGCCTCCTGACATTTGTCAGCTGAACTTGAAAGTGATTTGTACTAAATTTCTTACCACTTATTTATGTAACTTTTCGGTCCCTCACAGAGCAAATGTAGTTAGATTTTCTCATAACCAGGCCACATATTCTGGATTTCTTGACGTGGATCCCTTAGATAATATTATGAAGCAGCGGTCAATATGAACTTACGGGTAGCCAGGGTTCCCCAGCTGAGAGGTGTCCATGGATGAAACAGTCCTAAGGTCTTGGCTACTTTTACAAGCTCCAAATCCATGCTTAGATGCCAGCCTTGGGGCTAGATTCTTCATGGCAGCTCAACCATTGCTGGAGAGTTATTCCATACTTTAAAAGCCACATGGCAGGGGTCCATTTTGGAGACTTCACAGCACTGAGGGCTCTAGGATAATGATAATAATAGGATTTATTGAACTTGAACCACGTGCCATCCCAGTTCTAGGACAGTTGCATGTATTATCCTCAATCCACACAAGAGCAGCTTTACTGATGTTTAATATACAGGTTGGCTTTTGTGCCAGTGCTCAGTTCAAACGTCAGATGGTCATGAATATGCTATCAGCAATGTTCCAAAGAAGGAGCGGTTGGCAGTGTCACCCTCACCGGAGTTTCATTTCAGCTTAATGTGACATATCACGTTATCAGGACCCTGTGGGATTGATATTGTAGATGACAACACTTGGTTTAAACTCCACTTTACCATCACATAACTGACAAGAGGCTGAAAAATATTCTGGCAGAGAAACCTTGGATTGAAGGCAATTATAATAATACACACATAATCAAACAATAAGAACATGGCTCAGCTGGCCTTCCTCATACCAGTGCAAATCTAGCAGATCTGATGAAAAGTCAGCCCAAAGCCTAGAAATGATTAACAGATTATTAGAAATCCAAAGATGTGGATTTGCATCTTCTACTGTTAATTATGAATCTTGTCCCTAAGTGTATTGTTGTGTTTGAGATATAAACTAATGATGGTATAAATCTCTGGCTTGGAAATTTATGCCCAGAAACTTCTGGGGATACCACCGGATACTGTAAATTTTCAAGGAAAATACAGCACCACCTGTTGGGAATTGGGTGAATTACTAGCTCAAGGTAATTCATGGTTTCAGGTTTCAAGTTTCCTTTCGATGATATCATAGTTGGTAAAGTCAGATTTTCAGGATTGCCATGATACAGTGAAAGTGACCCGTGAAGACAGATGTGGAACAGGGAGTGGCGGTGTCAGTGTCTTCTCTCAGTCCAAAATTTGAGAAGCTGAGCAGTGCCCAGCAGGGTCACATGTTCTGTTACAAGCAATTGTGGTCACTTAATGATGACAATTATTAGTATTTTTTCAAATGGCTGCGAAGTTGTTAAGAAATAAGTAGTTATTAAATTGTCTGGATCTGACTACTTCATAAACAGAACTGTAAGCTATTTCTTTTGGCCTAGGGGCAATGTGAGAAAATTTACTGTGATGCTAGGGGCTCCATGAACCGAGAAAATTTGGGAACCTCAGCTGTAAATCCATCATTACACAGACCTTTTCAAAAATTAATATGCAAAACAGAGAGGCAGATCTATTACATTGTTTCTGTAAAGATAGTTTCCAATCACGTTTGAACAAAGCAGATCATTTTTATTCATGTGCCTCAAACCTTTTGAAGGTCTTATGAAATCTGATAGTTCTCACCATGTCTACAAATTTGCATTAGGCTAACCTCAGTTCATATCTTGAGACATTATTTACCCTGAATTGGTGACTGAATTTCCAAAACCATGGCTTACCTTGGGTTTTAATTTGATTATGCAACTGAGATGACACGGGCTGAGGACATGCCTCCAACACCAAATTCCCTGTAGCTGTCACTGAAGTGAATGGATGTGAGGTTCCTTAGTAGGGTCGCATGTTTCAGCCTGCCCTTAGGGAAGTAGTGAACTTTATTGATGGAGCATACAGAGAAAGAGGCCATGCCTCCAGTTTTGACTCCACTTCTAGAAAACATGCTTTTGTATTCCCTGCTCGTCTACTTTCAGTCCATTATGCTGGCCTCCAGATCCAGCTCTCCATCCCGTGTAGAACTGTTTGCCTACAACTCACGGTTCTGTCCTCTCTTGGATTAATGAAGAAGAGGGGTCATTTTTGTCCAGATTACTGAGTCTCATCTTTGAATTCCTTGTCATACTCACCACATTCTAACAATACCAGGCAACCAAATCAAGTCATAAAATACAACCCTAGGTGTTCAGTGACAAGACAGCACAGGACATATCCTAAGCCCATTTACGGTGTATGAGTTTGCTAGGGCTGCGGTAACAGAGTGCGACACACTGGCTGGCTTGAACAACAGAAATTTATAGTCTTACAGTTCTGGAGGCTAGGAGTCCAAGGTCAAGGTGTCAGCAGGATTGGCTCCTTCTGAGAGCCATGAGGGAAAGATCTGTTCCCGGCCTCTGTCCTTGGCTTGTAGATGGCTGACTTCTCCTGTGTGTTCACATGGTCTTTCCTCTATATGTGTCTTTGCATTTCAAATCCCCACTTCTTATAACACCTGTTATATTGGATCAGGGCCCACCCTAATGACCTTATTTTACGTCAGTTACCTGGTGTTATGGGCTGAATGTATGTATACCTCTCAAATTCATGTGTTGAAGTCTAGTCTCCAATGTGATGGTATTAGGAGGTGGGGCCTTTGGGAGGTGATTAGGTCATGAGGGTGGAGCCCCATGATGAGATCTGGCCCTTGGAAGAAGAGGGGCCAGAGAAATGCCTAGCTCTCTTTCTGCCTTGTGAGGATACGATAAGAAGGCAGTCTGCCACCCCGGGGAGGGTCCTCACCAGAACCAATTATGCTGGCACCCTGATCTCAGACTTCCAGGCTTCAGAACAGTAAGAAAAAAAGTCTTTTGTTAAAAGCCACCCAATCTACAGTACTTTGACGTAACAGTCCGAATGGCCTAAGATACGTGGTAATACCTGTAAGGACCCTATCTCCAAATACGACACTGAGGGTTAGGATTTCAATATAGGAATTTTTTACGGGGGCGCAATTCAGCCCATAACATGTGGGAAATAAATGGAACAAACAAGAAGTGATGAGTTTGAAAGAGGGAAAGGTTTGCATTGGAGGAGGTGGCTTCTGAGCTGAGTGTGAAGAGTGGCGGCTTTTCAACAGGGACGGGCAAGGTGAGCTCGTGAGGAAGTGCCTCTGAATTTACAGGCTCTCAGCACAGTTGCTGAAAGAATGGCTCATTGTAGGTAACACGTGCAAGACTGAGATGGCGTAGACTCGCCTTTCTGCTTAACAGAGCTTGTCTTACCAGTGGTGTTTTCTTCAGGGAACGTGGACGTGTGTGGTCTGGTTTTTCTCAGACATCTCCGTGGCCCTCCCGCTTGGTGATGTGCCCTTCATTCTGAAACGGGGCAAACAAACCTCCATTGTACCGGGCTCCTCGCCTTACTGCCCAGGTGGTTTAATCTACAATTAGAAAGGGACGCGCTGGGTGACCAAGGCAGAGGGAAGCCAGGGCCACTGAGGTGTGTGGTGAGAGAATGCTAGAGAGGGCCACAAGGCTGCACGGAGCATCCAGGCTCGATGGAGCAAAATCGTCGTGGCCACCACTGTAAGATAGAAAAGCGAGGCAGTTGTTAGGCACAGTGAGAAGAGAGCCATTTTGTGAGCTTCTGGCATTTGCGTAATTCTTTTTGTTTTAAAAATATTTTCCTAAATGAGTCACAGGTATAAAATGTACAGTGTGGGGAATATATTCAATAACTGTGTAATATCTTTGTGTGGTGACATATCGTAACTAGACTTACCATGGGGATCATTTTGAAATGTATGGAAATATCGAATCACTGTGTTGTATACCAGGGACTAACATAGTGTTGCAGGTCGATTATACTTCAAAAACCCAACCAACCAGCAAACTCATAGGAAAAGAGATCAGATTTGTGGTTACCAAAGGCAGAGGGTGGAGGAGGGGGAACTGAACAAAGGCAGTCAGAAGATAAAAACTTGCAGTTATAGGATAAAAAGGTACTAGGAATGTAATGTACAACACGATAAATATAGTTAACACTCTATGTTACATATGAAAGTTGTCGAGAGTAAACCCTAAGAGTCCTCATCACAAGGAAACACGAGTTTTTAAAACGATTTCTTTAATTTTGTGTCAATATGAGATGATGGATGCTCAATAAACTTATTGTAATTATTTCATAGTGTATGTAAGTCGTATGATTATGCTGGACACCTGAAGCTTATACAGTGCTGTAGGTCAGTTATATCTCAATAAAACTGGCAGAAAAAATACATCATTTTTTTCCCTTAAATATTACTTATTTCTGCTGGGCTCTTAAGAGATAATAAGCATGAATATCACATATGTGATGAGCACAGGTATTTCAGATTGCTGACCAAACGTGGGTTCTGGAACTTGAACAGTCAGTAGGTGGCACAAGGCTGGCTTTCACCTTTCACTGTGAAAGTGGAGAAGCTTTTCCGTTCTCTCCTGGGAGACTCTGCTCCCTCTCTCTAGACCCATGCCCCGTGCCTGCTTCAAGGCTTCCCAGGGAAGGCATGATGCTTAGGTCCCAGGGCCCCGAAGTTTCTTTCTGTCAAAGTTCTGAGCAAGGCATTGGGATCCACGTGAGGCAGTGTGTAGTGGATGAGAAAGGGTGTGGGCGACAGAGCCAAAGTGCCTGTGTTTATTTTTTTTCTATGTAAATTGGTACTTTGTTTTTTATTTTTTTCAAAGCAACTTTTTATTGAAGTGTAGTTGATTCACAGCATTGTATTAGTTTCAGGTGTACAGCAAAGTGATTGTTTTACATATACTTCTGTTCTTTTTCAGATTCATTTTTATTTTAGGATATTATAAGATATTGAATATGGTTCCCTGTGCCATAGAGTAGGTCCTTGTTGTTTATCTATTTTATATATAGTAGTGTGTATCTGTTAACCCCAAACTTCTTCTAATTTATCCCTCCCCCAGCTTTCCCCTGTGGTCACCATAAATTTGTCTGTGAGTCTATTTCTGTCTTGTAAATAAGTTCATTTGTATCATTTTTTGTATCATTCCATGTATAAGTGATATGATATTTGTCTTTCTCTGACTTACTTCTCTTAGTGTGATAATCTCTAGGTCCATCCGTGTTACTGCAATGTACTTTTTAAAAAATATTTTTATTTTATATTGGAACATAGTTGATTAACAATGTTGTATTAGTTTCAGGTGTACAACAAAGTGATTCAGTTATACATATACATGTACCTATTCTTTTTTGAATTCTTTTCCTATTTAGGTTGTTACAGAGTATTGAGCAGAGTTCCTTGTGCTATACAGTAGGTCCTTGTTGATTATCTATTTTAAATATAGTAGGTGTACATGTCAATCCCAAACTCCCAATCTATCCCTCCTCCTGCTTCCCTCCAGGTAACCATAGTTGTTCTCTAAGTCTGTGAGTCTGTTTCTGTTTTGTAAATAAGTTCATTTGTATCATTTTTAAAAGATTCTGCGTATAAGTCACATCATATGATATTTGTCTTTCTCTGTCTGACTTAATCAGTATGATAATCCCCAGGTCCATCCATGTTGCTACACATGGCATTATTTCATGGCTGAGTAATATTCCGTTGTATATATGTGCCACATCTTCTTTATTCATTCGTCTGTCGATGGACATTTAGGTTGCTTCCATGTCCTGGCTATTGTAAATAGAGCTGCAATGAACAGTGGGGTGCATGTATCCTTTAGAACCATGTTCTTCTCTAGATATATGCCCAGGAGTGGGATTGCTCAAACTGCCTGTGTTTAAATCCAGTCCTACTGCTTTTGAGTCCTGTGCCTTTGGACAAAGTACCTAAATTTTCTGTCTCCTAGTTTCTGTCTGGACAATGAGGGTAATGACAGTACCAATGAGGTAAAACCCATGATGTACCTTGGGCATTACCTGGCACAGTACAATCACTTGAAAAGGTTCATGTGATTATTGGCAGCTGTGATAGTGTAGCTATAATGATATTGATGGTGTAATTGTTGAAGAGGACGGGAAAAAACTACCTACTTCAGGATGGGTACAAAGCTTTTCTTTGCTTTTTGGATCTATCAATGGACACTGTCCCTCAGCCATTGTAGCAGAGTCAGCTGCAACTGGGGACAGTGACATTATTGGTGTGACACTTACATGCAAACTGAACCTTGTATAGTTAGAACTTGAATTTATTCAGGTGTCCACTCAAATGTCACCACCTCGGTGATGCCTTCCGTCGCCACTGAATCTAAAGTGAGCATCTGCTCACTTACTACCTCATCACCCTATAGTAGTTATTACTATCCTGTATTTCCTAGTTTGTTTCATTCACTCATTGGCTTATTCATTTAACCAATATGTATTGCACCCCTACCATGTGCCAGGTGTTGTCTCAGTTACTGGAGACATAAGGATGACAAAACAAGAGAAAGTCCCAGTCCTCATGGGACTTCTATTCTAATGGGAAAGGTAGATTAAAAACAAATAAATAGCTTAACTATATGGTAAATTTCATATGTCAGATGGTGAGAAACCCTATGCAGAGAAACAAAGAAGTGCTGGGCTGGAGTGGTGGGTTTGCAATTCTATATAGTGTGTGCAGGGAAGGCCTCCCTTAGGGCTCACAGTTGGGCAGAGATCTGAAGAGAGTGATATTTGTGGATATCTGGGTGAGGAGTGCTCTTAAGTATTGGGAGTAGCAAGTGCAAAGGGTCAGAGGTACAAAATTTACTTGTATTCATGTAATGGTAAGGAAACGGGTGTGGCAGGGATGAAACAGGTAAGGAGAGATGTATCAGTTAGCTTTTGCTGTGCCATAAACCACCTCAAAGCTTAGTGGTTTAAAACAATGACCATTCATTTAGCTTAGTAACCTATTTGTGGGCATTTGGCCGGGCTCAGCTGGGCAGTTCTTCTGCTGGTCTTGACGGAGCTCACTCATGTGTCTTTGGCAGCCATCAGGAAGCTGAGTGCTGACTGGCCTTGGGGACCACAGGCAGGATGGCCAGTCTCTGGTCCACATTGATATTCCTCCACTAGATTATTGGATGCTTGTTCATACGGCGGGTCACTTCTGCCACATTTGGTTGGTCAAAGCAAGTCCCATGGCCAAGCCCAGATTCAAGGGGTGGGGAACTGGCTCCACGTCTTGATGGGACAAACTGCCAAGCACTGTGGCCATTTCTTTGCAATCTACCCTGAGGAGAGTGGCAGGGCATGAGGTCAGAGAGGAGTGCAGCCTTGCAAGCTGTAAATGTAAGTTTGTATTTTATTCATAATGTAAGTTGTAAATGTAAGCTGGAAAGCCATCTGAGGCTTTGGATCAGAACTTTGGCATATCTGAATTAATAATTGAAAAGTGTTTCTCTGGCTGCTCTGTGGAGAAGAGATCATGAAGGGGCAAAGTGGAAGTTGAATGTCCAGTTAGGAGGCTGTTGCAGTAATCTTAAGTGAGACTTGGTGGCAACTTGAATTAGGGTGGAAGCAGTGAAAGTGGTGAGAATTGACCACATTCTAGATATATGTTGGAAGCCATCCCCTGCTTATTCTCGCTCTCTGTCATCTTGAGTGAAAGATCCTTGTGGGCAAGGAATGTTTTATTTTCCACAGTTTTCTCAGCACCTAGGACCATGGCTGCCACATGGTAGACGTTCAATACATACTCGTTGAACGAGTGAATGAGTAAATGAATCTGTTGGACTTTAGATTTCCAAGGTGAACTTACAGAAAGAAATGGAGCCCCATTCTCAGAAACTCCTCCAGGGACCCCACTGGCTCTAGGATGCTCATGGATGCTGCTCAGGTGCAGGCCCTGCTTGTTGTCCTTGGACCATCTGCTGGGAGGAGATTGTCCTTGAGTTAAGCACTTAGTGGCATAAGTATGGGCATAAAGCCTAAGAGAATCCATTTGTGAAGGGTTATTTAGTACACAGTGCATTTTAAGCTAGTTCATTTTACTTCATTTCATACTGCATGTTTATTTGAATCTGTGGGTTGAGTTTTTATTACTATAAATAGAAGTAATAAAACACAGAGCCTTGGGTTTCTTTGCCTTAGAGGAATAATTGGTGAAATAAACTCAGACTTGGAGGATTCTTAAAAGGTATTGTCAGCAGTCAGTAAACATAATTGTTTTGTTGGCTGATAGGACTTCAGCATCCCAAAACGTATAGTCTTCGTGAGTAGGCATCCTTTAACATTTTAAAATCTCAAGGCTTCCAATCTTCATGGCTCTGGGAGTTTGGATTAAAATCAGTTTTTTTCCAAGCCCTGTGTGTAATGTCAGTGATGCTTCCTGCATGATCTCTCCCCACCTTGTACCAGAGAGGACATAGTAGCCTCTTCAGGACTCATGTTTCTTCTCTTCTTTTGTTCCCTGGCTGTTTCTTCTCTTTCCTGACTCTTCAGCATCTCCTCTTCAATTGGATTATTTCCAAGAGTAGGTGTATAGAGTTCTAGAGTCTCCTCCCCGCATTCTAAGAAACAGAACAGAAAAAGCAAAAAGCTAACAAATAAACCTTCCTTTGACCACTCAGCTACTGCTCTCTTTTTCTTTCCCATCACACTCCTTAAAAGTATTGCCCGTGATTAACTGTTTCTACCTCTTCACTTCCCTGTCATTCTTCAACCCACTTTAAGCGAGATTCTTCTGCTGCTACTTTGCTGAGAATGTTCTTGACAAACCCAGTCATGGCCTGGAAGAGGGGTCTTCAGACATCGCAGAGCGTGGCACGGTGGGCAGTGGGCTCTTCCTTTCTTCTGTTGCTCTTGATTCCTCTCTCCTGGGTTCTTATCTCTCTGACTGCTTTGTTTTGTTTTTTGTTTTGGTTTTCATCCTGGTTCTTCCTTCTCTATCGAATATGGTAATTCTTTCATGCTCATAAGTCCAACTACCGACTTGATATCTCCCCTTGAATGTTTAATGGGAATTTCAAACTAAATGTCTATAACAGAACTCTTGGTCTTTCCCCTAAACCTCGTCCTCCTCCAGTCTCCCCATCTCCATGTGCTGTGCCCCCATTCACTTGCCGTCTCAAGCCACCGTCTGGCCCGAGTCATGGCCACCTCTTATTTGGACCAGTTGAATGACATTTTACATGGATTTTCTACTTCTCTCCTGCTCAGATCCATTCTCTGCTTATATGGCAGTGAAGGAAACATCATCCCCTGCCTTAAAACCCTTCAGTGGCTGGTTCCCCTGTGAGCTTGGAAGAAAACCTCAAACCTTAAAAGGACTCACAGGCTCTGCCTGACCCAGGCCATGCCTGCATCTTCGAGCTCCTTTCACGTTACTTGTATGTTCACCGGCCATATTTCACCTACGGTTCTACGTGTTCCTCAAGATCCCCCCAGGTGCTCAGTGCTTTTCCCTTTGCCATGCACACCTGTCCCCCGGCTCTTCTCCTGATGAACTCTTTATCCCGAGACCTTTGACCCATCCCTCGGGTCTCAGGATAAAGAGCCTTTTGATTGAAGAGGCTTCCCTGAACCCCTAAACCCAGGTGAGTACTTTCTGCTTTCCTCCTTCAGAGCAGCCTGTGCTTTCCCATAGTAAGTGTCACAATGTATAGTTACATGCCACTTTCTTTGTGCTATTTTTGTTCTAATGTCTGCATCTTCTGCTAGCCTGTAAGCATCACCTATGCAGGATCTTGCCTGTCTTTTCACCAACGCACGTCCCACGTCAGATACATAGTAAGCACTAAGTTATAGGATGAACGAGTGAGTTTTATTTCCTAGTTTATTTTGGAAGAAAGCGGTCATCAGTTTCCTTGGGCCTGTGACTGTCCTGAGGGACCAAGTCCACATGTGGGTGTGACTGTGCTCTGTTGCTTTGTGTAGAGCACTTCCTACATGTATGTTGTTTTTTTCTGGATGTATAAATGGAAGTTAGTTCAGGACTGCAAAGAAAGAAGCTGGTCCTGAAGCATATCTACCCAAATGAATCAATTTAAGAAGTTTGCATCATTTTATCAGATGGCTTTAAAAGGTTAGTGAGTCAACATGCCAAATGGGTATGCAGTCAGGAATAAATAATTCACAGCATCCCAAATGAGCCATGTTACAGCACAGCTGATTCAGTCATATTTTATTTATTTCTGGATTGAAGGAAATCAATTTGAGGAGATTTCCAGAGCAATCCTGGTCTCCTGGTGCTTACCCACTTCCCCTCCTCTGTGTGTTAAGTTAGGTGGTTCTTTTCAGATGGAACAGCTGTAAAACTCATCCTCTCTCTTGCTCTTGTTACCTCTCTGGTAAGATCTCCACTGCCGGTACTACTGCAGTGTTTGCGCATTTGTCCTTCTTAGTGTAATTCTGACTTGCAATTTAAATAATTGCTTTGAGGTTCTAATCGCCAGAATGACATTTACAGTAGAGTTTAGTTCTTCTCCATTATCTGTGTCCTCCTTAAATGTCCTAGCTGGACAGTGTCAGCTCTTTTCCTGGAGCTTTTATCCCTGTGCCTGAAAAAAGTCTTAGCACTTCCTACTGTCTGACCCTTCATGAGGTGATGGGACTCTGAGAAAGCAACTTCTATTGTAAGAGTGCTTTTGGGAATTTTACCCAAATTCGATTTCTTAAACATTTGTCCCTAGGTTTAGATTGTTTTGTTTAAAATTCCAGAGCCATGAAAATTACAAGCCTTGAGATTTTAAAATGTTAAAGGATGCTATTCATGAATACTATTTGTTTTAGGATGCTGAAGTCCTGTTCATCATTGCATGAAGTGATACCTTTGAGTTCTTTCCAAATATTTCAAAATGTGATATAATTGTGCACAGTAGCATAGCAGCTTTTACTTGTCATTCCAGTAACCTAAGATTAATTTTTCTGAAGTCCTTATAGGGTCTTTTTATTCTGTCAAAGTAGACAGAGTACAATCAGTGGTTCAGTATTGCTTTCTTTGAGGAGTTCATATGGTAGCAGAAACGATTTTCTAAATCACCCGTAATATCAGTTCTCTGCAGTTGGGGGTAGAGGTTACAGGGAACCAAGCCATTGGAAGTACTCAGAGTTGTTTGATGAAATCATAAGCATGGAAAAGCAGGCAATCCCAGCTCCCTGTTAGACAGGGCACATGTCATGAAGGTAGTGTAGTGGGTGCAGTACATTTCCTGGTGAGAGGGAATCAATCCCAGGCTCTAGGAACCAAAGTGCAGTCAGTTTGATTTCTTACAGATAGATTCAACTTTGTGATTGCCGACAGACAGATGAGATTGAGGACGCTAACATCAAGAATACTATTCACTGGCTTGATATAATTAAACATAAAAAGGATGATTTTCTTTGCTGCCTTTCAGTGTCTCTCTATTGACGGTCATTTGTAAGTACATTTCTGAAGGCGAGAATCATGCCACTAAACTTTCGCCATCTCACTGTAAACGATGCTCAGCCTCAAGAAATGCACGCAAAATGCATGTCAACCTGTGCTTCCTGTTCCCACAGGGGAACCTGCAAAACCAGTCTCAACCCAATTGTTTATACTGAAATTTTCCCAGAAAAAAAGATGAGGTTTTAAAAACTGAACAAGCTCCAAGTTTCAGTTTAACTGATAACAAAATTTTTATGTCACTCTTTTTATTCCATCCCTCTTACCCAATTTGTTAAAAATTCCAGATGACTCTTAACTCGCATGCTTCCTGCAAATGCTTCTTTAAGAAGTAGGATTCTCTTTGCTTGTCACTGCTTCTGTCCTCTCCTCTACCTTGCTGGGCTCTTGATTCAGATTTACTGATGAGTTCATTCTTCTCTCCTAAACTCATGAGGCTGTGACATCAAGCTGCACTTGACGGTGCTCCTCAGCTGAGGAGAAAGCCAGCAGCACGAAAGACGCAATTTAGGGAAGCGCAGGAAGAGAATCTAAGTGCATGTTGAATGCAAGTGTTATGATGGAAATGGATGAATTAAGGAATGAGAGGGCACTCATTATAAAATAATGGTTTAAATTCGACTCACAAATTTTATCATAAGAAATAGATTGAGTAAATATTTCATTTCAAGTTATGCTCATTGCAAAATGCCCTTTACAAAGTCCCACCTCAGCCTCCATTAAAAATGTTACTGCAGAGTCAAGACTCACAATCTTATTCATGACCTTCACTGATGACAGGAATTTATTCACTGCAAAAGGATGAAATAATCGCAATGGGGTAAGCCATGGTATGCAGGCAAGTGCTATAGATAAATACCATCAACTGGAAAAGCCTAGACTAATGGCTTTTGATTCCACAACACAGGTCTTTTTTTATTCTTAAAAGAACAATCCAAGTAGTCAAAGCAGATTTAATCAAGGGGAGATATGAGAAACCACATTGTATTTCATTTTCATATTTATAATTATGGCAACCATGTCTTCCTTAAAATAAAACACTTCCAAGAATGTCAGCCCTTGTGCACATGACAGAAGGTCTTCCAAATCTACTGTTTGGGCAATGTGACACTTCTGGACCAAAAAGGGAGATTACTACTCAAGAGTAATGATGCTTTCCTGGAGACAACCAAGCTGGAAGTAAGAAAAAAGGGCATGTTGGCAATCGACCTACAAACCTAATCACTGCACAAATGAAACACAAAAAATCTTTTTCAGATTTTAGCCTCTTTCTGTATTTTTTTCTTGAGTTGCATAAATCTCAGTTTACATATTAAAACCAAGATTTCTGTTAACTTTTAATTCTTGCACTATAAACCAGCTCTGTGAAAAACTAAGATAATAGCTTTCTTTTGAAAATAAAAATATGCTCTTGATATAAAGTATCGTTATTAGGAGGGAGGATTGTATTTTTAAAATTTTTTCAAAGACATCATGGTGCTGAGATTTTTAAAATTAAAGTATAGTTGATGTGCGATATTATATAAGTTACAGGTATACAATATAGCGGTTCATAATTTTTAAAGGTTATACTCCATTTATAGTTATTATAAAATATTGGATATATTCCTTGTGTTGTATATTACATCCTTGTATCTTATTTATCTTATACATATTAATTTGTACCTCTTAATTCCCTATCCCTACACTGCCCCTTCCCCACTTCTCTTTCCCCACTGGTCACTACTAGTTTGCTCTCTATGTCTGTGAGTCTGTTTCTATTTTGTTATATTCACTAGTTTATTGTATGTTTTACAGTCCACATATAACTGATATCATATGGTATTTATCTTTCTCAGTCTAAATTGTTTCACTTAGCATAATATCCTTCACATCCATCCATGTGGTTGCAAATGTCAGGATTTCATTCTTTTTTATGGCTGAGTAGTATTCCATTGTGTGTGATATATTCATTCATCTGTGGATGGACACTTAGGTCTCACCCATATCTTGGCAATTGTAAATAATGCTGCTATAAACATTGGGGGGCATGTATCTTTTTGAAATAGTGTTTTCATTTTTTTTTTCAGATATATACTCAGGAGTGGAATTGCTGGGTTACATGGTAGTTCTATTATTAGTTTTTTGAGGAATTTCCATACTGTTTTCCATAGTGGCTGCACCAATTTACATTCCCACCAACAGTGTAGGAGGGTTTCCTTTTCTCCACACCCTCTCCAATATTTGTTATTTGTGTTCTTTTTGATGACAGCCGTTCTGACGGGTGTGAGGTGATATCTCATTGTGGTTTTAATTTGCATTTCCCTGATGATTAGTGATGTTGAGCATCTTTTCATGTGCCTGTTGGCCATCCGTATGTCCTCTTTGGAAAAATGTCTATTCAGATCTTTTGCTCATTTTTTAATCAGGTTTTTTCTTTTTTGATGTTGAGTTGTATGAGCTGTTTATATGTATTGGATATGAACCCCTTATCGGTCACATCATTTGTAAATATTTTCTCCCATTCAGCAGGTTGTTTTCCTTGTATTGTTGGTGGTTTCCTTTGCCATGCAAAAGCTTTTAAGTTTAATTAGGTACCATTTGTTTATTTTTGCTTTTATTTCCTTTGCTTTAGGAGTGGGATCCAAAAGGCTGAGATTTATGTCAAAGAGTGTTCTGCCTATGTTTTCCTCTACGAGTCTTATGGTTTCTGGTCTTACATTTAGGTCTTTAAGCCATTTTGAGTTTACCTTTTTATACTGTGTGAGAAAATGTTCTAATTTCATTCATTTTCATGTAGCTGTCCAGTTTTCCCAGTACCACTTATTGAAGAGACTGTCTTTTCTCCATTGTATATTCTTGCCTCATCTATTGTAGATTAAGTGACCATAAGTACGTGGGTGTATTTCCGGGCTCTCTATTTGCTTCATTGATCTGTGTGTCTGTTTCTGAGGCAGTACCATGCTGTTTTGATTACTGTAACTTTTGTAGTATAGTTTGAAGTCAGGAAGCATGGTATCTACAGCTTTGTTCTTTTCTCTCAAGATTGCTTTGGGAATTCAGGGTCTTTTGTGGTTCAGTATAAATTTTGGTTTATTTGTTCTATTTCTGTGAAAAATGTCATGGGTATATTGGTAGGAATTTTGTTAAATCTGTAGATTGCTTTGGGTAGTATGGACATTTTAACAATATTAATTTTTCCAATACAGGAACACTGTATATCTTTCCACTTCTTTGTACCATATTCAGATTTCTTCACCAGTGTTTTATAGATTTCACAGTACAGGTCTTTCACCTCCTTGGTTAAGTTTATTCTAGGTATTTTATTCTTCTTGGTGAGATTTTTAAACATGATTTTTTTCTTGCTTTCTCTTTCCAATACTATATTATGTAGAAATGATGAGAGTTGGCATTCTTGTCTTATTCTTGATTTTAGAGCAAAGACTGCTGAGTATGATGTTAGCTTTGGGTTTGTTATAAGTGGCCTTTATTGTATTGAGATATGGTCCCTCTATAGCAACTTTTTGTTGTTGTTTTTTTTTTGGCGGTACACAGGCCTCTCACTGTTGTGGTCTCTCCCGTTGCGGAGCACAGGCTCCAGACGTGCAGGCTCAGTGGCCATGGCTCACGGGCCCAGCCACTCCGTGGCATGTGGGATCTTCCCAGACCGGGGCATGAACCCGTGTCCCCTGCATCAGCAGGCGGACTCTCAACCACTGCGCCACCAGGGAAGCCCCCTCTATACCAACTTTGATGAGAGTTTTTATTATGAATGGATGTTGAAGTTTGCCAAATGCTTTTTTCTGCTTCTATTGAGATGATCATGTGATTTTTATCCTTCTTTTTGTTAATGTGCTATATCACATTAATTGATTTGTAAATATCAAACCGTCCTGGCATCCCTGGAATAAATTCCACTTGATCATGGTGTATTATCCTTTTTATTTGCTGTTGGATTTGGTTTGCTAAGATTTTGCTGAGGATTTTTGCATCTATATTCATCAGAGATAATGGCCTGTAATTTTCTTTTTATGTAGTGTCTGTGTCTTTGGTTGTGGTATCAAGGTAATGGTGACCTCATAGGATGAATTTGGGAGTGTTCCATCCTCTTCAAGTTATTGGAATAGTTTGATAAGGATAGATATTAGCTCTTATTTAAATGTTTTGTATAATTCCCCTGTGAAGCTGTCTGGTCCTGGGCTTATTTTTACTGAGAGTAATTTTTATTACAAATTCAATTTCACTACTAGTGAACAGTTTTCCAATTGTTTATTTCCTCCTGATTTGGTCCCAGCAGGTTTTTGTTTCTAGAAATTTGAACATTTCTTCTAGGTTGTCCAATTTGTTGGCGTGTAACTGTTCATAGTATTTTTTTAAGATTTTTTTGTATCTATGTGGTATTAGTTGTTATTTCTCCTCTTTCATTTCTTATTTTGTTTATTTGGGTCGTCTCTCCCTTCTTCTTGATGAGCCTGATTCAAGGCTTATCACTTTTGTTCATCTTTTCAAAAAACGTGACTCTTGGTTTCATTGATCTTCTCTATTGTTTGGGGGGCCTCTGTTTTATTTATTTCCTCTCTGATCTTTATTATATTTTTTCTTTCAGCTGACTTTGGGCTGTGTTTATTCTTCTTGTTCTAATTCCTTTAGATGGCAGGCTAGGTTGTTTATTTGAGATTTTTCTTGTTTCTTGAGGTAGGCTTTCTGCTTTTTTTTTTTTTGACCTCCAATATTCTCTAGTTCAAATAAATATCTATTTAATATTATATAGTTTTATTTTATTGTATTACAATTGTGCATTCATATATGAAAAATACTGGTCTTCACCCACAACTAGTAGCCCACATATAAGCAGTGGAAAAGTGCAGTAGATGGCTGGGCTATATGGTTTTCTTCAACTACATCTGGTCTCCTTTGAGTCCAGTGACAGGATGTAATGATTCACGTGCGCAAAACAATCTTAAAAGTATGGAAACTGAATTCTGTGATCTCGGTCTCAGTTAGTGTCCTAAACAATATTCTTTGTCTTATCATTTCTGTCTTCTAAAGGAGACCTTTAAAATTGCATATATTATAAATTTTCTAAATTAATAAAAATATATGAATATAATTTGCCTAGTTTTTTAGAGATCTGTGAAGAAAATGTATTCCCTAAATGAAACGTCAATGGTATGTTACACCAGTGGTCCTGGAAAAAAAAAAAGTGGCAATTGCTGTTTTTGCCTGTTGGATTAAACATGCCTGGGCCTGCCTTCTCTCAGGGCTCAGCTGGTGAATTTCTGGGAACTCTGTCATTTTTACAGTTAATAGCTAGATGCAGTTCACTGAGCACTTCTGTTCCAGGGATGCTGCTAAGCATTTTATGAAAATTGTCTCCTGTGATGCTCACAACAGTCCTATGAGGTAGGTATTATTATCCTGTTTTGCAAATGAGGAAACTGAGGCTCTGAAAGGTCAAGCAAATTTTCAAGGTTATGTAGGAAATAGCAGAATTAGGACTCTCATTGAGGCTGGACCACACTGAGGCTTGTGATGTTAACCATCACCAACGCCAGGAGGAGGACACAAGTATGTGGTCATAAACACACACACACTCACCCACACGTACACACGTGTGTGGTGACTGGAGAAAAACGCACAACATACCAGTTGTGAGTTAAGTTATTTGGGGACCTTACTGAGGACTATAGCCCAGGAGCCAGCCTTTCAGATAGCTCTGAGGGACAGTTCCAGAGAGGTAAGGGAGGAGCCAGGGTATATAGGAGTTCTTGCTGAAAAAAACATGCTGTCAAGCATCACAAGTACTGCTAATCACAAAAAAATGATTATAGTGGTTTTCTATGTACGGGAGATGCAGGAGTCTAGACTCATTGAAATTGTTTCTCAGATACGCATCTTAACTATCTAGGGCCAGTATCCAGAATATAGATCACTTCCTGTTTTCCTTCATTCTGCATTCCCCTCAGGGCACACCATTGGATGCCACTGCAGGGGCTGATGGCTTGATGGTGGCAACAATGGCAGTTTACTGGAATGGCTGGCAATGTTCCCTTTTCATAGGCACACACACACACACACACGCACACACACACACAGACACTACACACACTATACAAACGTTCTCTCCATAGAGCTCTTTATGCAGAGTTCTGTTTCTGCAGCTGCAGGAGAAACACAGACCAGAGCACGCTTTTCTCTCATGTGCCTCAGCTACTAGGAAATACATTGGCCTTGTTTTGTGTTGCCTGCTCTCTTGGGCCACTTCAACTCTGAATCTCTCACTTTGCAGCCCCCTCTTCACCCTCCCTCCCCTGCCCCAGGCCACTGGGGCTTATGGAAGTGAACAGATCTGATCCTCTGTGCCCCTCCTTTTCTCCATCTGGAGCTTGTCCTGCGTAGGGACAGTTCTGCCACCGGCAGGTCCCCCTTCTCTTCCCTGATAGATGTTAAGACAGGACCTTCCAAGTTCTGCATCTACCACTGCAGCCCTGTGCCTGCCGTCCCTCTCCAATCTCTTAGCTCTAACTTGCCCAGATTTAGGCTTTATTTCTTTTAGTGGGGAGGCACATTTAATATTGTTGTAGCTATTTAATAATTTATTAATTATTTGGGGGATACAGGTTGCCTTATTTCACAGTTTGCAAAGCATGCTTAGTTTCAGTCATTCATTCCTGCTTCCAATTACAAAACTTTTGTCAAAGAAATTTGTTGAAGAATAAATTATTGTTTAATAGGGATATAACCTCCTAAAAAGCAATAATGCGGTGATCTAATTTCCAAAAAAATCAATAGTACTTCCCTCAAGCCCTTCTCTTTTCTCTAAACCACTTAGTTTATTTTTTTCACTCTAAGCATTTCTTGGGGGGGGGGGAAAGCTCTAGAAAAGCCACCTTCACATCTCCTGTCAGATAAATCCTGTTTATAAGTAAAATGGCTTAAAAGCTAGTTCAGCTGTCATAGGACTAATTGCATATTCATTCCTTCTGTAATGTGCATCATTTTGGAATGTTTTTCAGGATAGACAGAGATTTCCTAAGAAGAAGTACAGGAGCAGCTTTGTGAAACATCTGACCTGCAACCAGGTCCCTGGCCAGGGTCGAGGGTCCTCCCCGAGCTGCCTCTGACATTGTGGGTCATGGGGCAGGCAGGTGGCTTCTGCCACTATCATAAGCAATGGGCTGTCGCCGGGGGGCTGGCAAGAAAGAACTAAGCGTGAATGGTACATTAGCCCATAGGAGTGAGAAGATGACCCAGTTTGAGGCAGGGAGGGGTTTCAGGATGAGCTCGGAGGCATCATGGCAGAGTAACGGGATGGCTGGATCAATGCCAGTGGCCACGTTGCTGTCCCGCCAGCCAGCTTGTGGCCTTGCCCAGCAGCTTACTTCTCTACTTGGACCACTCTTTTCCCTTCCATAAAATAAAGGGCCTCTGAAGAGCTCTCTGCCTCCTTCCAAATGTGTTTTGATGAGGACAGGTTTTCGGATATGTGTGTTCAGATCCGGAAGAGGCTGATGTCCCTCCTCAGCAGACGTATTTGTGTTTTTCATCCGTGCCCATCATCTGCCTCCGACCAGGCTGCTTTTGCTTTTCTCTCTTATCTGAAGAGCTGCCCACTCTCTAGAACAGCGCAGTCGTTTCGTTTGTAAGGTAGTTTTCCCCTCTGATTTGCCTAATCCGGAAGCTGTTTGGTGTCAAAATATTAGAATTAGCCTAACATGTTTGAAGAGCTTTCTTCCAATGCCTAATCAAAAACAGAAAAGGCCAGCTGCTTTTACTAATCTGGGTTATTTCAGTGAATGGAGACACACTGCAGTATGACCATACAGTTATTGAGGTTATAGTGACCTTGGATGAGGGTCGCTCAGTCTGTCTGTCCATCTATCCATTTATCCATCCATCCATCCATTTATCTGCCTATCACCCATCCATCCACCCATCTATCCTTCCTTCCTCCCTCTATCCCTCCCCTCCCTCATTTCTTTCCATGCATCCCTATCTATCCATCCCATGTTATAAAGAAATCTTTCCTTAAGCAGCATGCTTTTCCTTCCTTTATCAATGCTTCATTGAACCATCTATCATTCATTTCAAAAATTAGCGTCCTGTGTTACTATATAGCTGTAGCTTATTTCATGCAGGATCACAAGGAATTTGAATTTGTTTTTAATTAGGCACCTTGAACATATCAGCCTATTAGTCACCATCTGACACCCTCCCTGCACTGTTTCTCATGCATTTTCTGGCTGAGTCACCATGTAATGCAGTTTGCTGGCTGATGAGATGACCCGTGACACATTTTGGACATCACTGCTGTTAGGTTTCCCAGGAAATTAAGTGCAATTATCTTGAAAAGAATCAGGCTCTTTACCCCTCATTTTTTTTTTAAAGATAAGCGTGCTTTAAGTTCAGAATAGAGTACAACTAAAACAGCCACAGTCCAAACACAGCATCTATTTTAGTCTTACGTGTGATAGACTAGGGTTTCTTGACCTTGGCACTAACGACATTTTGGTCCTGGTTGAGAACTAGACTAGAAAGTTACAGTGACTTTGGGGTCCTTTCATGCTGTCAAAACAAATCGCTCACATAAAGAGGTAAAGCAAAACTAAGTCTCCTTCACTGACCCAATGTGAGTTCTGTTGATGTGCCAGGCACTGCACCAAGTAACAAGGATTCAGTCAGACATCCATAAGGTCCCATCCCTGCCTGCACAGAGCTCACAGTGAGGTCAGGGAAGCAGGCGTGTAAACAGATAATCACGTATCAGCGTGACTTAATAGGGAGACAGTTAGTCATATTGCTGGATGTTCTGTATCTATCAGATCGTTCTCTATCTGTCACGTTATCACTTCTCAAATGGTTCCTCGGGGGTTCTGCAGACACAGGCCTTACTTTAAATTGGGCACCACTGAAACATCCCTTGTTCATTTCCCCACCTTGGAGCCTTGCTTAGGTCGCTCCTGCCTGGAAGGTCTTAATCTCAGACTTGTACATCTCCATGTTCTCCCTGCCATTCATAGGCAGGCCAGTCTCCCCCAGGAAGCCATTCTGGATTGCTTGAGTTTGTATTGATGTCTGCCCACCAAACTCCCATTATGAAACTCACAGTCTCTTCTGCACGGTTTATGGCTTAACTGCATGCTGCATTATTTGATCCCCCTCTGTTTCCCATGTAGTGGTCTCATCACTCAAGTAGATTATGGGCTATTTGAGGTGGAAACCAGGTCTTACACTGGAATATTTACGTTAATGGTCTAAGAACTCACTATTTGACTGCTATTGGCTTGCAAAACTAGGTGTGGGAATTGAACTCAAATCTATTAGAAAAGATGCGTGAAAGATAAAATGAAATTAAAGCAAAACCTGTAGCCAAAGAGTGAGAGCCGCTTGGTCTTCTGTCTGGCACGTTCTTTTCTGCCTAACGCACCTCTACTGATGCTTCCAAACCCCAGAGCACCTTACCTCCTTCTTTATGCTTCTGTGGCTCCCTATTATGAAGGGTACCTATGCTCTGCACTTGGAGAACGCTGTGTGCACAGATGTGGTTGCTGGGAGATCCCCTGCGGGCACCTGTCATGTGTCTCGACGCTCAGGTATCCAGAACAGGGGCTGACATATCTCACAGTAGTGTCCCATCCTGTACTTCCGCCTGGCCTGGCAAATAGTAGGCTCTCAATTCAAATGTGAACAAATGACCTCAAGTTTAAGCAAAGGGAAGCTCTCTTTAGTGAGGAAAAGCTTCTTCTTTATTATTCCTATAAAACCTTTATGATGGGGAAACTACGAGACAGTGAGGAATTCCAGGAACTAGTAGGAAGCATTTGTCTGTTTGTTTTGTTCAAAATATTGCTCAGAGTAAAGAATAAGATATGAGAAGATATCATAGCTATTCTTCCCACCACTCACCTCCCCCTTACTGGCGATTAATGAGTTGCCAAATCTTGCTTAAGGAATTTATAGTTTCTTGTGTCAGTGCAAAGGACTTTTTGCACTTAAGCAAAGTGTTATGTTAACCGTGGCAGGATGTCAGGAAATGGGTCACGGTTTGAGGTGTATCTGGGAGCTGGGTGGGGCAGCCGTCCCCAGCCACACTGGTGGTGGTTCTCCATCAGACTTCATCTAGAAACATCTAAACGTGGAGGGCTCAAGGTTTCTCTGGCTCAGAGAAGTTTTCGATTAAGGCTCTTTTGCCTTTGGAATGATAATTATAGCTGCCTGAGCACCAGCTATGTACCCAGGCACGGTGGTAGGTGTGACGGGACTAGGAAGCATCCTGTCACCTTCAGACCTCGCTCTTTCTTGTGATTGTCTAATAGCCGTTGCCTGACGGGACACAGTGCAACTCCATAGCCAAACCTGGAAGCCCCTCGTGAGCTGGCCTGCACCGCTTGCCAACATGAGTTCTACTCTGCAGTGACAATAAAAATCTCACTCTTTCCGAAATCTACTAGCTCCTTTGCACATGCTTCTTTCTGCCTGCCCTTCCCATCTCTGCCAAATCGTCAGCATACTTTCTTTCCACCGAGCCCTTTTTTTTAAACCTAAACTTTTAAACTCAGCTCACTTGTCCTGGAAGCCTTATGTATTTCTTTTTCTATTTGTGAGTGATCC
The DNA here is from genome assembly GCF_005190385.1 of Monodon monoceros. Classification (NCBI taxonomy): domain Eukaryota; kingdom Metazoa; phylum Chordata; class Mammalia; order Artiodactyla; family Monodontidae; genus Monodon; species Monodon monoceros. The sequence continues at coordinate 14,621,206 of NW_021703768.1, read as the reverse complement.
CATGAGAAAAAGGCTTTTTCCTCAGTCTACTGCCTTCTGTAGGGCCTGGCACGTAGCAGGCTGCCAGTAAGTAAGTATATGTTGAATGAACAACATATACATGTCAGAAATTTAAAGGCGGCAGAATTCCGTGCACCTTTGCGTTGGTGGTGTCATCCCACAGTGAGACTTCTCTAACCAAGAACTGAGGCAAAGCCCAGTTTCACGCAGTAGACACTGCACGTTCAATGCTCAGTTTGATGGGCTCTGTCCTCCCTGTTACTGATTCACCAGCTTCCCTGTCTTACAGCCACTGGTTCAGAGTCTAGAACCCAGTTAAGGAAGGAGAGCTAGGTATGGAGGTGTCAGTACACAATTATTCTGAGACAGCTATGTCAGATGTCACTTTATAGTGAAGAACACTGAGGTCCTTATGAGAAGAATAACTCACTTGGTCAAAGGGCCAATTCACAGCTCTCTGTTTGAACCAGCACATTATACTGCCTCCCCATAGCCAAGGAAAACCACTATGTAAAGACTCTGCGTAAATTACACAGAAGAGGTGACCTTGACTCATGCTATGGTCCTTAATTACCAAGGGTGCTCTTCTGCCCACCAGGAGAATATACAGTGTTTGGTCTTGTCGATGAAAATAATAAATAAACAATCTATAATAAGAATAGAAAAGAGTTTATTTGAGACAAACTGAGGACTATATCCCAGGAGACACCCTCTCATATAACTCCAAGGCACTGCTCCAGAGAAGCATGGTTTTCAGCACAGTTTTGTATCTTGTCAGAAGAAAAAACATGAAACAAGTCAGGGATACATTCCTTCAAGGTTTCAAGAAAAACAGACCAGCATATACACACCCAGACAGTATGGCCTTGGCACCTGGGAAGACAGTCTTATTATCAAAGAAGTACCGGCATTGGCATCCGGGAAGGGAGGCATTTAAACTTTATTTTTAACCTGGACATTCTTTACTTCTGGTCAGTGCACCCTTTTCTTTAATAATTAAAGCAGGTGTACAATGTATGTTTGATGGGCCGCAAACAGGATGTTTTAGTTAGCATAAAATTCATGTTAACTCATGTATAAGCCAGAATGATTTCCCCATACCTCAATATGTGAACATTTCTTTTATCAGTCTGCATGAACTGAGTATTTCAAATGGGAAGGTAGTTGCTTTCCATGAAAATTCTGTTCCAAAAACAAGGTTGAAAACAGTTAACAGCCCACTGAGAGTTTTAATAAGCTCCTTTAGCAAAGGTAGCTTTCAACTCCTTGTGGAGAGAACAAATAAATACGATTATGACCACCTACTAATTACTTAGAGATCCCCTGGGGAGCTTGTGTTCAAACATCATTAATACCAAATACTGAGAAACAAAAATGCATTACATGCAGACATACACTTTTAATTCATGTGGGACAAAATCTGGTTACTGAGATTAACTATATTAGACAGTTGACACTTGGGGCAAATTTCCCTGATTTGAAATAATGGATAGCACCTGCTTTTGCAAGAAAGAATTAACACAGACAGGGAAAGTGCAGTATAAACTCTTGAACACTGAAGAGCTAAAGTGTATTTTTATTTCAACATTTAGACTGTTGAATCTGGATCAACATGCCCTTGAAAAGTATGGAAATCTGTAGCAATCAAAACAAAGAGATTACATTGAGGAATGAGATATGGCTGGTTTTGAAAGAATTAGGAGAAAAAACTGGAGGAATAAATATGCTTTTTCTTAAGTGAGATCCAGAATTATGGTGTCCTCGTGTAGACTCCATACCCTATAGTTGCTAAAATAATGCTTGTTAGTTCAAAAAGCTGTTGCTCCTGTTGATTCAGTCACTTGAGAGATTTTTCTCAGTGAGGTGAAACCTTCCAAACTAAGGATACTCGTCCCTTATGAGAAAAGGTCACACCTTCTACTCCTTTGATCTGCTATCTTCCTGGGCATCTGGAGACAGCCAGACAGGATAGTCTTTGGGACTCAGCCTCCTATTTCCAAAGACTTTTTCTCTTTTAGTTTTTAGTTTATGATCAATTACATTGATTGATTTTTTTTTTTAAATTAGTTTTTAGTGGAGTGCAGTTGCTTTACAACGTTGTGTTAGTTTCTGCTGTACAGAAAAGTGACTCAGTTATACATATACATATACCCCCTCTTTTTTAGATTTCCTTCCCATTTAGGTCACCACAGGGCACTGAGTAGAGTTCCCTGTGCTATACAGTAGGTTCTCATGAGTTATCTTTTTTTTTTTTTAACATCTTTATCAGAGTATAATTGCTTTACAATGGTGTGTTTGTTAGTTTCTGCTTCATAACAAAGTGAATCAGCTATACACATACATACATTGCCATATCCCCTCCCTCTTAGGTCTCCCCCCCACCCTCCCTATCCCACCCCTCTAGGCGGTCACAAAGCACGGAGCTGATCTCCCTGTGCTATGCGGCTGCTTCCCACTAGCTATCTATTTTACATTTGGTAGTGTATATATGTCCATGCCACTCTCTCACTTCGTCCCAGCTTACCCCTCACCCTCCCCGTGTCCTCAAGTCCATTCTCTAGTAGGTCTGCATCTTTATTCCCGTTTTTTTTTAGACATTGATTGATATTTGAGTGTTATATTAACCTTACATTCCTAGGATAAACTCCACTCACTCGTGCTGCATTATTATTTTTATATATTGATGGATTTGATTTGCTAATATTTTGTAGAGGATATTTTTCTTCACCTATGCTTATAAGGAATATGGTCCGAAATTATTTTTTTCTTGTAATGTTTTTGTCAGGTTTTGGTATCTGGTTTATGCTGACCTCATAAAATGAGTTGGGAAATATTCTGTCCTCCTTTATTTTCTGAAAGAGTATATATGTTAAATTGACATTGTGTTTTCTAAATGTTTGATAAAATTCTCCAGTGAAACCATCTGGCCCTGGAGGTGTTTGTTCATTTGTTTGTGGAAAGCTTTTGATTAAAAATTCAATTTATTTTATATAGCGTTATTCTATTTCTATACATTCTGTTTCTTCTTGCGTCAGTTTGGATAAGTTGTGTTCTTCAGAGGACTTGTCTATTTCATCTGTATAATTGAATTCATTAGCATAAAGCTGTTTATAATATTCTTTTACTTCTCTTTTCATCTGTAGGATCCATCATCATATCCTCTCTTTCATTTCTTGGTTAGTCCTGCTAGTTTTATCAGTTTTATTAACATTTAAAAGAAGCAGTTTCATGTTTCCCTAATTGTTTTCTCTAGGTTGTTTAGATTTCACCTTTCTCAGACAAAGTAAATTTCTTTTGTCTGACTTTTACCTCATGTCTGATAAGTTTATGAAAATGCTTTTCTCGCAGAGAAGACGCATATTAAACCATGAAATCATTTTTAATATGCAGCCTATAAATACAACTCTACAAAGAATGGGCATATAATTAACTGAATGTCTTATCCGCATGTCAAATTGATTACACGTTGAGATGTTTTCTGCCAGCATTTCAAATCCCAACTTTAGTGGTTCAATTTAAACACCATCTAAAGATGACTGAAAATAGGTCTCAGCTAAATTCATTTTTCTGAAGAGGACACTTCATAGGAGGAGGTGTTCTCTCCTGTGACATTAGTAAGTTATCCCACCTGTCACACTGCGTGCTATAAATCATTGTACTACAAATCTATTAGCTAAGATTCATATCTGGCCTACCTTGTAAAAACAAAGATGAAACAGTGCTTCAGACTGAGTGATTTAATGCATACTGAAAGATCTGCTTTCTCTGAGTTCAGCCTCGTTCCCTCTGAGCACGTGTTATTTTCAGGGAGGAAATTGATTCTAAATTGAGAAGCTGCATCAACTCTTTCAGACAATGGAATGACAGGAGCATCTTTCTAAATAGCTTCCTGGAGGCCTGATGGAGTGCACTCCTTTCCCTGGTTCTTATCTTACTGGCTAGAAGTGATTTATACAAGGGGAAGACTCGGTCTTGTCATGGCTTGGACTCCCATCATTTCTTTAAAGAAAATTCCGAGCTTTTTCTTCTATCCTTTTTTGTCTGAAGGCAGTAGTAAACCTGGGATATAATTTCATTCGTAAGGGCAACAATTAGTGCCATGGTTTCAGAGCAGTCTGTGGTAATTATTGGGGTACTTATCCAGTTTCACAGGAAGGGTGCCACACCACCGTGGACCCTCACACACAGTGATGCCCAATTTGGGGCCACACACGTTGTATCTTTCCAGGGCTGAGGGACCTTACTTGGTGCATCTCTGAATAGTCATATATAAAGAGAATATTAAATAATTTCCAATATGAGTTTATTTAATTCCCTCCAAACTTCACTAAAATTAAAGAAGTATAACTCCTTGAGAGTGTTATCTTTATGTTAATACTCATTTAATAAACTGCAGCTTTCAGACTCAAGAAGTATGTGAGGATGCCAGTTGGGAAGTTATAGGTCAGATTTAGTCGATACTCTGCTGAGCTGCGTTTTGCATTTGTTGACTTTTTTTTCACCCCTACAGCTACCTTTTAGATGGGTGTAACTGTGTCCTTTTTGGTTTTGCTTTTAGATGTAAAATGTGTCCGTTTAAGTAGGCAGAGAGAAGGTGTGAAGGGCAGACGTTATGCAGAGAGAAGGACACATTAGAAAGAACTTAGGCTTTGGAAACAGATCTGAGTTTAAATTCTCACTTCTCTACTCACTGGTGGTTCAGCCAGAGCTGAACTTTATCTTGTAGGCAGTGATAGAATGGATGTGGAGAGAACGTTAATCTGGCAATCAGATAGGTGATGGAAACTAAAATCAGCCTCTGGTGTATTTAAAGCATTGACTAGGTGTGTTCAGCTGTTTGGTGAACATAAGGGGAGGTGAGACTCAGCTTCTGCTATCGTGGTATGCAGTCCGTGGACAACAGGGAGAGAAACAGCTATCCGGGATTCCAGTGAAAGAAATACACACTAAGCAAAAGTATACATAGTGGATTGTGGGGTCCCGAAGGAGGATTTCTGCTTAGAAAAGGAGGGGCAGGAGGGGGACAGCTTTTTAGAAGAGCCGGCATCATAGCCAGTTATGGATGGATGAGAGATTTCATCAGGTGAGATACATGCTCAAAGGCAGAGAGGGACCAAAGTACCCGGCATTTGGGAGAATACAAAGAATCAGATGAAGCTGAATTGAGGAGTGTGCCTCTGTCTCTCCTCCCTCCCTTCCTTTTTTCCTCCCTTCCTTTTTTCTTCCCTTCCTTTTTCCCTTTCTTCCTTCTTTCCTTCCTTCCTTCCTTCTTTCTTTCCCTTCATCCTTCCAACTTTCTTCTTCTCTTCTTTCCTCTCGTCCTTGTAATATTCCTACATCCCTTTTCTTCATCCTTCCTGCAGCAGTCATGTGCCAGGCACTGGGAATATGTGCTGAACCAAATATTTAGCCTCCTTGATGGAGCTTGGAGTCCAGCCCAGCAGGGGCAGCTTTTCTTTCATTAGGAATGTAGACTGGGGAGCTACATGGAGGATCAGCGAATGACTCACAGCTGGACATCCAGCTAGAAAGCTATCTCGGTAGACCGGAGAAGACAGACTTGAAGCTTTTATCAGGACATTGCCATGGCACTGAAATGATGGGGGGGTGTGCAATTAATTGTTATCAGAGCTCAGTGGAATCATTACACAGAATAGTATAAGGGTGAAGAGCATGAGCCTAGAAGTCAGACTTCTCTGTGTTTATATCTCAACTCCAGTCCTTACTAGGTGTTTAACCTTGGGCAAATTGTTTAACTTATCTCTGCTTGTTTCCCTATCTGTAAAATGGGATTATAATAGTACCTCCCTCCTAAGGTTGTTGTGGGAATTGAATGAATTGAATTAGTACGTAGGACTTAGAAAAGTGCCTGGCACATATTAGCCCTAGATAAATACAGGCTGTGCATATTCAATTACTTCTTCTAGTACACAGAATTAGAATGAACTTCCCAAAGAGGAACCAATTGGGCCCATTTTTGCTAGAAACAATAGGTTCAATAGTTGTGTAGAAGTGAACAGCTTTTCAGGGCTATAAGAGAGTCACACACACTCACATATTATGGAAAGAAAGAAAATAATAGCAATTATTGGCTCTAAGCCAATCTGGTTATTGTTATATTACTTTCCAAATATGGGAAGAAATTTAAGTGAAAAATATATATATATACACACTTATATATCAAGTTTTAGAGGAGAGAAGTGTGTTCAGTAGTTGACAAATTTTGTTCAAGATTCAGAAGTGCTTTACACACTGAAATTCAGGCCTTTCATACCATTGGGGTAGAGAGAGAAGACCCAAGACACTCCTCTTCTGTTTATATTGTCCAAGCAAATGGTGCATTAACACAGCTCCTTTAGGCTGAGCCTGGTAGATGATGTGTGTCTTCCAGGGCAAGGACGCTAGGTGGCTGTTTCCCAGTGGTAGGAAAGCAGCATTATTTTTCCTAGGGGAAGAATGTGAGCTATCCCACTTTTCGCACATAATGGTAAAAATAAGAGAGCAGTGTATAGTGAGAAAAATTATCAAGATGTTATCAGTGTTCAAAGGGAAATCCCTAAGTTCATAATTGGTTTAATAAACTTTGTTTCCATAACAGTTTGTCCTCATTAGCTATTCAGTGAAATGGTATTAATTTTAGGGTTCATCAGTATGTGAAGAGTATCCATGCACTTTCAGACACATTTGCACATCTGCATTATTAGCAAAGTGACATAACACCAAAATTTTAAGGGACTCACTATAGATTTTAAACAGTTTATCCTTCTTTAAAAGTAAACTTCAAAAATCCCAAATTACTTCTTATATCCACAACAAAAAATAATTTCTATGATAATAGTAAATAATTGAGCGTCCCAGTGTATTGCAGTCAAGAGTTGTTCTTTTTTTCCTAGCTTTCTGACATAATTTTAAACACATTAATTTCAAATGACCCGGCATTTGAATTTTAAACCATTTTAAATTTGGTAACACCAAACAAGTGTGAAGCATTGATGTTTCTTTCTTTTTTTATTGAAGTATAGTTGATTTACAATGTTGAGTTAGTTTCAGGTATACAGCAAAGTGATTCAGTTATATAATATATATTATATGTACTCTTTTTCAGACTCTTTTCCCTTATAGGTTATTACAAAATATTGAGTAGAGTTCCCTGTGCTATACGGTAGGTCCTTGTTGCGTATCTATTTTATTTTTACTTTTAATTTTTTATTTGCGGTACGCGGGCCTCTCACTGTTGTGGCCTCTCCCGTTGCGGAGCACAGGCTCCGGACGCGCAGGCCTAGCGACCACGGCTCACGGGCCTAACTGCTCTGCGACATGTGGGATCTTCCCGGACCGGGGCACGAACCCGTGTCCCCTGCATCGGCAGGCGGACTCGCAACCACTGCGCCACCAGGGAAGCCCACTTATCTATTTTATATATAGTAGTGTGTGTATATTTTAATCCCAACATCCTAATTTATCCCTCCCCCCACCTTTCCTCTTTGCTAACCATGTTTGTTTTCTGTCTGTGGGTCTATTTCTGCTTTGTATATAAGTTCATTTGTATCAATTTTTATTTTAGATTCCACATATAAGCCATATCATATGTTTCTTATTCCTAGTAAGTCTGCCCCTTTGCTCATTCACCTTCCTTGTCAAGGAACAGCTGAGCCTCATGTGTGGGAAGCCTGCCACCTGAGCGTGGCCTCTGGGTCCTGGCAGTCATGCTGACTCTGAGACCAAAGCCACCAGTTTCCTTTTCCCAGGACACACCACAGCACCATAAAACTATACCCACCAGTTCGCCCAAATCCGAGTGCCTACTAGGGTCCACCATGTTGTTACTGAATTGGCATGCAGGCAGCCTGGATCAACTAATTAATGAATAAGCCTAACTGAAGCTAAATATAATTAATTATACAATATTGAGCTGTCCAAATTTAACTCCACTAAAATCACGTAATGAATCTGGAACATAAAGGATTCCTGGCAAAAGGAAAATAGATTTCAGTATGTAAAACGCATTCTTGGTGAATCCTCTTCACTCATTTTTGATTACCCGACTTCTGTGTTTCAGGCATATGTATTTTGAAACATGTAGCACATCATGGGAAAATCAAACACACACACACGCACACAAGTTGGACACCTTTGCCTCATGGATTTAAAACGATGATTTGTTTTCATCTATTTGATGTGATTAATAAATTGACAAAGGCTAACGTAGTGCATACAGACACGATAGCATCCATCTAGGACGGATACTAGTTGGAAGTAGTTTTCTCTATCATTTACCATGTTGTTGTATTTAATGCAGATTTTAATGAGCATCAGAACTAAACAAAACCATAGACATTGACACTTCACACTTGTGACACCAAATTTAAAATGGTTTAAAATTCAAATGCCTAGTCATTTGAAATTAATGCGTTTAAAATTATGTCAGGATGCTAGTAAAAAAAAAAAAACTTCAAATACGTGCTTGAAATACAACATTGATTCATTTGTAATGATAAAATAATATTGACTAGTTCAGTTATTATTCATGCAAAAGCAAGAACCACTTTTCAATCAATGAATCTTAGTATTAAAATCGTGAGAAATACCTTTCTTATAGAATCTACAACCTTTGTCATTTGGTTCTGTTTTTTTTTAAGAGAAACATGAAGTAAATGACCTGAGAGAATGAAATATTTCAAATGCATTTTGATATTTAATCTTTAACAAGTATAGAATTTAGAACCTTGCATCTAAGAATATGCAAGGCTCAAAGCATATTTAAAATCATTGTATGCTAATTATTTATGCTGAGAGACAGAGGCAGTGAGGGAGAGAGGGAATTTATGAGTAGTGATAGACCCCTATCTGGGGATGCACATATTGAGACTCCAGGTAAGTAAAGAGGTTAAGGAAATATCAGATTCACCCAATGGATGCTGACTGTTCAAGTTTGTTTTTTTCAAGGTTATTTAAACTGTTTAGGGATTCTGCTGACAAGCCACATGTTGCAGCAGCCATACCTCTCACACACAGGGAGATTGTGCAGGTTGTTTTGAGTTTCATTGTTTACTGGCAGACTATAACAGAAATTCTAGTTTTGTTCCTGTCTCAGCGATGCGAAAGTGAGAACATGACTAATAAATTCTCTCAAGTTGATAACACCCTTGAAAGATTTTTCATCATTTATACTATAAACCCTCTCAAACGTTGATGCTTCAGACACCAAATTACTTTCTCCATTGAATGGTGTGTGCTTACACAGTTGGTGAGTTTCAAAGGTACTCCTTCAAGTACAAATTCTAAATCTTGACAAGAATGGCTTCATGGATTACGCATTAGATAATGAATGGCCAGTAATATCTGAGCATATGAAATGTACCAGTAACAGATAACATACAATTTTCTAGTTCCCTTATAATTATTTCGGTGTGTTAAATGACTTTTTCACGGATGTTCTTATGTCGCTTATTTATTTGCTTTTTACCTTTTTTTCATCAAAAAAGAGGTAATTCCCTTTTTTTTGCAGTAGGCAAATGTGTTAAGAGCAAAATAAATTTCCAAATGGAAGAGTCCTCATCATATTTCTTCAAAGTGTATTTAATTTCATGCACATGTGGAAGATGATAATGCGATTCCCAGGTACTTGACATTCCTCAGCCATTCACACTCAGTGTGGTTATCTGGAATAAGACTAGATTAAACTTGTAGAATGGTGAATTACTGAAAATATTGAAGTAGAGGCCATTCATTAGTCTTTATCTGCTTGTCTATTTTTTATAGCCTGGATGAAATGGAAAAATTCGTTTGGGGGCCGATCACATTGAAAAGGGTCTAGCATGAAGAGAAACATGGGGCTGAAAATGTTTTTTTTTATTTTTTTTATTTTTCAATTATACACAGCACCTTTTTCTTACCTGCCTCTGTTTTTCTTTTAGTGGCAAAGCATTTCTATAACACTGGTTGAGAAAGTTCAGATGATTGCTGTAATCCTAGGATCCCTGTTCTTAATAGCGAGTGTGACCTGGCTCCTCTGGTCAGCCTTCAGCCCCTATGCAGTGTGGCAGAGGAAGGACATCCTTTTTCAAATCTGCTATGGAATGTATGGTTTTATGGATCTAGTGTGCATAGGTAAGATCATGACCTTCAACGTTAACAAACTGTCAGTAATCCATTTCTTGCAGCTCTTAACGTTTTCATCAGTTGGATCTAACACAGAATGTTGTGGTTCACGTGATCTTGGTTATCCAGCTCATTGACTATCTGGGGCGTCACAATCTCGCCACTTTTCTCAAAAAGCATAGCATCTCTATTCTCAAGTAGTCTGAAAAAATGAACAGGATAATGCCCGTTTAAAGTGATCTATTTTGCAACACAAAGAAGGTGGAGTTGAAGAAATTATTTGGAGTGGGCAATGGAAGGATAGTCATTTATTTCTAAGGGATAGGAGCAAATAAGTCTCCCTCACAAAGCTGGGAAAGCACTGACTAGTGCCAATGGCGATACTGTACATCTGGGGAGAGCACTGATAACCTGGAGGTCTTACATGGTGGTGTGGTGACTCTGAGGGCATAAAGGGCCCCTTGGAAGGGTAAGGACTTGGGGACAGTTTTCCTTGCTGTCCTGTGCCTCTTTGTTTCACTTATTAAATTCAGTGGCTTAGAAGAGAAATAAAGGATAGAATATTTTACCTTAAATAGACCGTACAAAAAAGGTTCCGTACGTGTCTCACTTAACCAATCTCTTGTTTCCCTTATACCATGAGAAAATGGAGGTTGATTCAATTCATGCAGCATCTACCCAGTGTGTGTGAAGTGCCACAGGCATTGTGATGGTGACCAGCTGGCAATAGGAGATGGGGATGGAGAGAGGCAGCACCGTATCCAGGAGATTCCCTGCTCTGTTGTGGTTTACAGCTTAAAGGATGTAAAAAGAGCCGAGGGAGGCAGCCGTGGTTTGCAAAGAATGGTCCAAGGACCACCCATGGCAGCAGCACCTGCAGTGCTTTTTTTGAGAAATGCACGTTCTCAGGACCCACCCTAGATCTGCCGAATCAGAAACTTACGGGTGCCCCCCCTCCCCAGCAGTCTGTGTTCACAAGCTCGCCAAGGTGCGATGAAGCTTGAGAGCCACTGATTTCAGGGAAAGGATTCCCAGCCTGGGATCAGGTGCCTTGGTTTGTAACGCTGGCCTCTGCTTGGATAGATCAACTTCGTCTCTCCATATTCCTCTCTCTCACGTGTAAAAATGGGAATAAGCATCCCTAGCACACAGGCGTACAGGAAATAACTATTATAAAATAATTATGCTGTTAACTGGAAGTTGTAGATTAAGAGTATTTAAATAAGTCACAAACACTGAAATACTTTAAACCACCTAAATTAATGCCTCTACTCACTAGACCCTTAATTTAACTAGTAGTTTTAATAGCCTCATTTTTTCTAAAAGAACTCTATACATTTAAAAAATATGATCAGCTTGGATTTCACCTCCTTTTCTTTTTTCCTCTCTTGTTACTAATATAAGACTAATAAGAAAGAAATGTATAAAATTTCAGGCCAGAAACGAAAAAAGAAGGGAGGGAAATGTCATGAATAATATGTAAACTGAACAGATGTTGCCTGAATAACTGAGCTAATCATGTATATGAACAATTTGCATTAAATGTGACAATGCATATGTAAGCATTTGGAAATTCTAAATCTCTGTACAAATATAGTCTCTGGGGTATTGCTCTAAATTAAGAAGGATTACAAAATTGTTCTACAAATCCCTCAGCAAATTCAGAAATAGTGTTTATTCTATATTTCAACATAAAAGTTATAAAATGTGGTATTCCACTGGTATTAAAAGGGGAGATGAAAAGCAAAAGAGCCATTAGGCTCCCAGTCCAACCTGAAGGGAAAAAAATTCCAGTTGACTTTATTACAGCACTGAAAAGGGCCATGTATTTCTTGGTTAGGAAATCATTTTCTTGAATTCCACAGCCTGCATTTAATGCTGAGTTATTATATCTTAAATTTTCGTTGTTAATGCCAGTCTTTTAATCAAGGTTATTAGGATTCTGGTTTTAAGAGCACATACGTATAAACTAATGATCTTTTTGACCATGTATGACGTCTTTGGGCCTCCCTTTTGAAATTTGGGTGTTTGCCCTTTTTATAAAGTCAAGTTTCTTAGGGACAAAAACCAATTGACATTTTCCTGAATAAGCTTTGGAGAGTGGATTTTTATCTAAGTTTTAAATGCTGACAATACTTTTCATTGTCTTTTTGTTCATCAAATCAAAATCCCATCATACAATAGTTTATGTATATTTTGAAAAATATTAAAGAATTCGGATTGAACAACAGTGCTCATTTCATTTGGCAATCTCATTAATTAGCCTGTTTGGACCCAGAGAAAAATCTTATTTTTTTTTTTCCCAAGAAATTGAGAAACCATTATAGTCAGAAAGCAAATACATGTAGGCTACCAACAGCCAACTGGATCATAGCAGGTAATAGCTCCTGCTAGCATTTCAAATTAATTAAAATGTCTTCTAATTAAACGTAGACAGTAACAAAGTAGATTACATTGATTATACCTCAGATACATACCCCTGACTGCAAGACCAGAGTCAGAGTTAGAGTGAAAAGCAGGCTTTTCAACTTTGAGTCCTATTTGTTCAGCTCAGTTCAATAAACTTTGTATGTGTTAAACACAGTACTAAGTGCTGGGGATGCAAATGAGAGTCGGTCACTTTCCTGTCCCCCTAAGGGCTCCCAGCCACAAGAGCAGGACAGACGTGGAAATAACTAGAATTCAGCTGGATGTGCAGAGTGATGGACGTATGCACAGGAGATGGTAGTTGGACAAAGCAGGGGGAGATTGATGCTGGCTGTTTTATGCAGGGAGGGAAGATTTTCAGGCAGATTTCATGGGGGAAGTGATAGCCAAGCAGGCTGATGGATGAAGAGATGTTTGGCAAGTGGGGAGATGGCCCCGATGTCACCATTGGAGGATGTGAGATTGGCTCCCCATACAGAGGGCTTTAAAGTAGTTGCAAACATTCCCGTATTCCTGTTCATCCAAGCTTTTCAAACTTGTTTGTACCTAAAGGAGAAGCAAATTGACAGCTTCGTAAATGTTCTTCTTAAAAAAGAATTCTGCGAATCCATAGAGGACCATTGCAGAACCAAAAATATGTTATAATCCAGCCAGTGTATGTAATGTTTAGGAAGAGATTTTTATTGGATTGTTAAATAGAAAAGTAAAGATTTGTAGAAAATTTATTTACTTGGGGAAATTTACTGATTTCCAGGCAAAGTAAATTTGTTTGTTGCTTTCATTTATTTTTATGTAAAACATTTTCTGTCTGCTTTCCCAAGATCCAGTTTCTTCTTACTATCAAAGTTTGAATTATCCCAAGGGTCTAGGTACCATTATTGTTCAAATACCTAGATCAGGGCTGTCCAACAGAATTTTCTGCAATGATGAACATGTTGTATATCTGTGTTGTCCAATACCATGGACACTAGCTACACTAAGCTGTTGAGCACTTGAAATGTAGTTAGTGAGACTGAGAAACTGAATCTTAAATTTAATTTTATTTAAATTAATTTAAATTTAACTCAGTCACATGTGGCTAGTGGCTACCATATTGGACAGATTTCTAGATGATGGAATGGTAAATGTGTGAGGGTTTGATGAACAAGTTTCACCTTGTCTATATAAACAGGCTGTATTTCCTAAAAGATAAAGTAACTCTGTTCCATGAGAGATGAATAAAGTGAAAATGAGTTCAAGAGGGTTAGGAGAAGGGTGTTAAAGGTGAGAGGGTGGTGGTCAAGAGATAAACAGAGAGCTGTAAGAGGGAGACGTCTTAAGGAAATGGAAGTACAAAGAGATATAACTTTGTATTAATGTTTGTGGAGCTCTTTTAAATATTTACATAAATGGCATTCAGACTATGATTGTGCACCAGGAAAACTAATATAAAGGATTTAAATCACCAAGATGTTGTAGCCCAGGGTCAGCAACTTAGGGAGAAGTAATAATCACAGCAGGCCTGCATTGGCTCCCTAAGAAGATTTGCACAGTGGACAAAGAAAGATTAGCAAACTTAGAAATGAAAAGCAAATGCCTGGCGGAAGGCTCCGGGCACAGGACCTGGGTCTCAGCTCCACACTTTGCACATAAAACACTTCCGTCGGCCGTGTAACTCAAGGGAAGCTTGGGCCACGAGAGGAATACGTTTATGAATGACTCACAGAAATGAGGGGCTAAGTAAGACTCGGCCATAAGGACGGGGGGTCATTTGATTACGTTGCCTCTGGAAGGTGGGGGCAGTTTACCAAGTCTCGTCAGTGTCTGGTGGAACCTCATGAGGTGAGTTCAGTCTCTTTGTAGGAGCAACAGACTAAAACGAAAACCCTATTATGTTAGTGGGATTCCCGAAAGAGAGGTAGCAGTGCTTATACCTAATCACATTAACACTCCAAGTTAGTGCCAAAACCACGTCGGGAAAATATTTGTATCTTCCCTGGGATGGTAAGGGAAGGAACTGGTTATGGCTACAAAATTTAAAAACTTGAATTACTTTTGTTTTTTTTAAAGATTTTCTTAATCGTCCGCACAGTATAAATATATGCCTATTCAAATTAAAAAACATTTTGTGTTTACAATTGTGAAATATGTAAAGTTTTTAAAAAGGCGATTTCCCTCACACTGCCCTTTTGTTATGTCACTTCCTTTGCAGAAATGTCCCCTCTCAACATTTTGATGTGTATCCTCCAGATCTTTTTCACAGTTTGCTTTTTGACATTTGTAGTTTGGACTATATTTAACCCCATTCTAGTGGTTTTCTTAAAAATCCATTTTGTGACAATTTAGGTTTTGCGGGGCAATTTTATGTAAGAAAGTAAGAGTGAGCCTTGCTGCTATGCAGCTCATCCTGCCTGGCATCTTTAGGGGACACCAGGGATGCCACGTGAAGCTTTCAAAAGCAGAACGGCATAAGCAACCATCTCATACTTTATCTCATTATTTCAAAAGCGCCCTGAGAGGTACTTTTGGTTGCTGCTTGTTTCGTGTGTGTGTGTGTGTGTGTGTGTGTGTGTGTGTGTGTGTGTACCTCTTCTGTTCTGCGTGCTTGCACTTGAATTTGAGAAATAGAATAATCAGAAGATCCAGCAATAACAGAATCGGTACTTTAGCCACAGAGCCATGCGACAGAGGGAAGCAATTTTTCTTAAAGCAATTTCAGGGAGCATTTACTACACGAAAAGAAGAGATTGAAAATTGAAATCCCCTCAGTGTCAACAGTATAATAGGTAGGAGAAACTGACCCCAGAGCTCCTAAACGTGCTGGCGAAGCCAGGGGTTTTGAGAGGCAGTGATCTGGATCACCCCTGCTGGATTTTATTTTCTAAGAGAATCAGTGCAGTGTTTATAGCGCAGATCCGGTATTTCAGTATGGTATTCAAAAATAACCTGAGATATACTAGGACGAGGATCTGATCAAAGTTTCTTCTTTCTGTATCAATTATAGTCAATACTGAAGAATGCTTCTTCTGCAGAAATCTCATACTGTTCAACATGAAGTTTTCTTTTCCTAAGTTTCAAATCTAAATAATTTTTTAAAAATTCAGATAAATTCTTATATATATCATGGCCCTTTAGAAAATCTGTTTTTCACAATTGGTAATATACCTAGCTAAAGCTACTTGGGCACATGTAAGAAAACTATTTAGAGTTACCAGTTGGTAACTTTTATTCACATTTCATTATAGAACTTTAGAACAATAAGTAGGTAAATACAACCTATTCCTATGATTTTGGATTGATGATATAAGACCTATATTTACTTTTTAAAAGACACAGTAGGGCTTCCCTGGTGGCGCAGTGGTTGAGAGTCCGCCTGCCGATGCAGGGGACACAGGATCGTGCCCCGGTCCGGGAAGATCCCACATGCTGTGGAGCGGCTGGGCCCGTGAGCCATGGCCACTGAGCCCGCGCGTCCGGAGCCTGTGCTCTGCAACGGGAGAGGCCACGACAGTGAGAGGCCCGCGTACCGGGAAAAAAAAGACACAGTAATTCTCTCTTGCTTTTGGTATTGCTTTACTTTGCTATTTTTTTCTCCATATAGAGCAGCTAACGGTAACACATGATTTAACGTTTTATTGATGTGAAATGTAAAGTGTACATTTTCTATTTTTTTGATATTATATGAGGAAAGGTGAAGACGTTTGACAAAGAATTTCAGGATAATCAGAGTCTTGGTTACCACAAATGAGTCCTTGCCATGGAGGATGACCAGTTGTCTATTGAATGCCAGGGTTATTTCCGCCTAAAATGGTGCGTTTAGGTCACCCTCCTTCCTGTGGCTCATTTTCAACACGTATAACCCAATTAGCATAAGCAAAGCATAAGAAAGTGAATCAACTAAGGGAAGAAAATTCTAATGCGTTCCAAACAAAATATAAGTGACATTGAAACCATCACCTGTTTAAAATTGTCCATGCTCGCTGGCATTTCCCAGCGTGATTCAGAAGGTGACAATATTTCTTAAAGTGTTTTAGGTGAAGAACATTTACTGAAAGAAATTAACATTGGAATTGAAACATGCCATAACTTAGAGCAGAGAAAAATGGGTTTGCTGGGGAGCGCCCTCCAGAGAGCTTCTGCTCCTTACCTTGTCACACAGGGTCATTACCATACAGATGTGTGATTGAAATGACAGCAGTTGGCGAGATTTATAAAAAGTTCAGCTCCCGGGTCGTGATAGAGAGATAGCATTTTCTTTAAGCTGCAGTATATTTATGGGCAAATATAAAAGTTATCAAATAGTTCCAGGAGAAAAATGTAAAATTACCGAGAGAACACTGAAGTTCACCGCACTCTCTAGGGCCTGTGGGGCACTCTCTTTCACAGAAGGGGTTGTGGATGTTGGACAGACGTCTCAGCCCTCCCAGGGGACAGCCTAGACCACGGAGTCAGTCCAGTGTGACCTGACATGGGGCGTCTCCGCATCGAAGAGACTTTCTCTCTGGGAAGTGGGGACACCTCTTCTCAGGGCCACCAAATGGTACAGCGCCAACTCATTTAAAATTGTCAGGGAGTTTGATCATAAGATTTCAAATCTACGTGAAGTAGATTTTTTTGGTGGACGGAGCCCACCTTTCATCACACTCCACCCGCTCCCACCCCAGTCACCACCACTACCACCAAGTTTGGGATCTGAGCCACTGGGATCACTCAGGAAAACGGAGCCTGGACGTCAGTGGGTCCACATTCGGCCACGGAGGGGAGGCGGGGGGCTGGGGGGAGACGCAGAAGGCTGCGTGAGTGCCTGGTTGGCGCTTTAGGTTGCAGTGGATGATGGGAGGTGTTGTTGCCCTTGTCTCACTCTGAGTTTCATAGGAAGCACGGATGTGGGTGAGTCTGCGTGAATCATATAAGGCGTGAGATAAAAGCAGCTCAGCTTGAACGGTGTCTGGCAGAATAACTAAGGAAGTCGATTAGCCCGGTGTTTCCTTTTTGAATCGTCCTATCACAGTTTTCCCTCCAGACGGGAGAGGACTATCAGCCACCTCTGCTCCGTTTCCTGCTTCTATTTCCTGATCTATCATTTGATCGGGGACCAACGTCCCTCCAGCGTCTCAGTTTGGCCACTTGGGAGACCCTTGCCCAGCCGCTGGACAGAGGCCTTCTACTCTGGCCCAGAGCCCCTCTGGGTTTCCCTTCAAGCTTCCTCCCAGGCCAGGACTGGGCTGCGAGGTGGGCCGCGCTGGTTGGTCTGTCATCCTTGCAGCCGTGCCTGTTACCAGATTCGGATGCTCTCCTGGCTTGTTTGGAATCGTTCCTTAGAGCAGAATTCCTTTACAAGCACAGGTCATTATTTCCTGATCTCAGAATGTATTAGTGGGCTTGGTGCCCCAGGAAATGCCGCAGCTTCACATAGAATCTAGCCAGGCCCCTTGGACGGAGAGGCAGAATGGGCCCTTGTAATTCAGCATCGTTAGAGAAAGAACAGAGCTTTACCCTTTATATGCTTTGAGAAGCAGGCCGTTATTATCTCTTTACTCTGGAAGTACAAATTATAGGCTATTCTGTGCCTTGGTCACACTGATGTTTACCAACTTTTCCAAAGATTATTATCATAGTTTGTTATTAGTGGTATCGCTGCCTTTAAAACCCCCGGAGAGAAAGCAGAAAGGAACTTGCTTTTCCTACTTGTCCTCAAGGCTGTGCCTGAAATGGTCTCTCAAAGTGAGTTAACTCTTCAGGCCTCCTCCTGGGGGAGAAAACCCAACCCCAAACCTTCCCCTCTTGTGACCTTGTACAGTTCAAGTTCTTTTGGAGAAACATGGACATGATAAGCCGAGCAGCAGACCGAATACATTGTCATTGTTGACTTTTGTTTCCTCCATAGGAAATAGTGTGAATCTTTCAGCCTGTCTCAGTTGGGGCGGTTTAGCCAAATAAGTATCAGTCATCTATTGGGCCAACGTTCACTGGGTATTTATTGTGTCCCAATAATAAAGTACAGGATAGAAATACAAGTAGTTCACAGTTTGCTGCCTGTTTTTGTATAATCCATGATCTAAGAATGATTTTGAAATGGTCAAACAAACATTAAAAGAATATTATTTCACTGCATATGAAAATTATATCAAATATAAATTTCAGTGGCCATAAAAAAAGTTTTCTTGGAACCCAGTCATATCCATTCACTGATGTGTTGTCAGTGAGTGCTTGCAGCCTCATCAAAGAGGGACCATGATGTGTGCATGACCTACAATATTTACCATCTGGGCCTTTGCAGAAAAGCTTTTGGAATATAGCATCCTCCCTGCTCTCCAGCTGCTGACAAGAGACAGTCAGGGAAATAAGCAATTAAAATACAACGTGGAGGGCTTCCCTGGTGGCGCAGTGGTTAAGAGTCCGCCTGCCGATGCAGGGGACACAGGTTCGTGCCCCGGTCCGGGAAGATCCCACATGCCGCGGAGCGGCTGGGCCCGTGAGCCATGGCCGCTGAGCCTGCGCGTCCGGAGCCTGTGCTCCGCAACGGGAGAGGCCGCAACAGTGAGAGGCCCGCGCAATGCAAAAAAAATAAAATAAAATAAAATACAACGTGGAAAGTGCCAGGAGAGAAATATATGTGAGTGCAGGTGGGGGAAGGTTAATCATACTTAGGGTTGGAAAGTTGGGCTGGGGATTTGTATCTGGTGGTTGAAACCAGCGTCTGCGAGGGCAAGTGATTTGGGTGATATGAGCGGCAGTCTGCGGAGCACAGTGAGACACAGAGCAGGCAGAGAGGGGAGAGCGGCCACAGGAGGAGGGAGTGGGGCCGGGCGAGGGGAGGAACGGACCGGGGCAGAGGAGCAAGTGGCCAACAGTGCCAGATGCCTTACCAAGAGCAGGTGAAATCAGGACAAAACGTATCACTGGATCTGGCAATACGGCGGTTCGGTGGATAGACACAAGATTGCTGAGAATGGCTGGGATAGGCAGAAGGGGTTCAAAATGTAAGTTTATAAGTCTTGGCTGAAAAGGGGCACAGTTAAATGAGGGTAGAATCTGGGGGGGGGTGTAGAATTGAGGAAAGTTCCTGTTTATTTGTTTTAATGATGGAGCGAGGTTTGAGCAAAATGCTGAGAAGAAGACAGACCCAGAAGAAATCAGAAGGCAGATTGAAGATCCAGGTGGGAGGGGACAGCTTGATGCCCCTGAGGTGCGGAGATAGAGCCCAGCACACAGGGGAGGGGTCCGTGTCTTGCACAGGAAGGGCGCCCTCACCCCTGAGATGGGCAGGCGGGGGAGAAGAGGGCGGGCGCAGCTGGAGATGCCGCACACGCTGCTCTGGGAGAGTAAACAGATGGTCCTCCTTGCCAAAGATCTCCCCTTTTTCAGGCAGGCAGATAGTATGGTCATCTGTGGAGACAGGGAAGGCACAGCCTGGGGACAGGAGTCTGCGGAATTAAAAATGACAGTCAGCAGCGCAGGGCTTTGGGGAGGGGAGCTGAGCCAGGAGACATGAAGAACCACTGGGCGTGATTGCGTGCCCTCCCGAGGCTGGGCCGGGGGTGGCCCCAACATCCAGGGCTATGAGGCTGTGTATTCTTACCCGCTAGCAGTGAGAGTGGGTGCAGAGCGGTGAAATGGCGAGACTGGGCTAAGATGAGGTTTTATATACAGAGCTGCTGGGAGACCAGCAGCGAGATGAACCTTGCCCTTCACCTTGAGTGGTGGAGGACGGTTACAGGATGGGGTTGCTTTCTCAGTGGCTGGGGAAGCAACCAGAGCCAGAAAGAAGCTGGCAGAGTGGGGAAAGATTGCCCAATCGAGGGGCTCGAGGTCTTCAGGAAGTAGAACGGGTGCACTCATTGAAAGGAAGAAAGCAGGTGAGTGAGAAGCAGCGGAGGTGGTGGTTGTCGGCAGTGCTGGTACAGTGTCAGGGCTTTTGCACTTGGACCAGTTTCTGGAAGGGAAAGGCCCGGGATGGAGTGAAGGAGGGACAGCGGAGGGCAAGGGTTATGCAGGTCAGGTCACGGTCAAGTCTTCCACATGGACCTGAGGAGTGTGGGTCTGTGGGGCTGAGGAGATCCAGGAGCCAGGGGACAAATCATCTGAGATTGTAGGGGTCAGCTGAGGCATCAGGAGGGGACACCCCTTGTGGCTTCGCTCTGTATGTGAGCATTCGCGCATGTGCGCGTGTGCGTGTGTGTGTGTTTGTGTGTTTTGTGCGACTTCACTCTTTCTTTGTCTTTACTGTTTTCCACGAGAGTGGTTGTGTGATTTCTAAACACGTGAGGGTTGGAACAATTGCAACTACTTTAGAGAGATCTGAGTACATCCCTAGGCTACTCTAAAATGAGGTTATTAAAGAGGCCAATTCAACTTGAACATGGGACGTTTTCCTTGGAAGAGAAAGCAGAGTAGACCGTGGCAATGGGAACCATGACAAGATGACACAGCTCCCTTAACCTGGGAACCTGGAGATTGTTCTTCAGAACTGGCACCGACCTCTTTGGGGGCCTCCTCGCTTCACACTATTTTGCAACAAAGAACTTTCTCACGACGGAGAGTGTGAACGTGATTTTTCTAAACGATGCTCCTACGTAGCACACAGAGGATGTGGGACTGTGGCACGCTGCCAGGGTTTCTCTGGGGTCATGAGGAAGCACACAGAGGAGCAGAGAGGTGGAGCCTGTATATGTTTTCAGCTGCTTCCAAATACGTTGAAAGGAGGTTTTAAAATCAAATCTCCAGTGATGACTAAGAGTGTGTTTACCCTGGTCCAGGCAACATTCTAAGCACTTTACCTGCATTTTCACACTCAGTCCTCACAGCAACCCAATGAGGTGTAGGTACTATTCTCACCTCAGAGATGAGGAAACTAAGGTGCCATTAACCAGTTTCCAGAGGTCACACAGATTGGAAGAGGGACCTAAGATTGGACTCCGGCCACTGCGGCTCCAGAGCCTGTGTAAAAATATTTATGTGATTAATTCTATCTATCTCCTTATATGGTGAGCTCAAATGGCTACCTTACAAAATGTTGTCTATTCAATAAAGTGAAACTACTTCGTCAGTTGCTGTCTCGAACACCTAAGGCACGGAATCAGGAATAAATACTTTCTTCAACTACTGATTTTAGATCAGAAATAGAGAAAAAATTTTCCTTAGAAACCCAAAGTAATGTAGCTGTTTTGTGAAGCCTTTATTTATTGTAAATTCATAGAACCACAACATACAGAAACATTAGTAAAGAGAATGGAAAATATACCATACCAAAAGCCATTTCTCTCTCTTTGCATTGTTCTGAGTGAAACAGTTTCTTGATAAGAATAATTTATGTAAAGAATCACATCTCAACCTTGAATTTTCTTGCTAGATCACAGAATAGGATATTAAGGAAACTTAAGGTCTGAGCATTTTTATATTCAGGATAAAAATTTTTATTGCTTTTTCAATTAAAAATCTTACTGATGTTATGTGGATGAATTCAAAGAGTTAGAAACTGTACTTATGCTGAGATGGCAGCTTCTGTTTGGAATTTTTACCCACAGTCTGTGTGATTTAAGAGAAATGAAAAGCAAAGCCAACAAATGTGAAATAGCCTATGTCAGGTCCAGAGAGAAACAGGTTTTTGGGGGTTTTTTTTGTTTTTTGTTTTTTGTTTTTTTTGCGGTACACGGGCCTCTCACTGTTGTGGCCTCTCCCGTTGTGGAGCACAGGCTCCGGACGCGCAGGCTTAGCGGTCGTGGCTCACGGAACCAGCCGCTCCGCGGCATGTGGGATCTTCCCAGACCGGGGCACGAACCCGTGTCCCCTGCATCGGCAGGCAGACTCTCAACCACTGCGCCACCAGGGAAGCCCACAGGTTTTAATTAGATAGATCAATTAAAACTTTTAAAATGCTGTTCTCACCCCTGAAATGGAACAATCAATACATGAATTGTTTACCCCAAAGATTAATAAAATCGTAATCTGCACGTTTGGAGTAGACAGTTTATCCATTGGAGATGGAAGGGAAAATTAGTTGTACATATCTTGACTTGCCACTAGGAAAAGTCCACTAATAGACTCCTTCTAAGAACTGGCTTTGGTCCAGAGTGTGGGAAACAAATGGAAATCTACCAAAGTAGATTCCCAATCCTTGAGGCGTTAATTAACCCAGAAGATAGACATTGATAAGCTTTTTAACCAAATACTGTAATATTGAGGTTTGCAGAGTTATTTATTTTATAAACTGGGAGGATTACTCCCATCTCCCATCCAGATGCTGCAATGCACACTTTAGAATAAAGACCAGAGGAGAACTGACCATCTTAGTCTGAAAAGAGATTTTGATTCTGTCTACTTCATAGTCAGTGTAATATCCCTTGGGCCAAACAGACACTAGTGAGGAACAGCTTCGGCCAGGGGTGGCTCCTGAGATCTGAGTTCTTGCAGAGGGAGTGCATTGGATCAGGCATCAGGGGTCTGGCTCTGATTCTGGGCTTGGACACTTAACTGTGGCCCATTGGTCAAGCCGTGTCACTTCTCTGGGCCTCAGAGACTTCATCCCCCCCATGTGAACAGGTTGGGTTAAATCATACCCAATATTTCCTAATTTTGAAATTCAGTGACTACATTTGACAACTTCTCATCTCTGTGATATGATGTTACTCTTTGCTACCAGGTGTTCCATCTGTCCATGAATTGGAGTTGCATTCAGCTGAAATTAAACTGATTCTAAATCATGCTCCCAGTTACAGGGGAACTCTAGGATACCTTTATTACCTATAAAAGTATTGGACTCATTCCTTTATTTCTTTTATTGAAATAATCATATCCATAGATCTTTTTTTCCTCAAGCACTTTTGGATGGAAACTTAGATAATATAACAATTCTTCTCTCCAGTGAATTCTTTTAATCCTTTTTTAAAAAAATTAACATATTATATATTTTATAATGTATAACAAGTTTGCAGCTTTTGAGGAATATTCTGTGAATATGCCTATGGTAGATTTGTGCTCCAGGGCTAGTAATTGAAAGTTCAGCGGAATCTCCTCTCTACTAAGGAAGAAAAAAATTCATTAAAATAATTGATTGATGGATTGGCTTCTTAGAAGACCAAGTGGTCAGATAAATGGACAGCATTTTTTTAATTCTCCTGTTTTGCCTGGAAATAGAAGAGAGGAATCCATGTCTGCCTCTTAGGCTTTTGGCCTGGGCACAGTCCTTTTGTGACTATTGGATTCATGACAGCAATTGAAGTAGGAATAGGGTTCCTGTCCTCAGGGAGCACATGACTGATTGGGGTCACGGAGAGATGATTCTGTGTTTCATGGTTTTATCTCAGATTTGCTAAGAAGACAGAATTAGCAGAATTTCATGCAAGAGGATAGACTAGTCTAGGTGATTCTTGGGTTTCAGCTTAACTGACTTGGGGGATGATCATTAACTGAAATAAAGATGGTAGGTTAAGAACCAGATCCAACCTATGTCAAGACCTTCTAGAAAAGGGGGTGCTTCCCTCACTGCCAACTAGTGAGAGGTTACACTCCATGTTAAAATTTGCCTTTGCATCTTGTTCTGTGCCCAGGCAGTGTTGGTCATCAGCATTGAAGGAACAGCACAAATGTGTTCTTTGCAACCAGGCTGATGACGGCAGATTTCATTGAGTGGAGAGGGAGACATAGAGGGTGGCAGTGTTGTAAAACAAACACCATGAATTTCCTTTTGTGTGCTCTCAGAGAAACGGTCATTTAGGCTCTGTTGTCATAATCATTGTCATAATCATTTCTTCATGTGTGCTGTTCTTTACTTTGCGGGTGAGGTGGATTAGATCATCCATATTTGGAAACTAGCCAGCCTCTAGTGTCAAGAGTTTTCATGTTGTGGAAAGTTTCTGAATAATTCGTTGTCCTTATCACATTTCTTAGCAAAGAAGGTTTTACTACCAATGCTAGTGATGAATCTGTGTTTGAACCCCTGAGCTTTAAACTTTGATGACCAGCCTGCCATTCTCAACTTGGTTCTTATTATATATATATTTATATATATATATATATATATATATAATATTCAACAATAGAAGAATCAACTCATCTTTTAGAGATGTAAGTACATTTTATGCAGGATATATCTTTTCATTATTTGTTCTGATGGGCAATATTGGAAATATGTTTCACAAAAATCCCCATATATAATCAGGATATTGTAGTTCCCAGAGGCCTAGATTTTAGGATATCAGCTAATGATAGCTTTCTTTTGTGAGCTTAGTGATTTCTGTAATGGAATATGTATTGTCTTTCTGTAATGGAATATGTATTGTCTTTCAATCTTTGTATCTCTCTTTAAGTTTTATATTTTTGCTTTTTTTTTCTTTCCTGGTTTTTGTTTTACTTTAAGCTTCATATATAGTTGAGTCCCAACAAAAACCATTCAGTGTATATAGAAATGACTTGTGGTTGTTTCTTCAAGATTCATATTAACAAGATTCAACAATGGAAGAGTAACTTTTAAAGTGATTACCTCTACACTTACATCTAAGTTTCCATAATGGTTGGGCATTTAAATGTAGAGTATCTTAGGAAGATGTGCCAGGAGGATTCATGCGTTTGATTACATTCTAGCAACGATGATTCCCAACAAAGGGTATCTTGGGCCACAGTCTCATTTAGTTAACCCTCTTTTGTGCAGCCACACTCTGGTCTTCCTCAAGTTCCAGTGGGAATTAAGGACTAAAAAATGGAGCCACTTTATGAGGTTGACTCTAATCTTCTCTAATCTGTTCTTTTTCTTTTTTTAATTTTATTTATTTATTTATTTTTGGCTGTGTTGGGTCTTCGTTTCTGTGCGTGGGCTTTTTCTAGTTGTGGCAAGCAGGGGCCACTCTTCATCATGATGTGCGGGCCTCTCACCGTCACGGCCTCTCGTTGCGGAGCCCAAGCTCCAGACACGCAGGCTCAGTAGTTGTGGCTCACGGGCCTAGTTGCTCCGCAGCACGTGGGATCTTCCCAGACCGGGGCACGAACCCGTGTCCCCTGCATTAGCAGGCGGATTCTCAACCACTGCACCACCAGGGAAGCCCTGTTCTCCGTAACTGTAACCATAGGGGCCCCAAAGTCACCATTCTGCTCCTGGTGCACACTGACTTTCCAGAATGACACAGTTATACGTATAGAGTTTGGTTATATGGAAACTCACTGAGAGAGGTACGGGGGGAGAGGGAGAATGAGAATGAGAATCTTGGCCAGGGAGAATGGTTAAATTTAACTGAGAAATCTTAGACATTTTCACACAATCAAGAGAACCTTTTCTGGCCAAATATCCGCTGTGAGCTGCGAGTTCTTTGGCTTTCCCAAGGCCCTCTGTGATTGAACAGCACACAGGCGTTTAGGCTGTGTTATCAGGATCTTACATTTCTTGGGAAAGTTCAGGATGAGTGCAGCTTACCAGATGGAGTGTTCACCACTTACAGTGTTGCCTTCATATGAGGTTCCTCAACCTTTTCTCTCCTAGGATGGGGACAGATGGAAGGCACTGTTTTATCGGCACTCCTAGAGATGAAACAGTGTCGGTGACACACAAGGATATTAAAAATGGCAACTAATTGTATAACTTTGCCCAAATCATAGTCTCCGGGGCTTAATTTACTCATATTTTAAATGAGGATGATGTAGTTTTTATACCAGGTCTATCTTAGCCTGTTTGAGCTGCTATAACGAAATACCACAGCCTGGGTGGCTTAAACAACAAACATTTATTTCTTACAGTTCTGAAGGCTGTGGGAAGTCCAAGGTCAAGGTGCTGGCACATTCAGTCTGGTGAGGGCTCTCTTCTTGGTTTGCAGACAGCCATCTTCTCGTTATATTGTCACATGGCCTTTCCTTGGTGCATGCACACACACACACAGAGAAAACTTATGTCTCTCCCAATTTTTATAAGGGCATTAATCACCCTCATGAATTACCTCCCACCTCCAAATACCATCATGTTGCAGATTGGGGCTTCAACAAATGAATTTGGGGGAGATACAAACATTCAGTCCATAGCAATATCTCTTTCAGTTGGTCATTCTATGACTAGGAGAGGCTGCCATCCACTGGGTATTTAGAATGAATAGCACTGTAGCACTCAAGGTTTACATATAGACAAATTTTGGGCTTCCTTCTCAGAGCTGATATCTTCATAATGTTGGACAATTGGCTAAATCTCTCTAGGTCTCAATTTCCTTAACTATGAAACTATTCAATAATATATATTTGTAGAGTCACAGTCAAGATTAAATGAAAATTGTGCATGTAAAAGCACTGGGCACAGAACCGATCCTAGATAAAAATTTAGTTTTTAAATTATGAAAAATGACCAAATCTATTCAAACAAAAGCTGAAACAAGCAACACAAGAAGTGAAATGGTTAGACTGGTGGTTTGGTAGTTAATATCAACATTTGTTTGTATTTGAACATAAATTTTGCAAGTCTCTGTTAATTGTAACACACCATTTGTCTATATTGAAATAAACATAGACAAACGGTGAGTGTGTACGTGTGTGCGCACACATGCACATGTGTGAGTCTGTGTACCTTGAGAGTCTTCCCATTATTTCATGGGTAGTTAGCCTAGAATTTCAACTAACACACCATTTCCAATTTCGGGATATATTTTACTTACATAAACACTGTGCTTTTATTTCAATGAAACCAGAAAATACTTAAACCTGCTCTGTCGTTAAAGATTATTCCCTAACAAAAATGTTCCTTTGCACATCAATAAGGGAATGCTCCAGTTAATGTTACTGGCAAGAAAATGATAAGAAACAACCAACTGCACACACAGGGACACCTACACACACACACACGCTCCTCAAGTTTCAAAACCCCAAGTTCCCATGAATCACACCTTGTTGACACCTTTGCCATTAATAATGTAGCAAGTAACATTTAATATTTACATTTTATAGAAATTATAATTGCTTTTCCCTTCAGAGTTAGTGACTCAGATGAAGCAAATCCAAGCCTGTCTTCCTATGACCTGAAATGTCAAGGTGACAGATTCATTTTAAGGCTTAACTTGAGGTATTACACAGAGAGTGAAGGCTACTCAAGGATGTGAACTGATCAGTTATGAAACAAGATGGGACCTATCATCAGTAAGACAGGAGGGCAGTACGATTTTTAATAGCCAGATTCTCAAACATTGCACTAGAGTTAAATGAATCCTTACCTCTGGATTTCAATGATCGCAGTAGTCAAGTCTTCTCATAACCACTAGTACAAATGGCATTTGCCACTGCCCCAGAAAAATCTTAAGGAGAAAGGGGAAAAGTTTACATTACAAAGGAGGGTGAGATGGGGTTCCTCCTATTTCAGTAAAATTTAAGCCTCTAGAGGATGAGGAGTAATTCCAAACTTTCACGGGGAATAAAGCAGAGTCTAAACGTCACTCATAACCTGAATGCAATGAAGAAGCAGCACATGGAGCTAGAAATTCAGGAGGACTGTGTCTTCATGAGAACTTCAAGTAGTTCTCTTTCTTTAAATTTAGTTCAAAATGTACTATAAAGACCTATGGGATTTATTTCTACACGTTGGATAGATTTATGTATAATATTTAGAAAAGTGCTACCAGGAATATATTCCCAGAAAATGACTTTCAGCTTGAGTAAATGATCTGATTTCTGGCCTTTCAAAGGAAATCACTAAAAAAAAAAGAAGAGGATCCTGTGAAACAAGTGGTTTCCCCTGGTGAAGTCAGCCCCCCATCACTGCACTTAACAAGAATGAACCTGTTGCAGACTGTAATGGTCTTATGACTAGTGTGAATGAATGCTTCTCACCACATAGATTCACTATTGATTTTTTATTCAATAATAATGTCTTGTATTTAGATAGTTACCATCTCCAAAGAAATCTGAGTGCTTTATAGTTCATGAATTCCAATTTATCTTCATACCATTCCACTGAATGTATAGATTAGGCATTCCAATTGCATTTTAAGGAGGAAAAACAGAACCAGAAAAGTTAAATCATTAGCCAGGGAGATTTCAAAAAGCTAATATTAGAATTACCAATTAAATTCTGGTAGTCTTGACTTATAATTCTGTTTCCCCAAAACATCTGGTCAGTTGGGTCAACTCTGATTATTCTTTAGGAAAAAGGAATCAAACCATTGAATTGCTATGATTAACAGAAGTTTACATTACTTCTCATTATTTTGCTGGTGTACAATAATTGGGCTTAAGACGTTTTTATTTATTAGAGCATATGCATTTTTTAGTGGCCTATGTTAGTATCTTTGGAATGCTCTTAAGTCACGTGTGCCAGAAGTTTATCTCCTGGTAAGGGATAGATGTAAAACTTAAATTCTCATATTAGGTAGGTGTGATTTTTCAAAGACTGGGTATCTCCATCACCTCTGTGGCATTGTTTTAGTTGACAAAAAAAAAAAAAAAAAGAAAGAATCTCCTCAATAAAAACTTGTTCAAAACCCGTACTCATTATACCTCTGGGAAGGTTACTATCATCCTTTCAGTCACCCAGTCTTCTAGCCTTAAAAATGTGAGCCTCTGATTTTTTTTTCCCCTTCTTGCATTTACAATTTCTGTCAGTTTTTCCTCTGACAAGCTTATTGCTTTGTTTCTCTGTGTTCTCCTTACTGCTAACGCTCTGCTCCTCACATATAATGCGGTAAACTCCTTACTTGTCTCCCCTACTTCTGTTGTCTATTCTTCAACCCATCTTAGGTCACCTTTCCTAATAAATTTTCCATAACTTTTGAAATTATGAATTATTTGGGTACATGAAAAGTATATAGAATAACACGTTAAACATTCATATCCCCACCACCCAGCTTAAAAAAACCATGAAACTAAAGGCACAATAGAAAGCCCTCTTTGAAGCCTCTCTCCAATTTCACCCCCCCTCACTATCATGAACTTAATGGTTATTATTCCCATGCACGTTTTAACATTTTAACCATATGTATCTGTATCCATAAAAATTTATAGTATTTCTTCACTCCAATCATTTATACTTCTGAAATTTTCATTTGTTATGTGCCTTTGAGATTTCCACTCTTATTTTAAGATTTATCCGTGTTAGTGCATGTGACTTTGTTCCCTTCTCTTTCATTGCTGTAGTCCTTTGGATCCACCCAGTACAATTTGTCCATTCTTCTCAGGATGGACATTGAGATTGTTTGCGGTTTTTTTCTCAAACAAATATGTAATAAACATTTTTGAACATGCTTCCTTTTTCATATTTATGAGAGCTTCTCTAGGACATACTCCCGAGATTCTAAATGCTAGGAGGTGGTAAGATCTTCTCATTTTCAAATTTTGGTTAAAAGTGATTGTGTCAAAACTGACACATCCTCCTTACGTGCCATATTCCATTCTTAAGAAAGACTTCATTGGCTTCTCCTCCAACTTTCAATGGAATTGCAAATTCCTCTGAGAGAAGCTCCTCCTCACTTTTCTACCTGAAGGGACCTCCCCACCAGGAACTCCTTTTTGTATTAGGTCACAGATTCAAAAGCTTTTGGACTACACATTGAAATATAAATGTCTGAAAAATGCAGGGTATGGTGGGATCTGGAGTGGATGGTGGAGATGGAGCCATGCGACAGGGCACCATATCCAACTTACGGTTGGCTAGTTTGTAGTCCCCAAGGTTCCCGTATTATTTTGTTTACTTTCCTGAAAGTTCGTCTCAGAAATGTGGAATCATCAATTCCATGTATAGCAGCAAAGAGCCCTCTGGAGCCCGCCTGCCTGGGTTTGAATCCCTGTTCCACTGCTGCCGCCTGTCTGCTCTTGAGCAACTTCTTGTTTGTAAAATGGGGGACATGCTAGTGCTTACTTTGTAAGGGGGTGGTGAGAAATAAATGAGATAATATACATAAATCTCTCAAGCAGGCGCTTAATAAATATTTGTTGAACTGTTGAGGAGAGGAAAAATAACAAAAGGTTCGCTCGTATCTCCTGTGTGTCAGGCATTGTTCTAGAAGCTGGGGAGATGGCAGTGACCTTGATATTTGTCTCTTTCACAAATCAAGTTGCCAACTGGGACCAAGTCTCTAACACGTTGCTTGGCTCACAGTGGGCACTCAAGAAAGAGATGCTGAATGAAGAAATGAACCTAAGGGTTCTCCTAAGGCAACGTAAATGCCTAAGGGTGTTCTGAGCCGTAATGGAGCGAGTAATTTACACCCGTGAGGACTTTACTGTCTGCATGGCAGTGGATTCTTATTTTTGAATATTGGCAACTCCTATGTAATGCAGGTAATAGCTTGCCATTGGACGCAGTGTTTGAGCAGTCAGAGCACCACGTTTTTGATGATGATGCGTAACAGAGAATTGACTGTGTCTTTAACCTTACCTGCATACAACATAACATTCTCAACTTTTGATGGTGACCAGTCTTTTTCATTTTTCCCTCAAATTTAGGTCTCATTGTCCATGAAGGAGCTGCAGTTTACAGAGTGTTTAAACGCTGGCGAGCTGTCAACTTACACTGGGATGTATTAAATTATGACAAAGCCACAGACATCGAAGAAAGTAGCCGGGGAGAGTCTTCCACAAGCAGAACTTTATGGTTGCCATTGACGGCTCTACGAAACAGGAACTTGGTCCACCCAACACAGTTGACCTCCCCAAGGTTTCAGTGTGGCTACATGTTATTACATCTGTTCAATCGGATGAGGCCCCGTGAAGATTTGTCAGAAGATAACAGCTCGGGGGAGGTTGTGATGAGAGTGACTTCAGTGTGACAAAGCTAAGAAGGTGCGGTGTGGACCACCCTGCACATTTTGGAATGTAATTGCAGTGAATGGCAAAACCATAGCACTTCTAAAAACACACGTCTATGAACTTTTTAAAATTTATGCTTTTTATATGAACATTTGAATTGCAAATACATTTTTCTGAAAAAAAGAGTCCTGTTCTTTGCTTTCTGATTTATCACATCTTTTATGAGTTGGTACTTGAAATCATTATACATATTATTTAACTCTACTTGGTTAAAAGAATGGTGAACATTATCCTTAAGGTCAAAACTATTTTTTTCTTGCCTTGTTTTAAATATATTTTTATCAAACGTTTTGCTCCATGTGTAATTTTTCAGGCATGCTACCAATGGGGAAGAGTTTAGAATGCTGTGGGCAAATTCCAAAGTGCCCATCAAGGGAGAAGCACAGAGGTGATTCTGTGATGCATTGGTCTTCCTCATGCCTCAGGCTGGTTGGCACACTTGAGCATGACTTTTTGTGTAGGATGAATTAACCTGTCACCAGGAATGCAAGTTCTAGGAATTATGGCTTGTTTTCTAACTTCTGAAACAGTACAGAGAGCTTGTAAAAAGATAAAGATAATTGGAATAAAATAGTCTTACAGGCATACTTTGAAGATATTGTGGGTTCAGTTCCAGACCCGCAATAAAGTGAGTATCTCAATAAAGCAAACCACTCAAATTTTTTGGCTTCCCAGAGCATATAAAAGTTACGTTTACACTATACTTCAGTCTATTAAGTGTGCAATAGCATTAATTCTTTAAAAAACAATGTACATACCTTAATTTAAAAATCTAAAATATTCTAGCCATCATCTGAACCTTCAAGTTGTAATAGTAACATCAAAGATCACTGATCCCAGGTCACATAACAAGTATAATAATGGAAAAATTTGAAATATTGTGAGAATTACCAAAATGTGACACAGACACATGAAGTGAGCAAATGCTGTTGTAAAAATGGTGCCAATAGACTTGCTTGACACAGGGTTGCCCTAAACCTTCAATCTGTAAAAAAACGCAATGTCTGCGAAGCACGATTAAAAAACAAACAAAAAAAAAATGAAGCGCAATAAAACAAGGTGTGCCTGTCCTGCGGTACATATTACACAGGCAGGGCACCCTACATACTTATAACCCTGAAAGCTCACCAAAATGTTGCACCATTGCATGTGTAATAATAACACTGCCTCACATTTGCATAGCCCTCTCATAGACCAGCCGCAATTATTTTTGTTAATTATTCGTGTCTTGATTTCTATGAGTACCATCTTAATTAGATTTTCTTTTTGTGAAAGCTTATATACCTACTTAATCATCTAAACACTGATTCTGTTACTTGGTTTAATGAAGCAATATTCTCCAGCAGCGAGAAGTGTTTCTCTTTTACTAGATAAGTATTTTTCAAATGAAAAGAGGAAAAGAAAAATGAGGCTATTTACTCCCCATGAACAGGTTGCTGAATAGTGAAACCTGGGGATTTTGCACCTTTTTCTCCTTCTAATGGAGGTAAATAGCATATTTTAATGGGTAGCAACAGAATAGATGAGGCAGGAGGTCATGCTTTCCTTAGAAACAGGAGTTGGACATGTAGGTCATTTGAAGTAATTGATGATTAGATTTTAAAGCATATGAAATAAAATACTTTACATTCTATTAATATTTTCTAAAAAATAACCTTTGAATGATTCATAATAGAATAGCTAACATTTACAGGTAGCATTGTGATTCCTACATAGCAAATTCTACCAACACTTGAAATAATATTTTCCCAGTTAAAAAAGTGTGTCACAAATGAATTAAAGATGTGACCATTTGCAGAAATGTGAAGAATCAGTAAGTAACGAAAGAAGGAAAATTCAGCCACTCTTTCGGGGCACATATAGGAAATGAGAGTGTTGTTGATTGTTTGATGTCACGTGAGCAACAGTCCTGGGTGAGGCACTGAGAGGTGGAGATCAGTCCTATCAATCTGGTCTCTGCCCTGAGTTTAGCCACCTGGGACAGGAAGGCAGACTGTTTAATAGAGAAGCCAGGGATGCAGACCTGCTGTCAAAGCAGCAATCCATTATTTGTGCCCCGCAGGTGTGGGTGCTTGCCCTGGACACTTTAATCACTAAGGGAAGTCATCAATGGCGCCACATTTAATGGAGAATAATTGTGGGTGCTGTTGTTTAGAGCATTGTGTTAAAAATACCAGATAAAGAGACTTTAGACACAGATTAGACTATCACTGCTCCAGTATTTAGCAAGCGTACACGTTTGTATTCTAACTAGTATGCACCTTTGTATTCATATCAACTCACTCAGAAGCAAGGAGGGACAGAGGATGGGAAACCCTCTCTCTGTAACCCCTGTATGGGGTGCACAAGGCAGAGACACCTGGAGATGAGATGCACAGAGGGTTTGTCAGCTTGAAAGGAACGTGTGCCCCGAGCTTCCCCTCCTTCCCAGGGCCTTGCCCTTCGGATGCCCCTTTTGTCTGCACCCATTTTCTTCCTTCACCATCTTCACAGGCCCCAGCTCCTAACACGCCCACACACACTCACACACCCATATGTGACACAAATCAATATTGGAATAAGGATCTGGCAGAATTTCCACTCAAAATGTACAATCCATGATATGATTACATAGAGACTCCAACACTCTGGGTGGAGGGTGGGATGGGTGCATTTAGAGAATTGAATTCACTGCTTAAAAATAAAAATTCTAGGGACTTCCCTGATGGTCCAGTGATTAAGGCTCTATGCTTCCACTGCAAGGGGCGTGGTTTCCATCCCTGGTTGGGGAACTAAGATCCCACATGCCACGCGGGAGTGTGGGCAGGGGACCAATAAATAAATAAATAAAATTCTAATATGCCGTATGAGTTATGATATAAACAATTAAATTTCAATTGTGAATGCTATAATTCAAACTCAGCCTGTCTTAAATCGCAAAACCATTCGTGGTAAAAAAAAAAAAATTAGTTGGAAATACTTTAAAAATCTTTTCAAATATACAGAAACTTAGACCTGTATCCAGTCTGTCTCTTTTCAACCACCAATCTACAGAACAAACATTGATGGGGTACCTGCTGTGTGCCAGACACCGTGAGCTGTGGCCATGGAATGACCCAGCTTCACAGGGAGACTCAGAGTGGGTGAAGTGCCGCCCAGCATGGTAAGTGTCAGGTCACAGGTGAGTGGAGGGCAGTGACAGTCCACGGGAGCAGTCAGGTTGCCCTGAGGCAACTGGAGAAGGCATCACTGAGGAGCTGGCGGGACCTGGGTGCTGATGCACGAGTAAAAGTTTGCCAGAGGCAACTGGAGAAGGCATCACTGAGGAGCTGGTGGGACCTGGGCGTTGATGCATGAGTAGAAGTTTGCCAATCAGGTAAGTGGAGAAGAACATTCTGGGAAGAGCTTGGGGGTAAAAGAGAGGCGTGTCCTGGTAATTGTGGGAGATTTCATGTGGGGGAGCATAGCGCACATCTGAAGACATGATACAGCCCTATGGGGTTGGCTCGGTAGCTGGGACTGAAGCCCACAGGGACCCATGAGAAGATGGTGCTCAAGCAACAGATGGTAAGGGTTGGCATGGTCATCTCTGGGGGATGGATGTCCTCTCTTGACCTTATACCTATGGGTAACACTCCCAGTTCTCAAGGTCAGGGGTAAAATGTAATGAATTGTGACCCTATCCTCAAAAGAGTTTGAAGACATCCTACAAAATGAAATAGTAAGCAGCAGTCACATGCAAGCACTATTGCAATAAATTAGCTAAAGGGGTAGAAATATTGGAGCATCAAACGGCTTTCCTCTCTCCCAGAAGACAGCAAAACCCTTAATTCAGAAGAGGAAAGCATATCGTAGCTCTTGTGAGGTAGAATATAGTTTCTCTGTTATTGAAAGCACTTCCAAATATTTCCCAGAGTAAATAAATTATGTCATCTGATTTTTCTTCAACATCATTTAAAAATGTTTGAATTCTATATGTTCAGCTAAAAATATGCCAAAATAAAGCACGCTCTTGCTCTTGCTTCTGTTTCCATCTGGGTCTGCTATTCTTTTCCTTATTTTCCCATAGACTAGCAATGTTAACATAGCCTATTACGTTTGATTCTCAGTCCTTCTTTATCTATGGAGTTAAATCGCAAAATTAATTTGTCTTTGCTAATCCAGAATTTGATTTGATGTCATCTAGCAGTTGATGTTCATTTTAAACAGAGGTCACTATTTGTCCATGTTTTCCTTTAAAACTTATTTTTTTTTTACTTACACATTTTAATGACAGTAGATTGCAAATATCCGATATTCTATCATTTTCTTTCCAAGATCATCCTTTATCAAACTTCAGTGGTGAAATTTGGTTTTTATTTTCAAGATATGTTTGTATAAATGATGTAACTCATAAATTTATGTTCTGTATATTTAGAAATAATTGGTTAAAGATCTTAAGAAGATACTTCACACAACTAGTTTAGTTCCAGTTTATCAGTTCAGAAAAAAATGTTCCCATCATGTGTGTGGTACAGAACTGCAACAGGTACCATAATTTATAGCAAAGCTCAAAGTTCCAGGCCTCAGTGGAATCTACAGAATTACTCACCATCTTCATAAAGTTGCTCTTTTTTTTTTTTTTTTTTTTTGTTTTTGATTTGCGGTACGCGGGCCTCTCAGCGTTGTGGCCTCTCCCGTTGCGGAGCACAGGCTCCGGACGCGCAGGCTCAGCGGCCATGGCTCACGGGCCCAGCTGCTCCGCGGCACGTGGGATCTTCCCGGACCGGGGCACGAACCCGTGTCCGCTGCATCGGCAGGCGGACTCTCAACCACTGCGCCACCAGGGAAGCCCAAAGTTGCTCTTTTATACACAGTGATTTTATCTAGTAAATTAGTCAAAGACTAATAAACAAAGTTATTTTAAGGGATTTTCCCCTGGGAGCCCGTGGGAGAATGAAAACAATGCATGATCTCCCGTAAAATTTTGAAGGTGTATTATATTTTTTAATAAACCTTACCCCAAAGCATTTCACATTGATTTTCCAAGACAAGTTAGCAGTCCCTTAGTTTTCTTGAAGCTTTTTCATATTTTTGAGACATTTTTCAGGGCTTTAAGGGAAAATTATCTTTTTCTAGTGCTACAAGAAGAGAAAAGAGGTTTGCTCTCAGATGCACAGGCAATGAAGCCTAATGTATGTAGGCGGGTAATGGTGACCCAGGCATTTTATATCCTGTCTTATGGAGACATCAAGCAGGAACATTCATCCTGACTGCTGGACCACAGAAGGACGTCACCCGTGGGTGAGTAACCAAGGGAAAAATGTCTTCTGACAGTGCCACATTTACCTCCTCGTCACAGCTGTACAGGGGCTTTGGGAATACAGGGGATCTTCCCAGAGGCTGCTATGGCAACAAGGACCATGTGGATAGAGCCTGGAGATGCTCTGTTGGACACTCTTCCCATAATAGTCTTGGGAATGTCAGGACTTAATAAGAAGAAGGAGCCAAAGCATTGATTCAGAGAACAGGAGAAGAAAAATGCAGCACCATTGAACTATGCTCTTCACAATGTGATGGCTTTGTTAGCTGCAGCTCTCAGGATGCTTCCTTCTGTACCTTCCCCTCCTTATTCATTAATCCTGCCTTAGGCAAACGAGGTGGCTTCATCCCCATTAGGCCATTCTTACAAATATTCTGACCCAGGCACACAACAGGCTGCTCCTGGTGGGCACATTACTAAGGACCAGCTTCCCAGATGGGCTACACAGAGTGCCTCCCTTAGAGAGGTCAGAAAAAGGTTAGGAGAGGCAGCAACAATGAAGGGACAGGAAAAAGTGGGGCATGGTGGCAACAAGTCCAAGGGACTGCCCAGGAGGTGACAATGAGGGACGGCCACCTGGGGATGGGAATAAGAGACAGGCTGATTTCAAGAAGTTCGTGGTCTTGGGGAGGATGAGGTCAAGTAAACTGGAGATTCAATTAGGTGGTTTTAAGTGCTGCAATGCCACAAACAAGAATTTAAGAAAGGAATGCCTAAGAAGGGCAGATGACTCAGATGGAAGGTTCAGGGAAAGTTTCCTAAAGAAGGTAACCTCCAAACTGAGAACCTGAAGAAGCAGAAGCCAGGGAGCATTCACAGGAAGCCAGTACATCTGGAGATGAGCAGAAGACTTGGAGATTTAAGGGGTGGAGGGAGACAGAAACTGAGAGCTGTCCAGGGTCTGGAGAGCAGAGGGGCAATGTGCGAACCAGGAGCACAGGGCAGGAGGAGGTGGCAGAATGACTCCAAGTTCTGTTGTGGATTCGCTGAGTTTGCATGGCTGTAACACAGCAGCATGGAGACATCCAAAAGGCATTTGGATGTGTGAGTCCAGAGCTCAAGAGCAAGGTCTCTGCGGGATGTACGTACGTGCAGGAGTGATCAGCATATAGATGGACCGGCACCTGGGGGCCACGTAAGAGCAGCAGCCAGAGTGGGAAAAAAAAACAAAGGAGTTCAATGTATAGAAGCCAAGGGGAAAGACTGCTTCAAAAGGGAAAAGGAGGCCAAGAGTGTCAACTGCAACTAAAAAGTCAGCTCGGGACTACGGAGTATCAGTGAAGTTGTTGGTGGGGAAGAAACTGTGATCTAATTATGAATGACAGTGAAAAGTACAAAACGGCTGTATTCTCAGAGCAGAGTTTTCTTTTCTCCCTCCCTTAAAAACATTTTTTCGACAGTTGAGGAAGATGGCGGAAGAGTAAGACGCGGAGATCACCTTGCTCCCCACAGATACATCAGAAATATAGCTACACGTGGAACAACTCCTACGGAACACCTACTGAAGGCTGGCAGGAGACCTCAGACCTCCCAAAAGGCACGAAACTCCCCACGTACCTGGGTAGGGCAAAAGAAAAAAGAATAAACAGAGACAAAAGAATAGGGACGGGACGTGTACCAGTGGGAGGGAGCTGTGAAGGAGGAAAGGTTTCCACACACTAGGAGCCCCTTCGCGGGCGGAGACTGCAGCTGGCGGAGGGGGAAGCTTCGGAGCCACGGAGGAGAGTGCAGCCACAGGGGTGCGGAGGGCAAAGCGGAGAGATTCCCGCACAGAGGATCGGTGCCGACCGGCACTCACCAGCCCGAGAGGCTTGTCTGCTCACCCGCCGGGGTGGGCGGGGCTGGGAGCTGAGGCTCGGGCTTCGGTCGGAGCGAAGGGAGAGGACTGGGGTTGGAGGCGTGAACACAGCCTGAAGGGTTAGTGCGCCACGGCTGGCCGGAAGGAAGTCCGGGGAAAAGTCTGGACCTGCCGAAGAGGCAAGAGACTTTTTCTTCCCTCTTTGTTTCCTGGTGCGCGAGGAGAGAGAATTAAGAGCGCTGCTTAAAGGAGCTCCAGAGATGGGCGCGAGCCACGGCTAAAATCATGGACCCCAGAGACGGGCATGAGACGCTAAGGCTGCTGCTGCCGCCACCAAGAAGCCTGTGTGTGAGCACAGGTCACTATCCACATCCCCTTTCCGGGGAGCCTGTGCACCCCACCACTGCCAGGGTCCAGTGATCCAGGGACAACTTCCCCGGGAGAACGCACGGCCCGCCTCAGGCTGGTGCAGTGTCACACCAGCCTCTGCCACCGCAGGCTCATCCAGCATCCATGCTCCTCCCTTCCCCCCGGCCTGAGTGAACCAGAGCCCCCAAGTCAGCTGCTCCTTTAACCCTGTCCTGTCTGAGCGAAGAACAGACGCCCTCAGGCGACCCACACGCAGAGGCGAGTCCAAATCCAAAGCTGAACCCCGGGAGCTGTGCGAACAAAGAAGAGAAAGGGAAATCTCTCCCAGCAGCCTCAGGAGCAGAGGATTAAATCTCCACAATCAACCTGATGTACCCTGCATCTGTGGAATACCTGAATAGACAACGAATCATCCCAAATTGAGGAGGTGGACTTTGAGAGCGAGATATATATTTTTTCCCCTTTTCCTCTTTTTGTGAGTGTGTATGTGTACACTTCTGTGTGAGATTTTGTCTGTGTAGCTTTGCTTTTTCACCATTTGTCCTAGGGTTCTGTCCGTCTGTTTTTTTGTTGTTGTTATTACTTTTTAAAAAAATTTTTTCTTAATAATTTTTTTTTATTTTAGTTACTTTATTTTATTTTATTTTCTCTTCTTTCTTTCTTTCTTTCTTTCTTTCTTTCTTTCTTTCTTTCTTTCTACTTTCTCTCCTTTTTATTCTGAGCCATGTGGGTGAAAGGCTTTTGGTGCTGCAGCCAAGAGTCAGTGCTGTGCCTCTGAGGCGGTAGAGCCAACTTCAGGACACTGGTCCACAAGAGATCTCCCAGCTCCATGTAATATCAAACGGTGAAAATCTCCCAGAGGTCTCCATCTCAACACCAAGACCCAGCTTCACTCAATGACCAGCAAGGTACCATGCTGGACACACTATGCCAAAGAAATAACAAGACAGGAACACAACCCCACCCATTAGCAGAGAGGCTGCCTAAAATCATAATAAGGCCACAGACACCCCAAAACACACCACCAGACGTGGACCTGCCCACCAGAAACACAAGATCCAGCCTCATCCATCAGAACACAGGCACTAGTCCCCTCCACCAGGAAGCCTACACAACCCACTGAACCAACCTTAGCCACTGGGAGCAGACACCCAAAACAACAGGAACTACGAACCTGCAGCCTGCGAAAAGGGAGGCCCCAAATACAGTAAGATAAGCAAAATGAGAAGACAGAAAAGCACACAGCAGATGAAGGAGCAAGATAAAAACCCACCAGACCTAACAAACGAAGAGGAAATAGGCAGTCTACCTGAAAAAGAATTCAGAATAATGATAGTAAAGATGATCCAAAATCTTGGAAATAGAATAGAGAAAATGCAAGAAACATTTAACAAGGACCTAGAAGAACTAAAGAGGAAAAAAGCAACAATGAACAATACAATAAATGAAATTAAAAATAATCTAAAAGGGATCAATAGCAGAATAAATGAGGCAGAAGAACGGATAAGTGACCTGGAAAATAAAATAGTGGAAATAACTACTGCAGAGGAGAATAAAGAAAAAAGAGTGAAAAGAACTGAGGACAGTCTCAGAGACCTCTGGGACAATATTAAATGCAACAACATTCGAATTATAGGGTTCCCTGCAGAAGAAGAGAAAAAGAAAGGAACTCAGAAAATCTTTGAAGAGATTATAGTTGAAAACTTCCCTAATATGGGAAAGGAAATAGTTAATCAAGTCCAGGAAGCACAGAGAGTCTCATACAGGATAAATGCAAGGAAAATGCAAGGAGAAACATGCCAAGACACATATTAATCAAACTATCAAAAATTAAATACAAAGAAAACATATTAAAAGCAGCAAGGAGAAAACAACAAATAACACACAAGGGAATCCCAATAAGGTTAACAGCTGATCTTTCAGCAGAAACTCTGCAAGCCAGAAGTGAGTGGCAGGACATATTTAAAGTGATGAAGGAGTAAAACTTACAACCAAGATTACTCTACCCAGCAAGGATCTCATTCAGATTTGATGGTGAAATTAAAACCTTTACACACAAGCAAAAGCTGAGACAGTTCAGCACCACCAAACCAGCTTTACAACAAATGCTAAAGGAACTTCTCTAGGCAAGAAACAAAAGAGAAGGAAAAGACCTACAATAACAAACCCAAAACAATTCAGAAAATGGGAATAGGAACATATATATCGATAATTACCTTAAATGTACATGGATTAAATGCTCCAACCAAAAGGCACAAACTGGCTGAATGGATACAAAAACAAGACCCATATATATGCTGTCTACCAGAGACCCACTTCAGACCTAGGGACACATACAGACTGAAAGTGAGGGGATGGAAAAAGTTATTCCATGCAAATGGAAATCAAAATAGAGTTGGAGTAGCAATTCTCATATCATACAAAATAGACTTTAAAATAAAGACTCTTACAAGAGACAAAGAAGGGCACTACATAATGATCAAGGGATCAATCCAAGAAGAAGATATAATAATTTTAAATATTTATGAACCCAACATAGGAGCACCTCAATACATAAGGCAGATGATAAAATCCTTTAAAGGGGAAATGGACAGTAACACATCATAGTAGGGGACTTTAACACTCCACTTTCCCTAATGGACAGATCATCCAAAATGAATATAAATAAACACAAGCTTTAAATGATACATTAAACAAGATGGACTTAATTGATATTTATAGGACATTCCATCCAAAAACAACAGAATACACATTTTCCTCAAGTGCTCATGGAACATTCTCCAGGATAGATCATATCTTGGGTCACAAGTCAAGCCTTGGTAAATTTAAGAAAATTGAAATCGTATCAAGTATCTTTTCTGACCACAACACTATGAGACTAGATATCAATTACAGGAAAACACCTGTAAAAAATACAAACACATGGATGCTAAACAGTACACTACTTAATAACGAAGTGATCACTGAAGAAATCAAAGAGGAAATCAAAAAATACATAGAAACAAATGACAATGGAGACACAATGACTCAAAACCTATGAGATGCAGGAAAGGCAGTTCTAAGAGGGAAGTTTATAGCAATACAATCCTACCTTAAGAAACAGGAAACATCTCAAATAACCTAACCTTGCACCTAAAGCAATTAGAGAAAGAAGAACAAAAAACGCCAAAGTTAGCAGAAGGAAAGAAATCATAAAGATCAGATCAGAAAGAAATGAAAAAGAAATGAAGGAAATGAAAGCAAGGATCAACAAAAATGAAAGCTGGTTCTTTGAGAAGATAAATAAAATTGATAAACTATTAGCCAGACTCATCAAGAAAGAAAGGGAGAAGACTCAAATCAATGGAATTAGAAATGAAAAAGAAGTAACAACTGACACTGCAGAAATACAAAAGATCATGAGAGATTACTACAAGCAACTCTATGCCAATAAAATGGACAACCTGGAAGAAATGGACAAATTCTTCGAAATGCACAACCTGCCAAGACTGAATCAGGAAGAAATAGAAACTATGAACAGACAAACCACAAGCACTGAAATTGAAACTGTGATTAAAAATCTTCCAACAAACAAAAGCCCAGGACCAGATGGCTTCACAGGCGAATTCTATCAAACATTTAGAGAAGAGTTAACATCTTTCCTTCTCAAACTCTTTCAAAAGATAGCAGAGGGAGGAACACTCCCAAACTCATTCTACGAAGCCACCATCACCCTGATACCAAAACCAGACAAAGATGTCACACAGAAGGAAAACTACAGGCCAGTATCATTGATGAACATAGATGCAAAAATCCTCAACAAGTTACTAGCAAACGGAATCCAACAGCACATTAAAAGGATCATACACCATGATCAAGTGGGGTTTATTCCAGGAATGCAAGGATTCTTCAATATGCGCAAATCAATCAATGTGATACACCATATTAACAAACTGAAGGAGAAAAACCATATGATAATCTCAATAGATGCAGGGAAAGCTTTCGACAAAATTCAACACCCATTTATGATAAAATGCCCTCCAGAAAGTAGGCATAGAGGGTACTTTCCTGAACATAATAAAGGCCATATATGACAAACCCACAGCCAACATCGACCTCAATGGTGAATACTGAAACCATTTCCACTAAGATCAGGAACAAGACAACGTGGCCCACTCTCACCAATCTTACTCAACATAGTTTTGGAAGTTCTAGCCACAGCAATCAGAGAAGAAAAAGAAATAAAAGGAATCCAAATTGGAAAAGAAGAAGTAAAGCTGTCACTGTTTGCAGATGACATGATACTATACATAGAGAATCCTAAAGATGCTACCAGAAAACCACTAGAGCTAATCAATGAATTTGGTAAAGTAGCAGGATACAAAATTAATGAACAGAAATCTCTGGCATTTTTATACACTAATGATGAAAAATCTGAAAGTGAAATTAAGAAATCACTCCCATTTACCATTGCAACAAAAAGAATAAAATATCTAGGAATAAACCTACCTATGGAGACAAAAGACTTGTATGCAGAAAGTTATGACACTGATGAAAGAAATTATAGATGATACAAATAGATGGAGAAATATACCATGTGCTTGGATTGGAAGAATCAA
The DNA here is from genome assembly GCF_005190385.1 of Monodon monoceros. Lineage (NCBI taxonomy): Eukaryota > Metazoa > Chordata > Mammalia > Artiodactyla > Monodontidae > Monodon > Monodon monoceros. Next base: position 14,577,891 of record NW_021703768.1, on the reverse strand, counting down.
CATGTGAAAATGACTCTACTACCCAAAGCAATCTACAGATTCAATGCAATCCCTATCAAACTATCACTGGCATTTTTCACAGAACTAGAACAAAAAATTTCACAATTTGTATGGAAACACAACAGACCCCGAATAGCCAAAGCAATCTTGAGAACGAAAAATGCAGCTGGAGGAATCAGGCTCCCTGACTTCCAACTATACTACAAAGTCTACAGTAATCATGACAGTATGGTAGTGGCACAAAAACAGAAATATAGATCAATGGAACAGGAAAGAAAGCCCAGAGATAAACCCACACACATATGGTCACCTTATCTTTGTTAAAGGAGGCAAGAATATACAGTTGAGGAAAGACAGCCTCTTCAATAATTGGTGCTGGGAAAACTGGACAGGTACATGTAAAGGTATGAAATTAGAACACTCCCTAACACCATACACAAAAATAAACTCAAAATGGATTAAAGACCTAAAAGTAAGGCCAGAAACTATCAAACTCTTAGAGGAAAACATAGGCAGAACACTCTATGACATAAATCACAGCAAGATCCTTTTAGACCCACCTCCTAGAGAAATGGAAATAAAACCAAAAATAAACAAATGGAACCTAATGAAACTTCAAAGCTTTTGCACAGCAAAGGAAACCATAAACAAGACCAAAAGACAACCCTCAGAATGGGAGAAAATATTTGCAAACGAAGCAACTGACAAAGGATTAATCTCCAAAATTTATAAGCAGCTCATGCAGCTCAGTAACAAAAAACAAACAACCCAGTCCAAAAATGGGCAGAAGACCTAAATAGACATTTCTCCAAAGAAGATATACAGATTGCCAACAAACACGTGAAAGAATGCTCAACATCATTAATCAGTAGAGAAATGCAAATCAAAACTTCAATGAGATATCATCTCACACTGGTCAGAATCACCATCATCAAAAAATCTAGAAACAATAAATGCTGGAGAGGGTGTGGAGAAAAGGGAACACTCTTGCACTGCTGGTGAAAATGTGAATTGGTACAGCCACTATGGAGAACAGTATGGAGGTTCCTTAAAAAACTAAAAATAGAACTACCATATCACCCAGCCATCCCGCTACTGGGCATATACCCTGAGAAAACCATAATTCAAAAAGAGTCATGTACCAAAATGTTCAGTGCAGCTCTATTTACAGTAGCCAGGACATGGAAGCAACCTAAGTGTCCATCGACAGATGAATGGATAAAGAAGATGTGGCACATACGTACAATGGAATATTACTGAGCCATAAAAAGAAATGAAATTGAGTTATTTGTAGTGAGGTGGATGGACCTAGAGTCTGTCACACAGAGTGAAGTAAGAAAGAGAAAGACAAATACCGTATGCTAACACATATATATGGAATGTAAGAAAAAAAATGTCATGAAGAACCTAGGGGTAAGACAGGAATAAAGACACAGACCTACTAGAGAATGGACTTGAGGATATGGGGAGTGTGAAGGGTAAGCTGTGACAAAGTGAGAGAGTGGCATGGACATATATACACTACCAAATGTAAAATAGATAGCTGGTGGGAAGCAGCTGCATGGCACAGGGAGATCAGCTCGGTGCTTTGTGACCACCTTGAGGGGTGGGATATGGAGGGTGGGAGGGAGATGCAAGAGGGAAGGATATCGGAACATATGTATATGTATAACTGATTCACTTTGTTATAAAGCAGAAACTAACACACCATTGTAAAGCAATTATACACCAATAAAGATGTTAAAAAATTGTTTTTTCTTTCTCTCCTTCATTCCAACGAGCAAGTATAAATAGTGTTGGAAAAAAGCTGGGATGGGAATGGGGTACAATTGAGAAGCTGAGATTGTCAATAAATGAGGGAAGAAGATGATCCTTACAGGGTCCCAGAGGAGGGCACGGGGGATGGGACCTGGAGCCCATGAACAGTGTTCAAACTTCAACTTCTGCCCCGGGGGGGAAGGATGAAAGAGAGGCGAGAGGCGCTGGTGAGTCTGAGGCTTTGGGGATGGAAATGAATGTGCCTCTGCCTAGAGGAGGCTGTTTTCTCTTTGAAATAGGCAATGAGGCGTCTCCAACTCTATCGAAACCAGAACTGTGGATCTTGCCTTGAAAACCTGCTCCCCTGCCATCACCATAAATGGAAGTTGTACACTTGCAGTTAGTTGTTCAGGCCAAAAATCTCGGTGTCATCCCTAAATCCTCTCCTTCTCTTGTCTCCCACGTTAAATCCACTAGTGAATTCTGTCGATTCACCCTTTAACATTTTCTCCGAGTCTAATCACTGGTCATTACCCCCCTTGCTGGTCTAAACCACCGTCATTGCTCGTGGGGACTGTTACAGTAACTCCCTTACCCAGGTGTATTGGGTTGAATTTTTTCCCCACTAAATTCATGTCCACATGGAACCTAAGAATGTGACCTTATTTGGAAATAGGGTTTTTACATGTATAACTAGTTAAGATGAGGCGATACCGGATCTCCAAATCCAGCAATTGTGGATTGCCATTGTCAACTGTACGAAGGCCATTTGAAGACACACAGAGACACAGACACACAAGGAGGAATGTCACGTGTTGACAAAGGCAGAGACTGGATGGTTCCGCTGTAAACCAGGGATTGTCAGCAGTCACCAGAAGCCAGGAAGTGGCGAGAAAGGATGTGCCCTGCCAACACCTTGATTTTGGATTTCTGGCCTCCAGAACTGTGAGAGAATAAATTTCTGTTTTTTGAAGCCACCCAGGCTTGGTTGCTTTCCTATGGCAGCCCCAGGATACAAATTCTCTCTTTTTGTTCCCGCACTGCCCCAGCTCAATACAGCAGCAGAGTCATCGTTTTGGAATGTAAATCAGGTCATGTCTTCCTCTACTCAAGTGCCCTCTTAGCAGGTCCCTTCCCGCTGAGAATGACGTCAACATCCTCATTCTCACAGGTCCCGCGTGATCTGCGTCTGGATGCTCCTCTGACGTCAGCTCCTCTTACTTTTCTCACAGCTCAGTCTGGTTCATGCTGGTTTTCAAGCAGATAAATCACCTTCCTGCTTCAGAACTTTAGCACTTTAGCACTTGCTTTTCCTTCTGCCTAGAACACCCCTGCTCTCACATCCCTGTGGCACCACTTCAGTTTCTTCTCATCATGAGGTCCTTCTAGACCACTCTAGAATGGCACGCCCCTCCCTTTCCCTGTTTCCTTATGCTGTTTTATTTTCCTGGTAAAACCTTTACTCACACAATAGAGTACATGCCTATTCGTTCAATACTCTTTCCCTCCATAATGTGTAAGCGCCATCAGAGCTGGAGCCATGTCTGTTCACTGCTGCTTCCCTGGTGCCTAGAAGAAGGGCTGGCATAGAGTGGGTACTGAACAAATATTTTTTGAAAAACAATCAATTAATGAATCTGCTAAGAATAAGAAGGGAGATATTGGGAGATTGTTGAAAGTATAAAAGAAATGGTGAAGAATGGGAAAGAGAGAGGACTGAGAAAGATAAGGACTGCCTAGAATATTGAGGGGACAACTGACATCAGACACTGAATTTACAGGGTCATCCAGGTGAGTGCCACACCTGGGTTTAAGCACAAAATGGGCTAAATTGTGAAGAAAAGGCCCTGCTCACCACTGTGTACATCACTGACTAAACAGCCTTTGCATTAAAAAATCATGTGACAATTTTTAAAACAAAATAAAGCACTATCATTGACCTGCTAGGGGATTGCAGTGCATCTCCTGGTCAAATTAGACAACCTCTGAGATCTTGTTAACTCTAACACTTGCCAATTTCCCTTCTTCTTTTCCCTCTCCTCCTCTCCCTTCTTCCTCTTGTTCTTCTCCAACACCACCATTATCAAAATCCATAATTTACTTCTTGTTTTTGAAACAAGAGACCTCTTCCTGTCATCATTTCAGAAAAAAAATTAAAGGAATATAATTTATATTAAGCCTAGAGAAAAACATTTTCTCTTTCCTGAATAAATCATCTTTCTAACAGTTCTTATGCCAGCTGAGATCTTTGGAAAAGTCTCACCAATATCTTAAGGGCATTTGTGCTTGGAGTAGAATCTTCTGAAAGGAAGAAGGCATTAGTGTTTTGGGAACACCATAAGTCAGGTTGTTTACAATTTTCTGATTGGACGTACTGGGCTACGATTAATCTTATCACTGCACATCTAGAACTGATTTATTAGCTACTGAATGATCGATTTTTCATGATATCAGCTTCCTAGAGACTCCTCTATGGGCTGTAAAAAATGCCTATGAAATTAATGTCTAAATGCCCTCTGTAGCAGGTTGGTGCAAATAGAGTTGAATAAAATTAGTTCTTTAGTTACACCGAGTTCTTCCCACCCGCAGAAAGAGTGAGGGTCTAGAAAAAGCCAGGTTGAGTGGTCCAGTGCCAGCTTAGAAAGAAGCACTTGATTCAAAAGGAGTTTGGCAGAAAGTTCTTCAACGGGGAGGAACTTAATTTTTTTTAAATAAATTTATTTATTTATTTATGGCTGCACTGGCTCTTCGTTGCCGCGCGCAGGCTTTCTTTAGTTGCGTCAAGCGGGGGCTACTCTTCGTTGCGGTGCATGGGCTTCTCATTGCGGTGGCTTCTCTTGTTGCAGAGCACGGGCTCTAGGTGTGCGGGCTTCAGTAGTTGTGGCACGTGGGCTCAGTAATTGTGGCTCGCAGGCTCTAGAGCGCAGGCTCAGTAGTTGTGGCGCACGGGCTTAGTTGCTCCGCGGCATATGGGATCTTCCTGGACCAGGGCTCGAACCCCTGTCCCCTGCATTGGCAGGCGGATTCTTAACCACTGAGCCACCAGGGAAGCCCCAGGGAGGAACTTATAATGTCAGCTGAATAGACACTGTATGCACGTAGGAGACAGTGTTTAAACTGTTTTTCCCTAATTATTCTTTCAAACTCATAATGCATATGAATCACAAGTTTGGAATTGGCAGTTGTGGCTTACTGAGGCCATGCTTCGAATAAATCTCATCAACTAAAGGTGGATTGCCACAGTCTCACTTCCAGCTGGCTCTTGCCAAGTTTGAACAGCCCCCGTTTCCTGGGGTTTAATGGAACCATTAGGGACAAAAAAGACTCTACAACTCTACTTCTGTGCCTAGAGAAGACAGTCGTGTGTGTGTGTGTGTGTGTGTGTGTGTGTGCAGAGGGGGTGAGCAGAGGGATGTGGCCTGGAGGAAGGACCAGAAGCTATGGCAGTTCATGTCTCAATGTTACTTCTTAGGCACCTCTCTAAGAGATTGAATAATTTGTGAGAAGGATGTTGAGACAAATGACCATGAAACAAACAAATGATAAGCTCTTGTATTAGTTTCCTGTTGCTGCTGTAACAAATCACCACCTACCACAAATGGCTTAAAGCAACACATCATTATTATCATACATTTCTGGAGGTCACAAGTCCAAAATGGATCTTAAGAAACTAAAATCAACCAGGCTGGTTCTTTCTAGAGGCTCTAGGGAAGAATTTGTTCCTTGTACTTTCTAGCTTCCAGAGGCTGCCCACATTCCTTGACCTGTGGTCCCTTCCCCCATCTTCAAAGTGCATCACTCCAGTATCTGCTTCCCTGCCACATCTCCTCTCTTACTTTAACTGTCCTGTCTCCTTCTTAAAAGGACCCTTGTGGTTACACTTGGTGTCGCCAGATAATCCAGAATAATCTCCCCATCTCAAGGTCCTTAATGTAATCACATCTGCCAAGTCCTTTCAGGACATCTTTGCCAGACCATTATTCTGCCTACTGCAGAATAGTGATCTTCAGTCTGTGCTCATGTGCAAGCTCATTATTCTCAGTGTCTAAACTTTTCCTAGGTAAGGCTGCCTCTTCCAAGTTTTGGGTCCCAGTTGGGCATATGTACTGAACATATGTCTCTGCAGGAACCAGATATGTCTCCAGAGATGCCTTCATCATACTCAAGTCATCAAATTATTTGCAGTTAAATCTTAAAAGCATGTAGAGTCTAGGTCACCAACTAGCCCAACAAGGGAAGAGGGAAAGCATTGCTCTGCTCTTACCTGCAGGACCCAGAATGGCTGCTCTATTAAGAAGGCAAAGTCTTGAGAGCACTTGTTTCAGCCGTCCTGCTGAAGTTGCAAATTGCTTACGTGCTCAGGCTCCATGAAGACCCCATCACAGAGCAATAGGCTTTAGTTTCTTTGTAATCCCTTTCTGGCCTAGATCCCCTTTACCCAGGGACTGCCTCTTGAATTAAGAAGCCCAGTGGAATTCACTGGCAATGAAATGGAGTCAGATAGACCTGCAAGCAGAATCATGTCACTCTCTAAATTTCCCCTGCTTTTGTTTTTATTTATTTGTTACTGTTATTTAATTTTAGAAGTTTTTTAAACATACAATTTTATTTGGCAAGTTATAGATGAGAATGTTTTTTAGAAAGCACAGCTTCAGAATAAAAATCAACTGATGACTTCTTTAAATGTAATTTTCCATTATAATAATTAAATATAATGACTTGTTTGAAGACCTTCAGAGTGCATGATTTAATAAAAGCAGCTGACATCAATGAGTCTTCACTCCATGCTAGGCAGTGTTTGGAATGTTCATTATTTCTATTTTATGGATGAAAAAACTCTGGCACAGAAGGTAACTGAAATGTGGAAGGCTACCACTTGGTGAGTGGCAGAGCTGAGTGGAAACTCAGGCAGCCTGACAAGTTTCTTTCTCTTCAGCTCCAAGATATCCCACCTACCACTTGGTTGTTTTAGTATCATATAAAGATAAAGCTCTCCAAATCAGTTTTCTTTTTTAAATTTCCCTAAATATCTAAATAAGGGGTTTAAAAAAATCTATTTAGTTAAGGTATTAAGACCCTGCCTGAAGGGCAGAAATAGAGACACAGATGTAGAGAACAAAAGTATGGACACCAAGTGGGGAAAGTGGTGGTGGTGGGATGAATTGTGAGATTGGGATTGACATATATGCACTAATATGTATAAAATGGATAACTAATAAGAACCTGCTGTATAAAAATTAAATAAAATTCAAAAATTCAAAAAAAAAAGAACTCTTACAAGTCAATAATAATAAAAAAGAAAAATAGAAAAAGACCCTGCATGATTCCCTTTATAGACTTCTCCAACTTGCCTCATCACTAACACCTGTGTGTTGCTTTGGACTCTGCAAACACTGCTGCTTTGTCAACCCAATACCCATCTCCTACTACCTTGTATCTTGTCTCTTGCAGCTATATATGTCACTTCGTAAGTATACTCACTTTTCCAGCTTTTTGGCCAGGATTGGCTATGTGTCACCACTCTGGGAGAAGAGACACAGGCACAAGCCAGGTAGGGGTAGCTCTGGAGAAGTTTCTGATTTCTTAATAAAAAGAATCAGAGCAGTGATACTGTCTCCTCCTTGCTTTGAATGGATATGGTGGCTAGAGCTGAAACAGCTGTCTCGAAATTGTGAGGATAACAGAACTTCAGATACGTTGGTGATAACATCATTGAACATCTGAACCAATGTCAGCAACCACTTACCTCTTAGCTTTTTCTTGAGACGAATTAAACTCTGTCAAGTAGTTGGATTTTCTTATTTGGTTTTGTTTTTACAGAAAAAGCAATCTTGTTGCAAACTGAACACCCAATCTTCCAATTCTCCTTACGACTCCATTGTAGAATTTTCAGCCAAGAATTTACTTTAGTCCTTTTTGATCTCTTTATTTTCTTTAACTTCAGGCCAAAACTCTTTGCTGAGTTTTAAAACCTAAAATGCAACAGGACCTTGGAGGTGTCCTCCTGAATCGGCATCTCACTGTAACAGGATAAAAGCTAAACTTGTCATCTTCCTCCCTGTGTCCCTCAAATCCAAACCCCCCTGTATTCCTTCCTCATTAAATGGCATCACAATCTACCCAGTTGCCCAAGCCAAGATATAGGCATCACTCTTTTTTTTTTTTAGCAACTTTATTAGAGTATAATTGCTTTACAATGTTGTGTTAGTTTCTGCTTCATAACAAAGTGAATCAGCTATATGTATACATATATCCCCATATCCTTCCCTCTTGCATCTCCCTCCTACCCTCCCTATCCCACCCCTCTAGGTGGTCACAAAGCACCGAGCTGATCTCCCTGTGTTATGTGGCTGCTTCCCACTAGCTATCTATTTTACATTTGGTTGTGTATATATGTCCATGCCACTCTCTCACTTCGTCCCAGCTTACCCTTCCCCCTCCCCATATCCTCAAGTCCATTCTCTAGTAGTTCTGCGTCTTTATTCCTGTCCTGCCCCTAGGTTCTTCAGAGCCTTTTTTTTTTTTTTAGATTATATTCTGCCTTCCTGTGGATTGACTTCCTTGATCTCATTCAGTGCCATTTTACCACAACCACTGCCACTCTCTTACAAACTACCCTCACGATTCCTTGCCTAGCTTTCTGCAGTAACCTCTTATCTAGTCTCCCAGTTTCTAATTTTGTTCACACCAAACCCCATACTTCTGTCAGAGTCATTTTTCCAAGTCACAAATCTAATTGTGTCACTCTCTGATTTAAAAAATGTCAAAGCCTCCTCCTTTCTGCCTTCAGGATAAGATCCAAACTGCTGAAATTGTACCCAAGGGCTTGGTTCCTTTCTCTCTCTACAGCCTCATTACTTGCCATGATCCCACCTGTCCCAGCCAGAATGAAGACTGAAAATCAGAATGAATCAATATTGAAATGTACATACTGTAGCCCAAATGTTCAAAAACAAAACAAAAGAAGGGATTTTCATTTTTATAGCTGTGGATCTGGAGTTTTGGAGCCCCTGCTGTCCGCAGGGTATAGCCTGGGTCGGGTATTTGAATTTGCTGGTTAAGGTGACTCCAACCTCTTCTGCTTTAGAACACAAGTTTCTAAATAAAAGCTGTACCGTGTGAACAAATGTCTTTTTAAAAAAATGATTTTTAACACTCCTCCTTTTTCTTCTCTTTTATTCAGGAGGCAGAAGGGAAAAGGGGAAAGATTTGTATTATATACCACTGGCGGGAGGAGGTTGTCTGGTCTGCATGTGATCTTACTTTGCAGGCTCCACTGACCTCAGTCTGTGGTGTAGCTAGTTGCCCTGGGTCTTTGGGCATCAGCCGTGCTGCCTACTGCCTCTGCTGCTCCAGTAGCCCGCATGCCTCCTCTCTTACTTGGGCTTACGTGGTGATTGTCCCAAGGAAGTCTGGTTATCACTCCTGGCTGAGTGACACCCCAACCTGGGCTCTCATCCGGATCCTTCAGTCAGTTCCTAGCTTTGGGCTGCCTGTCCTATGGGATTTGCTTGTCCCAGGAGTTGAAAACTCCCTGCAGACATGCTAATTAATTTTTTCTTATAAATTAATTCTATCGTTTTAATGTACATACAGCAAAATGCACACAGTTGGTAAGTATTGACAAATGTATACACCTGTGCAACAAGTATCCGAATCAAAATGTAGAACATATTCATCACCCCAGAAAGTTCCTTTATGTACCTTTTCAGTCAGTTTTGGTGCCCCCCAGAAGCAACTGCTGTTGTAGTTTCTATTGAGATAGATTAGTGTTGGCTGTTCTTGAACTTTATGTAAATGAAATACATATATACTCTATACTACAGTATGTGTACTTTGTGCCTGACAACTTTTGCTCTTCAAAATGTTTTTGAGATATATCCACAATATTTGTGTATCAGTTATTTGTTGTTTTTTGTATTTTTGAGTAGTAGTCTACACGAATAAACTTTTTATCCATTCTCCTTTTACGGACGTTTAGGGTATTTCTAGTTTGGGGTTACTACAAAGAAAATGGCTACGAACTTTCTTGTACAAGTCTTCTATGAACATATATTTTAAAGTATTTCTCTTGGATAAACATAACTAAGAGTAGAATTTCTGGTTGTAGTTTAGTCCTGAGAACGTTTAGTGTAAGCCCTCCAACTTTGTCTCATTTCTTCCAAAATTGATTGGATTATTTTAGAATCACTGCATTTCCATATGCACTTTGGAATCAGCTTGTCAATTTTGCAAGAAAAAAAAAAAAGCCTGTTGGGCTTTTGTTTGGCATTGCATTGAAGTTATAGATGAATTTGGGGGCAAATAGTGGTTGTAAGAATATTGAGTCTTTTATTAACACATAAACATTTATTTAGGATTTCAATTAATTTATCTCAACCACATTTTATAGTTTTTTTTGTTGTTGTTGTTGTTTGCGGTACCCGGGCCTTTCACTGTTGTGGCCTCTCCCGTTGCGGAGCACAGGCTCCGGACGCGCAGGCTCAGCGGCCATGGCTCACCGGCCCAGCCACTCCGCGGCATGTGGGATCTTCCTGGACCGGTGCACGAACGCATGTCCCCTGCATCGGCAGGCGGACTCTCAACCACTGCGTCACCAGGGAAGCCCCCACATTTTATAGTTTTAAGTGTAGGGGTCCTTAATATATTTTGTTAAAGTCATTTCTATGTACTTTATACTTTTATGCTTTTGTAGGTGGTATATTTTAATTTAGCTTTTTTATTTGTTTATTGCTAGTATGTAGAAACATATTCATTTTTCTAAGTAGCCCTTGTGTCCTGAGATGTGACTAAATCTCCTCGTTATTACCAAGGTTTTTGTTGTTATTATTGACCTGATGTTCTCTAATACATAATCAGGTATGTATCTATAAATAATGACTGTATTATTTCTTTCATTCTACTAAATTTGGGTTTAATTTTTCTCTTCTTTGTCTAGTTTTTTAAGGTAGAAGCTTAGATCATGAATTTCAAACCTTTATTCCTTTCAAATATAAGCACTTAAAACTATACATTTCCCTCTAAGTGTTGTTTTAACTACACAGTATATCACGACATATGTTTTCCTTATTATTCAGCTCAAACTAGTTTATAATTTCCTTTGTGGTTTCTTCTTTGATCCATAAATGATTTAGAGCTACATGCTTAATATCAAAATATTTGTAGGCATATAGATGTCTTATTGTTATTGATTTATAATTTAACTCACTGTGGTCAAGAAGATGCTGTGTATGATTTCAATCCACTGAAATTTGTTGGGACGATTTTATGGCCAAGAATACAGTCTTTCTTAGTGTATCAGTGATCTGTTGCTTCATAACGAGCCACCCCTAGCACTTAGTTGCTTAAAAACAATAAATTATTATTTTTCCTGATTCTGTTGGTTGTCTGGATGATTCTCATGCTAATTTCCCTTGATCTCACTCATGAGACTGCATTCAACTGGAGGGTTAGCTGGGGGCTGGGCCCAGCTGGGACACTGGTTTGGCTGGACCTCTCTTCATGTGATATTTCAGTCTCTTGGAGGTTAGCCTCTGCTTCCTTGCATAGTGGCAGCAACATTGCAAAAGGGTGGAGATAAAGTGGCAAGGGCTCTGAGGCCTTGACTCATGAGTACTACAGCATCAATTCTACCATATGCCATTGGTCCAGCTCAGATTAAGGAGGTGAGAAAGTAGATTCTACCATTTGACAGGAGGAGGGACAATTAATTGGTGGCCATTTTTAATGTACTACACTTCATGAAGTTTTCATGGCTTCTTGAAAAAAGTATGCTCTTGCAGTTGTTGGGTGTGGTATTCTATAGATTTCTATAATGATGAATTGGTCAGTATTATTCAAATCTATATCCTTACAGATTTTTAAAATTTACATGTTGTTATAAATGACTCCACTATGATTGTAGATTTGTCTATTTTTCACTTGTAACTTTTTATTTCACGTATTTTAAAGCTTTGCTTTTATAAGTATCATTTGTCTTCTTGATAAATTGACCTTTTTCATTATGAAATGTTCTTTATCTCTGATATGGAAATTTTACTTGGTCAATATTAATTGTGCCATATCTTCTTTCTTATAGTTATTATTTGCAACGGTATATATTTTCTCATCCTTTTACTTTAAAATTTTTTGTGTTTCTATACTTGAAGTTTACCTCTTGTAAACAGGATATAGTTGGGTCCTGTTTTTTTATTCACTCTGAAAATTTTTGCCTTTTAACTCCCCTTTGCCATGTAAAATAACATAGTCACCAGTTTCTGGGATTAGAATTTGGGCATATTTGGGAGGCCATTCTTTGACCTGGAATACGTCATCCCTGCGTCTCTCAACTCCCATCCCTTCCAGGACCCAGTGAAATTCTCCTGATGGAAAGTAATAATAATAATAAACAAAAATAAACTGCCCATAACAGGAAAAAGTTGCCAACACAGCCTTGAAGATGGGGGGGAGGAGTATTATTGTCTTATATTTTAGTTTCCCATGGACATAGGGGGAAAAAACAATTAATAGTTAATAATTAATAAATTCGCTCTCCACAGTTTGCTTTCTTCCTCCCCCCCATTCATGAAACTCTCAAAATCTCTAAAGATAAAAGTACCATTTAAAACAAGTTATATAATTCTTTGTCAATATCTATGCCCACAGCACCAAACATGAGTTTAGGTAGATATGGATTTCTTGAAGCTGAGGGATGTTTTAGATGTCAAAGAACATTTAGGGAGAGGGTGCAACATTCATTTCTCATGGTTTTAATCCTTGCTGCTTGCTTTGGATCTGATACCTTTAGAGGAAACAGAATTCCGGGTGCACTTTTGAATTAGACCCTGGGAGAATTATGCCTCAGCATTTGTTCCATTAGAAATCTTCACATAGCCATGTTTATGAAGAATTTGCATTAACCCCCTTCCAAATAAAAGTAAATTAAATTTAGTGACAGAATTGCAGGACGAAAAGTTTCCTTTACTTTTCACTTTTACTAAAAATACATAGGGGTATAACTTACCTTGGTCTTTTTCTGAGGCTAGTAGGACTATGTTTAATCAAAATGACAGGGAAATTTTTTATACGACTTCATGACTCAAGGCCTTTATGTTTGGACTAAAATTGTATATATCTAGCTCCGATTAACCAAAACAACTACTTCCATGGGTAATGATTTTTCTGGACGTAGCAGAGAATGTGCTTGAAACACAGCACTAAAACTAAGTAAGTGGGGTTTTGTCCATGACATACACAAGTTTGGAAGGTCTGTGACTTACAGGTCTGGTGAATAATAGTGTGCTACGATCATTACTGGTGTTGGACTTGGAAGATTCTGTGGTTCTGCAGAGGCTGCTTTGAAAATACAATCAGGATGAGTAGTTCTCTTTAAATAAAACTCCTAAATGTGCAGTTGCAACATTCTACAGAGCAACAAAGCAACTATTAGCTCCAAACACTTGCGCTTTACTTGGTTGTCATTACCAGAAGAATATATGTACTTGGGTAGGGAGGGGGTGATCTCAGCTGGGCACAGGTGTCTGGGAGAGATTACAGCAGTTTCTCAGTGTCAGTGGAAAATGTCATTGTCAGGACAAAACATTGGGACAGTCAGTGCTCAAGATTTCATTCTCAAATGTCCGGTGCTTGTGTTGTGCTCCCATTCATTGAGCCAAATCTAATTCCCATTCATCATGTTTGCTCTTTAGACTCACTTAGCATCAATTGTAGCTGTGCTCAGAGGTGTGGGGAAGTCTGGCTCCTATTCCAGCCTTATGACCTCACCCAGGGCTGACAGGCTTAACCCCCAGCAGCACCCAAGACTGAGCGGGTAAAACTTGCCTTTGGGAATAAGGCTACTCTATTCAGTAAATATTTATCCATTCCCATCATGTGTCAGACACTGTGAACGAGGGTGTGAGGGAGAGGGCTTGGAGAGAAACAGCAAGTGGGAGGTGGAGTCACTACTGTCCTAGGACCTGAGAATAGGGGTCCCTGTCCTGTGTCCCTCATGGTATATGTGCTGCTCTAGTCTCCTCTAGCTACACTGCTTCACATGGCACAAGGGGATGGTAGGCCAAGGGTACCTGCCCACCAGAGTCCATCCAGAGCCCACTTCTACTTCTTTATTTGGACCATGTTCTAAGCATTAGGATCTCAGAATTTTCTACCTAAATGGCTCAAGTCTACTTCCTGAGTCTTCATGAGCCTCTTTCCTCGGTTATTCTCCTGGAACTGACCATCCACCAGGATGAACATCCCTATAGCACTTAGGGCTGCCCAAGAGGTAGCTGATGGGGCAAGAGGATCCATGAATGAAGCTTGGATGTATAGGCTGGAGGTTGCACACATGTGACCAAAACCACTGCAGTGAGGTGAGGATCCAGGGGTAGAAAGAGAGAGGGCAGAGCCATGGAGTCCAAAAACTCAGACCTGGCCATTTAGACTTCATGAAGCTATTTGTACAGTTAAGAGGATAAAACTTATTTAACTGTTTTAAACTTTAAACTTTTAAATGTTAGGCGTCTTGGGATTTATTTGTACTCCTGCCTTGGACCCTGTAAATGTTAAGAGCTTGTCTGTAAGCATGGAGTTAAGAAATCAAACCAAATTATTGTGAGTCATTAGCTGTTATATATGGTTTATCAGGGGCTTATAAAATGTTTTCGGGGACATAGTAATATAATTCTGAAGTCAGACTTCTGGGTTCAAAACTAGATTTTATCTTTTAATCCTTGTGTAATTTGGAGAAGTTATAGGGGATGTTTACCTAACAGACCCACTGATTGACCTAAGTTCTCCATTCCCTCTGTGAAACATACCAGTGAAACCCAAAGCACTCACTGCAGTTATCCACTGCTGCATAACAAACGGCCCAAACTCTGGCTTAAAATGAATGACTATCTTTTATTTTGCTGACTAATCTGTACTTCGGAAGTGCTCAAAAGGAACGGTTCCTCCCTGCTGCCCATGGTAGAAGGCAGGTGGTGTGACTGGGCCTGGAGGATCTGCTTTCCAGATCCTTCATTCACATCACTGGCAAGTGGTGCTGGTGTCAGCTGGGAGCTCAGTCAGGGCCGTGGGATAAGGGCCTTGGTTCCTCTCCACGGGGCATCTCTACAGTTTGCTTCGCTTCCTTGCAGCATGTGGCTGGGTTCTAAAAGGCAGTGTTGCAGAAGAACAAGGTGGAACTGTGTGGCATTTTTATGACTTAAGATTGGTAGCCATGGGCTTCCCTGGTGGCACAGTGGTTAAGAATCCACCTGCCAATGCAGGGGACACGGGTTCGAGCCCTGGTCTGGGAAGATCCCACATGCCGCGGAGCAGCTAAGCCCGTGCGTCGCAACTACTGAGCCTGCGCTCTAGAGCCCGGGAGCCACAACTACTGAGCCCGGGTACCACAACTACTGAAGCCTGCGCACCTTGAGCCCACGCTCCGCGACAAGAGAAGCCACCGCAATGAGAAGCCCGCGCACCGCAAGGAAGAGTAGCCCCCGCTCGCTGCAACTAGAGAAAGCCCACGCACAGCAATGAAGACCCAACACAGCCAAAAATAAAAATTAATAAAATAACTCATTAAAATCTATTAAAAAAAAAAGATTGGAAGCCACAGAGCCTCATTTTCACCATACTCTGTCGAGGTGGTCACCAAGGCCCCTCCAGCTTCAAGGCAAGAGGACGGAGATTCTAGCTGAACTTATGAGATGGTATACATAGTTACAACCACCTTAGAATGTAGAATCCTCTCTGAGTCCCCTGCATTTCTGCTCTTACCAGATGAGTTGTCTAAAAGTTAGTTCTTAAATGTTTTAATGCCAGTTGTCATTAGATAATTTAATTAAATATGATAACTAATAATAAAATCTGAGTGTGAAAAAAAGATGCTTTTTTTCCCCCTGTGAAAACTAAGTGAATGCTTTGGAAGGACTGGATAAGAAAAACCATGCAAGTTGGTTGAAAAAATAACTATAAAAGATTAGAAAAAAATTTAAAGTATCTAGAAGGTTTCCACATCAGATTGCCTCACACATGCCGCCAGGTTTATTTTGCATCAAAGAAACTGAAACTAGAAATGCTGAGCATATGTCGTGTGTGTAGTTTCTGCCAGAAAAACAGGGCTGAATTCCAATTAGTGGTTTCTACTTAAAGAGAAGGCCTTGTCCAATTGATATACATTCATGTTTTAAAGAAAATAGAATGTTGAAGGTATGCATGAATCCATTTTTAATATTTTCTCATTTCAGTTGGCATTTTCAATTAACTGACTAGTTACTGATACTTATTGCAATCAGTATGAAGGCTTCCACAGTACTAGACCCCCTTTTTCCTCAGTTAACTCATCTGTAACATGGGTATGGTAATTATGATACTTATTTCAGAGTGTTTTTGAAATAATTAAGTAAAACATTCTACTTAAACATTTAGCATATAGTAAGCATTTGATTATTAGAGTTATTATTATTATAATTACTTTGGGTCACAAGGAGGAGAGAGAGGCTTCAGATAACCTCAGGGGACGGGAGTCGAGCAAGGAACACTTGGGGAAGTGGGAGGGGTCAGGCAGTCTCGCCCATTCTCCCACAGGAGGTGTCACAAGAGAT
Organism: Monodon monoceros; assembly: GCF_005190385.1. Taxonomy (NCBI): domain Eukaryota; kingdom Metazoa; phylum Chordata; class Mammalia; order Artiodactyla; family Monodontidae; genus Monodon; species Monodon monoceros. The sequence goes on along the minus strand of NW_021703768.1, from coordinate 14,561,554 downwards.
GAAGCATCATTCTGGATCCTCAGGGGCTCTGGTCCCTTCTTGTCCTCTCTGTCAACAGCACCTATTCTAGTGAGTTTGCCCTTTTCACCACCTAACCACTTTTCTAGCTGCTTCTCTCTTTACTCTTGGTTTCACTCTATGGCTGCCTTGCCTGTATTTCTTCCTTCTACTTCTTGTATCACTCTTTCAGTCCCTCCAGAGAAAGGCTCTTTCTGGGTGGGCTGGTCTTCATCCAAAAAGGAGCACACTTATCCAGCACTTGGCCACCTTATAAGCTACTGGGCTACCATATATGTCATGTGGCTTTTAGCTGAGGAGGCAATCTCTAGTTCAAACCATCATGGCCAAGATATCTATGTCTAGTGACCCAGAGCAAGAAAACCCATGTACTTTCACTCTGGCAGTAGGTGTAGCAAGGATGGGGAGTCCTTGGAATATCAGTTCATGGCTGGTGTTTGCTCAATGCGTAGTTACAACCATGTTAAAAGTTTACAATGGATGTTAATTCTATTTGAGCAGAGCTGGGGCTGTGCCAGTTGTCTTGACTCTCACCTTTGCATGGTGATTATTTGATGAAAAGCCTTAGGAGACAGGAGCATTGTGCAGTAGGTCATGGGTGGGAATCCAACCCCAGTTTGGTTTTTTTTTGTTTGTTTGTTTTTGTTTTTTTTGTGGTACGTGGGCCTCTCACTGCTGTGGCCTCTCCCGTTGTGGAGCACAGGCTCCGGACGCGCAGGCTCAGCGGCCATGGCTCACGGGCCCAGCGGCTCCGCGGCATGTGGGATCTTCCTGGACCGGGGCATGAACCCGTGTCCCCTGCATCGTCAGGCGGACTCTCAACCACTGCGCCACCAGGGAAGCCCCAACCCCAGTTTTAATCTTGGCTTCTGCACTGGAATTTCTCTATCTCTCCCTCTCTTTTTCTATATGTCTCTCTCTGTTCCTGTTTCCTCTCTTTCTCTCTCTCTCAAACACACACACATAAATACACTTGTCATTACAATTACCCTTAAAGCTAATTTGAAATAAAAGTCATTTATTATTATTGCAAAATATTCTCAAAGTATGCAACTGAGCAGAGATGTGGGCAATTCATCCTACAAATTCATTCTGTGGTCCCTAATTTGCCAGGGTTTCTGTCTCAGATACATCATAGAAGCACCAAGAAATAAAGAATTGAAGCCATTTACACAAAGTGACACCTGGATACAGCAGGATTTGCCATCCTAGTTGCTTAATATTTCAGCATCCTTCAATATTTAGTAATTACGTACATTCTATCTTTAGAACTCATTTAGAGAAAACTATTTGAAAAATGATACAAAAAACCCATCTGGTATCAATTGTTTAAAATCTTCAGCAAAGCTCTCCTTCTCTTTGGAACACTCCAATCCCCTAAATAGAATTAAGATTAAAATAACTCTGCCATCTCACTTCTGGCCAGAAAGTTGGGGGAAAGAGATATTCCAACATTATAGAGTAAGAATTCCCACAAAAGATCCCTTTGTATTTTTAACCAGCACTATGTCTAGCTGGTTTCTTCGGGCCATACACCTCCCTACAGCCGCCCCTAGCTTGTATGAGCCTAGCAGTTCATTTCTTTTCTAAATAGATAAAAGGAAGAGTGAGCTCACCCTAAGAAAGAGAAGTTAGCACCAGGAGGAACAAATAAAATGATCAATAATCAAGAGGCCTATCTGGCCATCACATCAACCTCAGCTGACAGTACAGTATCCAGCGCCTTTCTCAACGGTGTGCATTTTATCACTTGAGGCAGAAGGAAAAATATCTTTCCAAACAAGCCAGGAACAGAAGATCCCTTCTTTAACAGGGAGCAAAACCCATTCACTCTTCCCAGCTTGGACCCTTAAAGCCCCTTCAAACTTGGTGTCCTGGAGTGTAGTTTTATCAGAAATATCTGTGGTTCTTACTACATGCAAATATCAGGGCATAAATAATGGACCAGACACTATGTGAAACGGTTTCCCAAAACACTAGGAAAAATTGGTTTCCTCCCATCAAGCAGCTTTCCCTACCCATAATTTCAAGCTCCACATCTCCCAGTGTCTCTTCTTATTCATTCTAATTAGCAATAAGTGAATCCAGTCATGTGCTGTGATCAGCCAACTTACAATTGGATTTTATGTGCACTTCAGACTCAGTGACCTACCGTTATCCAGCTCCAGGCACTTCTTCATCTAGGGTCAAGGGAAGTGTCTGCTTTTGATTTATTTCTACCCAGCAATAAAAAGGTCGATTCTGTGTGCATACCCAACACTCTGCTCTTCCCTACTCTTTTTTTTTTTTTTTTATAAATGAGAATCTCCTCTTTCCCCCTACTCTTTTTATATATTCTTCATTTTTGAGAAGTTTCAAATTTGACCACGCTGCTTTGCTGGATTTACCAAGTGGCCATCAGGATTCATTCTGTAAAGAAGGTCTCAAGTAATGACGCAAAGGCAAGTGGAATGTCAGGTAACAGAGAAGGACAAGGACATTATTGACTCAGAATGTGCTTTCCGAGCAAGGATTCGAGCACAGTCCTCTTTGATATAAGCCCACCTTAATGGGACACTACTTGGGAATGTCCTCTGCACCCCTTTTGTCCTGTCCCCCTAACCCATCTTAGTGATTGGCACTTTGCAGTTAGGACACCAATGCTTTTATGAAGAGGAAATAATGATCTCTGCATGTATCATTCAATTCAGGACAAAAAAACCCTCTCAACATCAATGATTTGCTATCCAATTCTCATGGATCAATTTTTATGGTATAATACAGACTTTGCTCCCTTTGGGGAACTCTTATTTGTCCTATTCTGGGCTCAGGCTGGGTCCTCTGGGATTTCTTAGCTGCCTTCTAGAGTGAGAAGGGACTGCTTAAGAGCCCCAGCATCCCCCATGGGGCAGACCCAAGAGCTGTGAACAGAAAGCTCCACCAGCCTCTCAGAATGCCACCCTCCAGATTCCCGTTAGCCAGTGTTATACCCATAATTCCGCACTTCAAATTTTCCAGTGTCTCTTTTTATTCATCCTAATTAGCAATGAGTGGGTCCCACCTCGAGTCTCACCCTTGGAAGGAGTCTGGGAGGGGAAGTTTCCCTGTTGATTGGCTAAAATTCGACCTGAAGGTGCAAACTTCTGCTGCACAGCAGAGACAGCAACCCAGGCAGCTTGAACCAAGTCCATCCGGTTCATCCTTCTGGCGGCCAGTGTGGTCCTCACAGCCCTGAGGAAGGTGTTTCTTACTCTGGCCTAGGTCCCACACGAAAGTCGTGACCTGCAGCAGCCTCAGACAAGGACTGGCCAAAGACCCTGCCATCTCCACTGACAGTGTCAGTTAACACTGACAACTGGTCCCTCACTGACCATGATGACTGTTACCATCCCCAAATAGCTACTTTATCAGAGGTCCTGGAGAAGGGCTGCTGGAACCTATCTTGTGCCATGCTTTTTATACTGGTCTCTCTAGGGGGAGCACTTTTACAATCCTTCTCTGAAATTTCCCCTCTCAAAAAGCAGTGGGATTAACATCCATTACACAATCTAAACTAGTTGTTTCCAAACTATCCTTACTTGCTAATACCCTCAGGGAGGCGCTAGATGCAGAACTACACATTCATTCACTCCAAAAATATTTATTGAGCATCTGTTACGGGCAAGACTTGATGGGTCCATGAATTACAATACGTGTCCTCTGCACACTGGTGATGGCCGGTGACGATGACTTCACCTGAGACTCTTCCCTGTCAAGGTGTGTGAGAAGTGTGTGATTGTTCCAGGACATCTAGTCTCCATGGATTCTGCCCTCCCATGCTCTTTCTTCCAAGAACCTACCCCTTACAGACTCTATCCCTACTCACTGGGCAGGTTTCCTGGGTTCCACATAAACAATCATTTTAGTTACCTCTCAGCTACACAGTAAAAACTGAGGTCATGGGTGCATTTGGCAGGGGAGAGGAGGTGTGGGACTGAGGTGGGGAGGCATTTATTGAAGTCATGATGGAGTTAGGGAGGTTGAAAACGTATAATCAGATTGGAGAAAATATATTCTCTTTGCTCTTCAATTATTATTTGAGCCCAGTTTTAGTATCTGAGTAGATTTAAATTTGTTCTCTCTTTATTCATGACCTCCATTTTCCTGTGTGATGGCTCATTACTCAGTAACAAGAAAGAAGTATAAATAACCAGGACCTGCAGTGAAAGTTCCTAAGTCCAAACATCATTTGCAATTACTCAGGCTTTGGATTCAGAGCCATTAAATAGTGACATTTCATGGGGATGTGGGTGAGTCAAGAGCAATAAATACTTCAATTCTATATCTCTTTATCTTCCCATCTCTCCCTCTCTCTCTCCATCAGTGTATGTATGTATATTTCTCTCTCCATGTCTCTCTACTCATTTGTTCATTTAGCTCTCATTTCTATATCTATCTATCTATCTATCTTCTATCTAATAGTGTCAACAGACTGAAGAAATGATTACATATATGGAATAAAAAAAATGGTTCTGATGAACATAGGGGCAGGACAGGAATAAAGACGCAGATGTAGAGAATGGACCTGAGGACACGGGGAGGGGGAAGGGTAAGCTGGGATGAAGTGAGAGAGTGGCATGGAAATATTTACACTACCAAATGTAAAATAGATAGCTAGTGGGAAGCAGCTGCATAGCATAGGGAGATAAGCTCGGTGCTTTGTGACCACCTAGAGGGGTGGGATATGGAGGGTGGAGGGAGACGCAAGAGGGAAGGGATATGGGAATATATGTATACATATAGCTGATTCACTTTGTTATGAAGCAGAAACTAACACAACATTGTAAAACAATTATACTCCAATAAAGATATTTTAAAAATAAATTAAAAAAAAAGAAATGATTACAAGAGTGTTTCCAAGAGATCTGGACTTTGGGGATTAAGACAGTCATTAGAAATGTGTATATTTGGTATAAGTGATGGAAACACCTGAAAGTCCACCCAGACAATAAATTACTAAGCAACTACTCTTTGCCAAGTACTGTCCTGGATGCCTTACATAGATCACCTCATTTCATCCTCACAGCAGTGCTGTGTGGCAGGTCCAAGTCTCTCTAATTCACAAAAGTAGAAATATGAGGCTCAGAGAAATTAAAAACTTTTTCCTATGTCACATAGCTAACAAGTAGTAAATTTATCAATTTAACCTCCTGACACACAGGAAAATGGATTCAGAAGAAAATAATTTTAAAACAATTTAAAAATAAACTAAATAAAAAACAATGCCTAAATGCATGTTTTGGGGATCCAAGTAGTTCTTACAGATGCACATAGCAAATTGGTACCCTAATGTACCCAACAATTAGACATCCCTTAGCCCGTGTCTCTACTTCACTTGTCCTCCTTCTTCTGCTAAGCATCCTTTAACCCACCACTTCTTCCTTGACAAACTTCCTCATCTCTCAAAACAAATCACCTAGGCCTTCAGCCACTCACCTGGCCTGGGGGCCCCAGCCATGCTGACTGTGCAATTGTTCTCAGGCTGTTTGCAGGAATGGACCCTTTCCTGGGGCAGAAGACCCCTCCAAGCTCCTACAATACTCACATCTTATGCTACCTCCATCCCCCCCAAATCCTCACAAATGAATTTGTGAGGATTTTTGATAAGATTTCAGTGAGGTGGGATTTTTTAAAATACTAATATCAGTATTTCAGGTAATTTTTGTTCATAACAAAAATGTGCCTCCACAAGTACTTCAAAATCTCTGAGCTAAAATACTACCAGAGTGCACTTTTAGAAGCTATGCTCAAGTTTATCAACATCCATTGTACTATATTAGAACTGCATCATTGGTGATAAGCCTTTGCCCTGAGGGCAGAAACAAGGTCAGCCAGCAATTTGAAGAAGAGATTGGTGATCCAGTAAAAGGAATATTGGGACATGCACCTGCCACTAACCAGCTTAACTAGCTATGTGACCTTTGTTAAGTCAACTTTATTTCCCATAAGATAAGACTCATGAGGTGCATCTTGCTGGCTCAAGAAGGTGCTGTGTCAATAAAATGAGATAGTGGCTGAGGAGAGTTTTTAAAAATAATATATATATTTAAAATAATATATATATGCATAATATATATGCAAACACATGTATAGTATTATATACACTATAAACACCACTTCCATTAAGCCAGGTGCTGAGTCACTCAGTCTGGTAATGAGCAAATAATGAAGGAGCAAGGTCAGGGGAGAAGCAGACATAATACTGAGCTGAGTCATTCTCCTTGGGCCCTCATTACACTGTGGCAAGTCAATCAATGGAGGGTGACACAGTGGAGGGCATGTCAGGTTAGCAGGAGGAAAGGGAAGGGAAGTGGGTCGGGTGCTGGAAGATGAGTGAAAAGGGAGGAAAGGTTTGGCAGCTGACGACACCCTATCAGTGAGCTATTATCTGCCCATTAATTCATTTAATCAGTTGGTCACTCCACTCACAACTATTGAGCACCTACTATGTGCAAGGCAGGGGGCTGGATGCCATGGGGGATTCAGGCTGCATGATACAGTTCTTGCCCCCAGTCATACAAGGAACAAAGTCTAGTGAAGGGCAAGGTGAAGTAAATGTAGTAGGTGAGATACAGTAATCCTTCCCCAGTCACGTCTTATTCTCTGTGAATTCTTTAGGAGCTCAAAACATGACTCCAAGAAAGTATGTAGGACTAGCCCTTCCTATGTGTGGAAGAGTTAGATATTTTCATTCAGGGGCTGGGCACGTGATGGGGGAGGTAGATCAGATGGCTGCCTTGGTAGAGGTTTGGCTGCTTTGAAAGAAATCTTCAAAGGACTTAAGATGCTGAAGGATATGGAATGGTCACCAAATATGGCACAAAATAGCCTTCAGTTTGGTCTAGTGGAAACGAGTCAAGGGACAGTTCTATTCATGCTTCCAGGGCACTGAACTACCTCAGTCCACTTAATCTACCCCTTTGGAGAGCTGTGACAATTAGTATGGTAATAAGTGTAAATCACCAACCAGAGTGTTGGACAGATAGGCGCTCATTAGAACTCATGGCTCCTCATGCCAACTTTTCCCCAAGAGTAAATACTGCCTCAGTTATTGTCTTCTGGAAGTTAATGTTGATGAAATAAAAATGCACATTTTAAGGCAAGACAAGAAAAAATTAAACATAACTTTTCTTTTCCTCTTCCTATTTGAGCCTCCTCCCTCCCCTCTAGTGTGCATTGCGCATCTGCCTTACGCACTAACCAGGCTTCCCCAATGGCAGAAGTACCTGCTCAACCATAAAGATCAATTCTTTTCCTTCTGGCCCCAGTTACGTGACTCCTTAGAAGATAACATCGCTTTATCAATCCTGTAAGGGGTTACAATGACCCACCATTCACCTTGTACGTGCAGATATCTTCGATGAACGTTATGGACAATGTCAATATATCTTTTCCCTTAAAGATGGCAACTGGTACAGAACAGAATAGGTCAGATGACTTGGAGATATACTGGGCTGCACCTAATGGAAGTTCTTAGCTTAAATATTGATACTTACTTATGATCTTCGGAGTCACGGAGGAGAGCGCAGCAACACGGGTGCAGAGGGCAAAGCGGAGACATTCCCGCACAGAGGATGGGTGCCAAGCAGCACTCACTGGCCTGAGAGGCTTGTCTGCTCACCCACTGGGGCGGATAGGGTCTGGGAGCTGAGGCTTGGGCTTCGGAGATCAGACCCCAGGGAGAGGACTGGGGTTGGCTGCGGGAACAAAGCCTGAAGGGGGTTAGTGCGTCACAGCTAGCCGGGAGGGAGTCCGGGGAAAACTCTGCAGCTGCCGAAGAGGCAAGAGGCCACTGTTTCGCGTGAGGAGAGGGGATTCAGGGCGCCACCTAAAGGAGCTCCAGAGACTAGTGCGAGCCACGGCTATCAGCGCGGACCCCAGAGACGGGCATGAGACGCTAAGGCTGCTGCTGCCACCACCAAGAAGCCTGTGTGCAAGCACAGGTCTCTATCCAATCTCCCTGCCTGGGAGCCTGTGCAGCCCGCCACTGCTAGGGTCCCGGGATCCAGGGACAACTTCCCCGGGAGAACACACGGCGCGCCTCAGGCTGGTGCAATGTCACGTTGGCCTCTGCTGCCGCAGGCTTGCCCCGCATCCGTACCCCTCCCTCCCCCCCACCCGGCCTGAGTGAGCCAGAGCCCCCGAATCAGCGGCTCCTTTAACCCCGTCCTGTCTGAGCGAAGAACAGACACCCTCAGGTGACCTACACGCAGAGGTGGGTCCAAATCCAAAGCTGAACCCCGGGAGCTGTGCAAACACAGAAGAGAAAGGGAAATCTCTCCCAGCAGCTTCAGGAGCAGCGGATTAAATCTCCACAGTCAACTAGATGCACCCTGCATCTGTGGAATACATGAATAGACAACGAATAGATGTGGGGTTGGGTATATGAGACTGACTAGTTTTTGGTTTTATGTTTATCTTAGTTTAGTATTTAGGGTTTATTATCATTGGTAGATTGGTTTATTGATTTGGGTGCTGTCTTCCTTTTTTTTAAATATATAGATTTTTTTTTTTCCTTTTTCTCTTTTTGTGAGCGTACATGGGTGTGCTTCTTTGTGTGATTTTCTCTCTATAGCTTTTACCATTTACCCTAGGGTTCTGTCTGTCCAATTTTTGTTTTAATATAGTTTTTAGCACTTGTTATCATTGGTGAATTTGTTTTTTGGTTTGGTTGCTCTCTTCTTTCTTTCTTTTTTTTCTTTTTTTTTTTTTGCGGTACGTGGGCCTCTCACTGTTGTGGCCTCTCCTGTTGCGGAGCACAGGCTCCGGACACGCAGGCTCAGCGGCCATGGCTCACTGGCCCAGCCACTCCGCAGCATGTGGGATCGTCCTGGACCAGGGCACGAACCCATGTCTCCTGCATTGGCAGGCGGACTCTCAACCACTGCGCCACCAGGGAAGCCCTATTTCTTTTTTTAATTACTTTTTAAATTTTTCAATAATTAAAAAATTTTTTTTCTTTTAATAACTTTATTTCTTTTTATTTTCTTTCTTTCTTTTTTTCTCCCTTTTCTTCTGAGCCGTGTGGCTGACAAGGTCTTGGTGCTCTGGCTGGGTGTCAGGCCTCTGCCTCTGAGGTGGGAGAGCCGAGTTCAGGACATTGGTCCAACAGACACCTCCCGGCTCCATGTAATATCAAATGGCGAAAGCTCTCCCAGAGATCTCCATCTCAATGCTAAGACCCAGCTCCACTCAACAACCAGCAAGCTACAGTGCTGGACACAGTATGCCAAACAACCAGCAAGATAGGAACATAACCCCACCCATTAGCAGAGAGGCTGCCTAAAATCATAATAAGGTCACATTCACCCCAAAACACACCACCGGATGTGGTCCTGCCCACCAGAAACACAAGATCCAGCCTCATCTACCAGAACACAGGCACTAGTTCCCTCCACCAGGAAGCCTACACAAACCACTGAACCAACCTTAACCACTGGGGGCAGACACCAAAAACAATGGGAACTATGAACCTGCAGCCTGTGAAAAGGACACCCCAAACACAGTAAGCGAAGCAAAATGAGAAGACAGAGAAACACACAGCATATGAAGGAGAAAGGTAAAAACCCAGCAGAGCAAACAGATGAAGAGGAAATAGGCAGTCTACCTGAAAAAGAATTCAGAGTAATGATAGTAAAGATGATCCAAAATCTTGGAAATAGAATGGATAAAATACAAGAAATGTTTAACAAGACCTAACAGAACTACAGAGCAAACAAACAATGATGAACAACACAATAAATGAAATTAAAAATTCTCTAGAAGGAATCAATAACAGAATAACTGAGGTAGAAGAATCGATAAGTGACCTGGAAGATAAAATATTGGAAATAATGACTGAAGACCAGAATAAAGAGAAAAGAATGAAAAGAGTTGAGGACAGTCTTAGAGCCCTCTGGGACAACATTAAACACACCAACATTTAAATTATAGGGGTCCCAGAAGAAGAGAAAAAGAAAGGGACTGAGGAAATATTTGAAGAGATTATAGTTGAAAACTTCCCTAATATGGGAGAGGAAATAGTCAATCAAGTCCAGGAAGTGCAGAGAGTTCCATACAGGATAAATCCAAGGAGAAACACACCAAGACACATATTAATCAAACTATCAAAAATTAAATACAAAGAAAAAATATTAAAAGCATCAAGGAAGAAACAGCAAATAACATACAAAGGAATCCGCATGAGGTTAACAGCTGATCTTTCAGCAGAAACTTTGCAAGCCAGAAGGGAGTAGCAGGACATATTTAAAGTGATGAAAGGGAAAAACCTACAACCAAGATTACTCTACCCCGCAAGGATCTCATTCAGATTTAACAGAGAAATCAAAACCTTTACAGACAAGCAAAAGCTAAGAGAATTCAGCACCACCAAACCAGCTTTACAACAAATGCTGAAGGAACTTCTCTAGGCAGGAAATACAAGAGAAGGAAAAGACCTACAATAAGAAACCCAAAACAATTAAGAAAATGGTAATAGGAACATACATATTGATAATTACCTTAAATGTACATGGAATAAATGTTCCCACCAAAAGACATAGACTGGCTGAATGGATACAAAAGCAAGACCTGTATATATGCTGTCTACCAGAGACCTACTTCAGACCTAGGGACACATACAGACTGAAAGTGAGGGGATGGAAAAAGATATTCCATGCAAATGGAAATCAACAAAAAGCTGGAGTAGCAATTCTCTTATCAGATGAAATAGACTTTAAATCAAGATTATTATAAGAAACAAAGAAGGACACTACATAATGATTAAAGGATGAATCCAAGAAGAAGATATAACAAGTGTAAATATTTATGGACCCAACATAGGAGCACCTCAATACATAAGGCAGATGATAAAATCCTTTAAAGGGGAAATGGACAGTAACACATCATAGTAGGGGACTTTAACACTCCACTTTTCCTAATGGACAGATCATCGAAAATGAAAATAAATAAGGAAACACAAGCTTTAAAAGATACATTAAACAGGACAGACTTAATTGATATTTATAGGACATTCCATCCAAAAACAACAGAATACACTATCTTCTCAAGTGCTCATGGAACATTCTCCAGGATAGATCATATCTTGGGTCACAAATCAAGCCTTGGTAAATTTAAGAAAATTGAAATCGTATCAAGTATCTTTTCTGAACACAATGCTATGAGACTAGATATCAATTACAGGAAAACATCTGTAAAAAAAATACAAACACATGGAGGTTAAACAATACACTACTTAAAAACCAAGAGATCTTTGAAGATATCCAAGAGGAAATCAAAAAATACCTAGAAACCTATGACAATGACAACACGATGACCCAAAACCTATGGGATGCAGCAAAAGCAGTTCTAAGAGGGAAGTTTATAGCAATACAATCCTACCTCAAGAAACAAGAAACATCTCAAATAAACAACCTAACCTTACACCTAAAGCAATTAGAGAAAGAAGAACAAAAAAAACCCAGAGTTAACAGAAGGAAAGAAATCATAAAGATCAGATCAGAAATAAATGAAAAAGAAATGAAGGAAACGAGAGCAAAGATCAACAAAAATGAAAGCTGGTTCTTTGAGAAGATAAACAAAATTGATAAACCATTAGCCAGACTCATCAAGAAAAAAAGGGAGAAGACTCAAATCAACAGAATTAGAAATTAAAAAGGAGAAGTAGCAACTGACACTTCAGAAATACAAAGGATCATGAGAGATTATTACAAGCAACTATATGCCAATAAAATGGACAACCTGGAAGAAATGGACAAATTCTTAGAAAAGCACAACCTGCCGAGACTGAACCAGGAAGAAATAGAAAATATAAACAGACCAATCACAAGCACTGAAATTGAAACTGTGATTAAAAATCTTCCAACAAAAAAAAGCCCAGGACCAGCTGGCTTCACAAGCGAATTCTATCAAATATTTAGGGAAGAACTAACACCTATCCTTCTCAAACTCTTCCAAAATACAGCAGAGGGAGGAACACTCCCAAACTCATTCTACAAGACCACCATCACCCTGATAACAAAACCAGACAAAGATGTCACAAAGAAAGAAAAATACAGGCCAATATCACTGATGAACATAGATGCAAAAATCCTCAACAAAATACTAACAAACAGAATCCAACACCACATTAAAAGAATCAATCATACACCATGATCAAGTGGGGTTTATGCCAGGAATGCAAGGATTCTTCAATATACGCAAATCAATCAATGTGATAAACCATATTAACAAATTGAAGGAGAAAAACCATATGATCGTCTCAATAGATGCAGAAAAAGCTTTCAACAAAATTCAACACTGATTTATGATAAATACCCTCCAGAAAGTAGACATAGAGGGAGCTTACCTCAACATACTAAAGGCCATATACGACAAACCCACAGCCAACATCATCCTCAATGGTGAAAATGAAACCATTTCCTCTAAAATCAGGAAAAAGACAAGGTTGCCCACTCTCACCACTATTATTCAACATAGTTTTGGAAGTTTTAACCACAGAAATCAGAGAAGAAAAAGAAATAAAAGGAAACCAATTTGGAAAAGAAGAATTAAAACTATCACTGTTTGCAGATGACATGATACTCTACATAGAGAATCATAAAGATGCTACCAGAAAACTACTAAAGTTAATCAATGAATTTGGTAAAGTAGCAGGATAAAAAATTAATGCACAGAAATCTCTTGCATCCCTATACACTAATGATGAAAAGTGTGAAAGAGAAATTAGGGAAACACTCCTCCTTTCCACTGCACCAAAAAGCATAAAATACCTAGGAATAAACCTACCTTAGGAGAAAAAAGACCTGTATGCAGAAAATTATAAGACACTGATGAAAGAAATTAAAGATGATGCAAACAGATGGAGAGATATACTATGTTCTTGGATTGGAAGAATCAACATTGTGAAAATGACTCCACTACCCAAAGCAATCTACAGATTCAATGCAATCCCTATCAAACTACCACTGGCATTTTTCACAGAACTAGAGCAAAAACTTTCCAATTTGTATGGAAACACAAAGACGCCGAATAGCCAAAGCAATCTTGAGAACGAAAAATGGAGCTGTAGTAATCAGGCTCCCGGACTCCAGACTATACTACAAAGCTACAGTAATCAAGACAGTATGGTACTGGCACAAAAACAGAAATATAGATCAATGGAATAGGATAGAAAGCCCAGAGATAAACGCATGCACATATCATAACCTTATTTTTTATAAAGCAGGCAGGAATAGACAATGGAGAAAAGACAGCCTCTTCAATAAGTGGTTCTGGGAAAACTGGACAGCTACATGTAAAAGAATGAAAATAGAACACTCCCTAACACCATACACAAAAAATAAACTCAAAATGGATTCAAGGGCTTCCCTGGTGGCACAGTGGTTGAGAGTCCGCCTGCCGATGCAGGGGACATGGGTTCGTGTCCCGGTCCAGGAAGAACCCACATGCCGCAGAGCGGCTAGGCCCGTGAGCTATGGCCGCTGAGCCTGCACATCCAGAGCCTGTGATCCGCAACGGGAGAGGCCACAGCAGTGAGAGGCCTGCGTACCGCCAAAAAAAAAAGATAGATTCAATACCTAAATGTAAGGCCAGACACTATCAAACTCTTAGAGGAAAACACAGGCAGAACACTCTATGACATAAATCACAGCAAGATCCTTTTTGACTCACCTCCTAGAGAAATGGAAATAAAACCAAAAATAAACAAATGGGACCTAATCAAACTTCAAAGCTTTTGCACAGCAAAGGAAACCATAAACAAGATGAAAAGACAACCCTCAGAATGGGAGAAAATATTTGCAAATGAAGCAACTGACAAAGGATTAATCTCCAAAATTTACAAGCAGCTTGTGCAGGTCAATATCAAAGAAGCAATCAACCCAACCCAAAAATGGGCAGAAGGCTTAAATAGGCATTTCTCCAAAGAAGATATACAGATTGCCAAGAAACACATGAAAGGATGCTCAACATCACTAATCATTAGAGAAATGCAAATCAAAACTACAATGAGGTATCACCTGACACCATTCAGAATGGCCATCATCAAAAGATCTAAAAACAATAAATGCTGGAGCAGGTGTGGAAAAAAGGGAACCCTCTTGCACTGTTGGTGGGTATGTAAATTGATACAGCCACTATGGAGAACAGTATGGAGGTTCCTTAAAAAACTACAAATAGAACTACCATACGACCCAGCATTCCCACTACTCTGCATATACCCTGAGAAAACCATAATTCAAAAAGAGTCATGTTCCACAATGTTCATTGCAGCTCTATTTACAATAGCCAGGACATGGAAGCAGCCTAAGTGTCCATCGACAGATGAATGGATAAAGAAGATATGGCATATATATACAATGGAATATTACTATAAAAAGAAACGAAATTGAGTTATTTGTAGTGAGATGGTTGGACCTAGAGACTGTCATATAGAGTGAAGTAAGTCAGAAAGAGAAAAATAAATACCATATGGTAACACATATATATGGAATCAAAAAAAAAAGTGGTTCTGAAGAACCTAGGGGCAGGACAGGACTAAAGATGCAGATGTGGAGAATGGACTTGAGGATAAGGGGAGGAGGAAGGGTAAGGTGGGACAAAGTGAGAGAGCAACATGGACATATATACACTATCAAATGTAAAATAGATAGCTAATGGGAAGCAGCCTCATAGCACAGGTAGATCAGCTTGGTGCTTTGTGACCACCTAGAGGGCTGGGATAGGGAGGGTGGGAGGGAGACGTAAGAGGAAGGAGCTATGTGGATATATGTCTATGTATAGCTGATTCACTTTGTTATACGGCAGCAACTAACATACCATTGTAAAGAAATTATACTCCAATAAAGATGTTAAAAAAAAATATATATATATATATCCTTAACATCAAACTCTGCCTCCCCCAGCTTTTCAAATATTCTCCTTACATAGAAAGGACTCCTTCCATGTGATCAATTGTCATTCTTTATGTACAGGATGCATAGTAGGTTGGGATGATGAACAGACGACTTGCGCCTTGTTGACTTTGCATTTGCCCAACGGTGGCCATGTTCTCTGGAAATATAATTTTCAAGGGTATTTTGTGACTCCTCACTCAGTCTGTTTTAGGCTGCAGTGGATGGAAATAATTTTACCTGCAATATTTAGAGCTGGAACTAATGAATCTTCATGTCTTTCCAAACTCACCTATTCTTATTCAAATGTGATGAATAGTGGCAGTTTGGAAAGATGTACTTGTTCATTGGCGCAATAAAATGTAGATGCAATTGCAGCAAAAAAGTTCTTACTGTCCTTCCCCAAGGTGAAAAAAGATAACTGCTGCAAGAAATTAGAATTTAACTCCTTGCTCTTATTCCTTCAAAAATGTTCACTAACATTTTTACCTTTTCTTAAAATTTTCCCCCCATAGTTTGCCCAATTCAAGTACATAACATTTTACATTTACTTTAATATTTTCTTATCTATATTTAGTATATTGACAACCAAAGGGATTTTAATTTTTGGATTTTTTTAATAAAGAACTCAAAGGGCTCGAGAGACTTAAATTCAACATGCAGATTTCAGACTTTGGGAAAGTAGAAAGGGAGTGTCAGGATGTATTGATTCTGACTTTGGCATTTTTGCAAACTGATTATGTCATCTTGAGAATATCATTTAATGTTTTTGGAGCTCAGTTTCCTCATCCATAAGAAGCAAGTGTTCGATTTGGCAGAAAATACCTAGCATGTCTTTCTACCGCAAAGACACTCCCCAATCTTGTCCCACAACAGACATCAATATCGATCCTGTTATTATTTCCTGTTGAGCCCACTCTTGACCTTGGGACATTTTCAACATCATGCTCTAGGTAGCCACAATTAATTGCTAAGGGTTAACTAAACCTCTTTGCCACTCCTGGACTAGAAGATTTCAAAGGTACCATCTAAAATCCTAGGCTTCTCTTCCTTATACAGCCTGCCTAAATTTAATAACAATGATTTAAAACAACTGAACATTTGGAAAGCACCCATAACGCCCTTTGTTAGATGAAAGCCCCAGGGAACACAGCCCCAGACTAATGAAGTACTTAAAACGTCACATACATAGCCCGTGGCAGTGCTAACTGATGGGCTTTTGGAGTCTTGACTCAGGATATAGAGATATAATCTGATTTCTCCTAAACATAAGCTGCACTACGTGATTTTAAAACTATGCCGCAAGCAAAGGAGAAAGAGAACATTTAGCAGTAAGAAGATCCAGATACTGGCAGCAATACACTATTCGATCTCTGTGGAATTTTTGTTGTTGTTTTTGAGATGACACGGCAAAGGCAGATAGCTCTGAGCCCGTTTCTCTTGCCTTCTGGGCCTAACTGGAGAATGACATGCATCAGCAGGCTGGGTCCATAGTAAGGAATTACACATTTGCATACATTACCCAATGCAAGTGACTTACTGAGAGCGTATTGTTTAATGATTGCACTGATTAGGTCCCTATGAACTGATGCTGATACATATTGTCCAGGCTTGTTTTATTTCACTCTGGACTCCAAGTTGTTTTGGCCTGGAGAAATCAAGACATTCATAAAAGAAGCCAGGCATGCTGAAATGCACTATTGATTTATATACTTGCAAATGGACAACAGCCTTGGGGAGAACGAGGGCTCCTTTTGTTTTGTGTGCTCCTTTTGGTACGATTTGAAGCTCAATCTCCTTCCAAAATGAGTCCATAAATTGATATAGATGAGGATGCTCTGCTTTCCTCTGTCTACAAGTAGCTGTGATGCTTACCAGTTTCCTCACTGACTTAAGAAGACAATCTAATGATACTGCTCTGGTGCCAGAAAGATGGAGCAGCCTGAGGTCCAGAGAGGTCAACTCAAGAGGGAAACTATAACCATGTCCATTCTTCTGTAGTGTCCTGGGTACACATTCATTTTCCCCTCTCTGCCCGTCTCATCTGTGTAAGAGCAAATGTATATTGAGCACTTACATTAGTTTGCTCTGTCTGTGACCACAAAATATTACAGACTGGGGAGCTTAAACACCAGACATTTATTTTTTCATGGTTCTAGAGGGTGGAAGTGCAAGGAGCCAATAGGGTTGGTCTCCTCTGATGGTCATAAGGAAAGGACCTGTTCCAGATTTTGCTCCTTGGCTTACAGAAGGCCATCTGCTTGTGTACATGCACCCCTGGCGTCTCTCTCTGTGTCATAATCTGTTCTCATAAGGACAGTAGTCAGATTGGATTACAGTCCATCCTAACAACCCCATTTTAACTTAATTACGTTTCTAAAGGCCCTGTTTCCAAATACAGTCACATTCTGAGGTATTGAGGTTTCAATCCTGTCCAACTCATAATTGTACTCATTACAATTCAGGTTCAGGCTCTCTCCATCTAAATTCTTTACTTATGTTATCTTACCCAATCCTCACAGCAACTCTAGGAATTAGGTGTGATTATTGCCCCCAATTTACAGGTAAGAAAACTGAGATCCAAGATCCCAAATATATACAGTTATATTGTTTGACAAAAATTCACTTCATTCTTTGAAGGGTGCTCTAAATAAGCTTTATTATATTTGCTAATATAATAACAGTATCATGTACTTTCGTGTAAACTTTAAGCATTATCCTTTCTCGACATATGTCTACATCAGGATTCCTTATTGTATACAGTGCCTTGCATTCACTAGAGCTCCATATTTCATCATTTGATCTCAAAGTTTTTGAAGGCCGAAAAAGAATATAGAAACTCTTAGAAGAGGTCGGAGTAACAGGACTAACTGGATGGCAGTTTACGGTGATAAGTGCTACACAAACATCAGGACGTGGAAACTGTGATCAATATACAGCTTGACTATATTTTTGAAAGCTTGGTGAATATAAGGAGATGTTGTATTTTCCATATTATTATAGAAAGTATGGATTGGGCATATCAATGACTCTCAAAGAGGCTGAAAATATAGTCATAATTTTATAACTTTTTCTAGTTATGTAACTAGCAGAAGAGGTGAAGAACAGGGAGGAAAATTATTACTTTCCCAAGGTTATAAAGCAGGTGTGAGGTGGCAGTAGGGCTGACACCCAGCAAAGCATAATAGGTAGATACACATTAAAGATTTTTCACTGTGGGGATATTTAGGCTCCAATATCTCAATTTTTTATGCAGCAACTTTCCACCAATTAAAAGATCTGTCAGAGCAGACAATGTTTCCTGCCACTTGTCCATACATCACTTCTGTGGAAAGACACATGATAAATCCAGAGAATATTGAATATTTATATAATTAATATGTAGTTGTTTCTTTGTTCAAATTTGAAGTATCCATCAGTTGCACTATCTATTCACACAACATTCCACAGCAAAATGTTTTTTTCTCTTCATTACCACAGCCAGACAAAAGCCCTTAAGTCCATTTCAAAGATGGAATTTGCTTAGACATAATGGAAGGTTTCCCTTTGTTTCAAACCCACAACCCCTTGGACAGGGAACTCATGGAGTCATTCCTTGGATTTTCTTTGTAATGACCTTGTCTCCCTCTTAATTCCCACCAAGGCACAATGATGAAGACCACCATTACTTTTCATTCAGATTTCTCACCCTCCAGGTTCTTTCTTATTAGAAGAGCAATTCCATCAAAGCTAAAGGCTTAGAGAGTATGGTGGCCCACCTCTAGATTTAGAGCTTACTGCAAGGGATAAGAATACAAAACTAAATTGGAGTCTCAAACCCTAGTCTCTGCTTTCAGAACTTCTGCCTGGAGAGATTCAAAGTGACTGGTAATCAAACAACCCAATACAAAGAACCAGATGAGAGAAGGCCCTTGGCATCACATGGGGTGTCTTGTGGCTGGAAGATTTGACGTAACCTTGACATCACCCAAACTTTGGATTGTAAGTCAGGCTCTGACTCTATTCTAATATGGTTTTTGAACCTGAGACTTATACTTACATATTGTATACAGCTGTAGCTACTTGCAAAACCAAATCTCTGTGATAATGATTTTGTTTTGGAAAGAAATACTATACTTGTATTCTTCAATAAAGCTCTAAACTTTTCCTCTCTATGAAACCAGCAGTTTTATCTGGCCTTTGGTTTCTAATGTATGTCTCTAATTTGGCTTTGATGTGAGAGAGATGACTTCTTCAAATGTCATTTCCCTTGAAGTCATCATTTGCCTGATTCCACTGTAAAGAAATGGCTCTATTGGTGTCTATATTATGCTCCAAAATCTATTTGTGGGTCAAAAGCCTGAGTCTATCTGTTTTAAGAACCGGGAATCATGGGGTAACTATTACCAAAATACCTCCTTACGGCTATGGATGCCCTGAGCTAAATGAGAATATTTCTCAGGGTAATAAGTAGAAAAATGTGGCTTGTCTATACATCTATGTCACTTTAAGAAACCAAACTGAGAGGCAGGGCTGAGTCACAGTTTTCTTCCAAATATAGAACTTATCAGTCTTAGGGGGTAGCTCTGTCTCTGTTATGTTTCAAGAACCCAAGAGAAGCCAGCAAACAATTAGAACTATTACATTGAAAACTGTAAGTTAGCAGAAATGGTTTGTAATATCCTTGTATTTCCCCTTTGGATAATTCAGGCTTTTTCCCATTAAGTCTAGGCCGAGAAACTGAGGCTTATTGCTCAGGAGAAAAGGGTGGCTATCCCTTAAAATAATCATGATAATAATAATAATAATAGCAGTTAATGCTTATAAGGTGCGTATTTTTTGCCCTGTGTTGATCTATGCAGTTTGCAGTAGCTCTTTGAATCCAGTCTTATCCCTTACACAAAGCAGGGAAAATTTTTATTCTATAAAATGCCCATTTTCTTCACAGAGTGAAGAGCTGGGTATAAATGTATTAGGAGGAAGTATGTGCTTCATGTTCACGTCAGGCCATAGGAAAAACAAAGAGTCCTTCACCCCAGGACTATATCCCTAGTCTGTGCCTTTGCTGCTTCCCAATGGGCAAATTATATGACCGGCATGACTCAGTCTTGTTTTCCTCTCTACTTGTGTTAGGTCTATGTTCTAAGATACTCCTTTATTACAGGTACATACAAAAAGATAATCTTATGGAATATGTATAGCTCAATATTTATATATGAATATGCATAATTAGTATTATTAAAATTATATTCTGTATGTCTCCCCAGTAAAACAATAAAAGTAAAGATATATTCACTAAAATTTGGAAGAAGACTCCTGAGAACTTCTAAGAAGAGGCTGGGATGTACTATAGAAGTATACTTATTTATTCAAAAAATAAATATTATCTCAGGGGATTGCATAGTGCCAAAACATCTCATTAACTCAATAAAAATTTTCAACCTACCTCCGCCAAGCAAATTTTCCCAAAGTCCCTGTAGATAGCACTCTGGAGAGAGGTGGAGCATGCCCCTGAGTGAGGGTGACCCATGTGCCCTGGAGGTGAGGGTGAGGGTAGGGTGCACAGGTGTAGGGTGGGGTGAGTGCTAGCAACATCTCCAAAGAGCTCTGCCTTCTCTTATCTGTCTCTGTGTTGGAAGTGAGCACTTAACCTCCTGTCCCATCTCTGAGGAAGTGTGGGGAGAAAATGACCATACTGAGACCAGCAGGTGGGAATTAGAGATGGGGTCTCCTTGATATCCCTGTTTCTGTGGGTAGGAAAGGTCAGGGGCTCTGCACTTCCCACTGAGGGCAAACTGCTATTAGAAGCGTTGGAATCCAAATTCCCAGGTGTTAGAGACTTTGCAACTTGAAAGCAATCTTGAGAAGGAACAAAGCCAGAGGCATCACACTTACTGCTTTCAAACTATATTACAAAGCTATAGTAATCAAAACAATATGATACTGGCATAAAAACAGACACACAGACCAATGGGACAGAATTAAGAGCCCAGAAAAAACCCTTGCATACATAGTCAACTAATATTTGACAAGGGAGCCAAGAATACTCAATGGGAAAAGGATAGTCTCTTCAATAAATGGTATGAGGAAAACTGAAAATTCACATTCAAAAGAATGAAATTGGACCTCTATCTTACACTACTCATGAAAATTAACTCAAGATGGATTAAAAAATTAAATGTAAGACCTGAAACCATAAAAATCCTAGAAGAAAATATAAGGGAAAACTCTTTGCCATTGGTCTTGGCAATGACACCAAAAACACAAGCAGCAAAAGCAAAAAACAAACAAACAAAAAAGGACTACATCAAACTAAAAAGCTCTCTGCACCAAAAGAAACCATCAGCAAAATGAAAAGTGACCTACAGAATGGGAGAAAATATTTGCAAACCACATATCTAATAAGGGGTTAATATCCACTATAGGTACTAATACAACTCAACAGAAAAAACCCTCAAATAATCCAATTAAAAATTAAAATGGACAAAGAGTCCAACCTAGAGATGGAGGAGTTTTCTTTATTTGTTGCTCTGTTTTAAGGAAAAGGAAAAGGATGCAGAGTAGGAAGTAGTTTTTTTTTAAGCCACACTTCATCTACGCTTATACAAAAATCATAATAATAAAAGCTAACTCATATTAGCTTATAATTAATATTATTAGATCCTTATTACTGCCCAGACTCTGTTTTAAGCACTTTACAGATATTAGCAGACTTAACTCTCACAACAGCCCTATGAAGCGTTTTTTTGTTTGTTTGTTTTTGTTTTGTTTTGTTTTGTTTGCAGTATGTGGACCTCTCACTGTTGTGGCCTCTCCCGTTGTGGAGCGTTGCGGACGCGCAGGCTCAGCGGCCATGGCTCACGGGCCCAGCCGCTCGGCGACATGTGGGATCTTCCCGGACCGGGGCACAAACCCGTGTCCCCTGCATCGGCAGGCAGACTCTCAACCGCTGCGCCACCAGGGAAGCCCTGAAGTGGTTTTTATAGATGAGAAAACTGAGGTACCAAGAGTTTAAGTCCAAGGTCACAGATTAGCAAGTGGCAGTGCCAGGATTTGAACCCAGGATGTGTGGGACCAAAGTTTATGCTTTTAATTTCCATGCTACCTGCCATAATGTAATAGATATGCATCATAACTTCATATGTGTGTGTCACCATCAAGCAAAATTTGGAAAATACTTTAAATTTAACTAGTAATAATGACTTTTCTAATGTATGAAATCCATGTCTTCGTGTAGGAGATGGTTGTAGGAAAAAACACAAGCAAATTTGAAGATAGTAGAATATGTTCAAGCATCACAAACAAGCAGGGTGCCATAATCAAGGGAGAAACACATTATTCCCTATTAAAAAGCTATAATTTGGGGGATTCTATGAGAAAAGCACAGACCCCCAACCTCCCTTATAGGAATCACCCATCTTTGGATGTACCTGCAGAGTAGGGCCCCTTGGGCAGCTGGATCAAGCAAATTACGTCTGGAGAACAATGGCCAACATGTGTCAAAGCCACCTTCACATCCATCCAAATTATGACTCTCCACACTTGCCTTCTTCAAAAAGATTCTTGGATGAAGAAGAGAGAAGGGTAGTAAAGATCAGACAGAGAGGTGATCTTCTTCTAAGAATTTTGCCTCACCTGTAGAGAACCTTTAAAGCCAAAGTCAGGTGAATTGTTCCAGCCTGGCCTGCAGGCAGTTCCCAGTGGATTCCGCTTCCATGTTTCCGGATTGGGAACCAATACTTGTATATTTAAAAGGCTTTCCCATTGATTTTTTGCTGAGGACATCTAAAGTCTAGGCCAGGAAAATGAGGTTTGGGCTCAAAAGACTTGGGTTTCCCATTTGCTGTATACATCCAGACTCAGACTCATGTGCAGAACTCCAGGAAATTCAGTGCTTGTGCTCAGTCCATTAAAACTCCTAACACATTAACTAAGGCAATGCTTCTATCGAGCGAGCATCTTGCCTAATTTTAACATAGAGATACACTATAGAGCTGACCATTTCCATAAACATACTTGAAAACCATGCAATGTCTCCTTGTCCCACCTCTGACCTTGAGCTCTGTTCACTGACCCTGATTTCTGGCTCTGCTTGTTGAGTGAAGGACCTCTCAGTTCCCACCCAGGGCAAAGGGCTCTGGAGACAAGACCAGAGCAGCAGAGGAGGGTTAATATTTCATTGGTCAATGGTGACTTCATGCTCTAAATATTTGACTCTGGGGTTAAACTAATTGAAACCATGCCTCCCTTCTCCAAACACCACATAACAGAGATTGTCTCTTACATCTGTAAAATTTTTCTCCAAGTACAATTGTCAGTGTATCAATGTTTTCCCCAGTATAAGGTTTTATTCTACCCTGTTCACATGCCAGTGCAGCGTGCAGTCATTAAGTGATGTATTCCCATTTTACGCTCCCCAAATGTCCTTAATCTCTATCTGCTGGATATTTCAGGAAAACGTGTGCACAAGTATGAACACGAGCATGTATGTGTGTTATGTGTGCATGTGTGCACAAGTTGATGAGTCTATTAGCATACATGTTTCTACTTAGCTACAGAATCAAGAATGAAATGTTGGTGGAACACTTCATTATCGTTCAAAACGATGTGTGATATCACCACACAGCCATTTTGGATTTCACAGGGACTCAGACTTGGAAGAAATATGAAAGATCCTCTAGTTCAAATCTGACCCTATGTTTCATGTCACAAAATAAAAAGCAATTTTTACAAACCCCAGATCATAAGTTCACAATATCTTCTTTTGAAAAGAACCTGCACTTTCTTCTAGTACATTGTCTTTTGCTCTCTCTCAATTTTATTCAGCTTTTAAATGCTTATCTGTATGTGTTATATTTTGCATGTCCTTATTTCCTCTGCTTTGACTCTTACTATATCTGACTACGGTTTCTATTTTAAAGGCATCATTCTTCTTGTAGACTTTTACTTTCTTCTGCATTTTCTATGTTCTCTTTCCCTTTGGGATTAATGTATACACACTACTATTTATAAAATAGATAACTAATAAGGACCTACTATATAGCAGAGGGAACTCTATTCAATATTCTGTAATAACCTATATGGGAAAAGAATCTAAAAAAAAGAATGGATATATGCATATGTATAACCGACTCACTTTGCTGTCCACCTGAAACTAGCACAACATTGTAAATCAACTCCACGCCAATAAAAATTTTAAAAAATACTATACCTCCTAAGAGATCTGAATCAGAAGAAAAAGGAACGTGGATTCTGGCCCCCCTCACACCAACAGCTCATTGGTAGAATGTTGAATACCTCCATGACTATTGGAGGATATAATTAGATAATTAAAATGTCATCTCGCCAGCGGATCATAATGACCATATCACAACACTTCCCCCAAAAGGCTGCACTGTAAGGACAGTGGTTTACAAGTGGAAGGCAAAATAACACTATAGTTGTTTAGAACGTTGTCCCCAAACCCCAATGAGAAATGTTTTTAATTCACCTGAGCCATATGGAGAACTTCTAAGGGGGCCTCTTTATCGATAAAGCCCAAACCCAAATCTGTAGTTCCAGCAGGTTGTAAGAAAAGGACTATCCAGCGAGCATGTACTAGGGCCAAGAGGCGTGGACCCTAAATGCAGTCATGAGTGTCCTTGGAAAAGAGAGGTTTGACAGAGAAGAAAATAATGTGACCACTGAAGCAAGATGCTACTGCTGGCTTTGAAGATGGAGCAAGGGGCTGGGAGCCAAGCAATATAAGGGATGCAGCTCTAGAAGTTAGTAAAGTAAAGTTAGTAAATCTAGAGGGCACAGATTTTCCTCTCGAGCCTCTAGAGGGAGTGTGTCCCTGCTAACACCTTGACTTCAGCCCAGTGAAACTGATTTCAGACCTCTGACCTCCAGAATTGTGAGAGAATAAATGTATATTGTTTTAATTTTCAAGTTTGTTACAGCAGCAATGGGAAACTAATACTCTATGTGACCGAGTTTTAGCCAAAGGAAGGTGAGTAGATTGAGCATACTTTCAGGCATGGTCCGTAGTAACTGCTCACGTGGTCTCCTCAAAGCTCTTTTTGACTGGATGGAGCAAAACACGGCGACCATAGAAGCCCCATGTTGACAATGTCAGAGCTTCCTATGCCCTTGAAAAACCGTGTATAGAAGAATAAACCCAGATGATTTGTGACTACTCAGCAAGAAATAAACTTCCGTTGTGTGTAAGCTGTGAGTTCTTTTGGGGTTGATTTGTTACAGTGGTTGGTGTCATCCTAACTAGTGCCGCTGGTGCGTGGTTTCGTTTACCCTCAGTATCATCCTTTTATCAGTAGATTTATTCCTTTCCTTCCTGGGTAGAGCCAGTCATGGCCCTTGCTGGATGAAACTCTTGCAATGCCTGATCATACCAGGCATGCATACAAAATTATGCTTTGTGCTCTTTTCGCCTCTGCTGGTACCGCTTCTGAGAAAATACAAAGGGGACTGATGGTCTGAAGCAGCAGTAGGGTGTATTAGGGTACCTATAGTTGTCAACTGAGTGTTTACCATTTGGAATTTCATATTCCTCTCAGAGGGAAAGAGCAAAAAGAGTAAGACTGTTTCTATCTATCTATCTATCTATAGCTACTATATAGATACTCATTCAATACTCACAATGGGCAAAAAATAGGTAGCTAGACAAATGGAAAAATAGATACATGATAGTTACATGTATACATACACAGATATATAGGTATATATATATATATATGTGTGTGTGTGGTGTGTGTGTGGGTATTTTTAGTACGGTACCTAGAACCTGTATAAGTAATTTCCATTATCATGATGAAGACAGAGGAAACATAAGATGCTATGAAACTGCATAGCTGGAGGATCTAATTTTATCCAGTGGATGAAAAACGTCTCACATAGCAAATTATGTTTCAAGCTGATATCTGAAGGCTGGAAGGACCGTCAGCAATCAGAAGTGAGGGGAAACAGAACAGATAACATCACTGAGACAGGAAGGCGGGCACAGTGTTTTAGAATAAAAAGAAGTTCCTTGCAGCTAAAGCAACGTGTGAAGGGAAGAATGAGAGGCGAGAGTTGCAGCTAGAGACGTAAGCAGAGGCCAAGGGTAGAATAAAAACCACATGGTGTCTACTCCTGCTGTTCACGATTGCTAACATTGATGTGCTGTCCAAATGGGATTTTTGTTTGTAAAATAACAGTCATTGATAAACCAATATTTTCAGAATCGTTATATGGAACAATGTGTATATTATTTTAGAGAAACTTTGATGGGTTCAAATGAACTCAATTTGCCTTTCTGGTTTGTTTCCAACATTTGTGAATTAAACATAATAAACTGTAAGTTACTGAAAAAAAAGAGCAAAACCACCGCCGTCAGGGTTTCGCTTCCCCACCACTGCTTGAGGCGAGTGTGAGACACAAGCCCTCCTTGTCTAGAAAGTGAGCTCAGTTGCTGAGGGACCAGCCTGGGCCAGGACACAACTGTGCATGATGTCAACCATGCAAAGAGGAAGCCTCAGCTCACACCAATTTACTGGTCCTCTGCCTTCCCTCTCTTCAGAGAGTCCTGAAGTGTCCGTGTCATGGGACACATCTTCTTTCATTGACATGATCTGATCCAAGCTTAGGAACCCAATGCTGTAACAGGCAGAAGTCATTTCACGGCACTTCACCGGTTCTAAAACCCAACTGAGATGCTCTGTGACCTCATGCAGAGTCACACCTAAGAGGCGGTCTTGTTCAAGTGCTGCTTAGATACAGAAGTAGCAACCGACACCAGATCCCGGACCTTGACTGCTTCCACCCTGGCTTCATGTTTCACGCCAGAGACTCGAAGCATCACGTGTTCACTCAGTGTTGGGGGCACATGCTCTGCCTTAAAAAAAAAGTCAGTGCTTTTGATTTTCATAGCAACCCCGTTTTGTCATGTTGTGTGTTCAGTTCCTCATTCTGGGTAGTTTGATTTCTATCAAACATACCTGGAGCTATTTTCCCCTGTTTACTTGGAGAACAGTTGCTGGACTTTTACTGAGACTGTAGAATTTTTTTTTTTTCTTTTAAAGAAAAATAATGCAACAAACATTATCAGCTTGGGGTTGGCATTTTGGCTGGATCATGCAACATGAAGGTGGGTTGGAAGATTTAGGTTATTTTTAATAGTTGATGTAAAAACATTTTGTAATTGTCAAAGTGTTTTGCAAGTAGTTGTTATTTCTGTTGCTTTCATTATGGCTATTCATCACTCTGTCCACAGACTGGGGAAGACGCAATTACTGAGATGGGAAATGATTTTAGCTCCTACTAGCCAACCTTGACTGACCGATGTTGAAGGAAAGAAGGGGGAGGCCTGGCCCTTAAAATGACAGATGTCGGCGGTGAGTCCACAGCTTAAAGGAGTAGTTTTCAAAATCTGAAGGAGGAGAAGATAATTAAAAGTTGAGCTGTCCGCTCTGGTTACAGGATAACACCACCAATAAACTTATTCACAGAGGGCCTTTTTGTATAATTACCATGTATCTGTATCGGAGTGACATAGAGAAAACACATCCCATTACTGAATACTAGTTGTCACTAGCGTGGATATTACTGATCACCTCTGCTGATTTGAGTTACTGATAATCAGGCAAATGAGGGAAGAGTTGCAGACGATCAATGAAGCTACCGGTGGATGACATTTTGGCTTTGACAGATGTTAAATAATCTCCTCCTTAGTACAGGGGATCTTTTATTTCTCTTGGGAGTTTTTGTGATATTGATTACAGAATAATTTTGATGATTTTCAAGAGGAACCGAGGCCAAGAGTCAAAATTCATCGTGCACTTAAAATTTGCAATGCAATTATTTCGTATAATCAGATATTAAGTTCAGCTGGAAAAGTTGAAGATAAAAGCCTCCATCTCCTGGCACTGCAGCATCTGGACCCTGTGTTTGCCATGTAGGCCCAGAGGCATAGATGTGCTGCACATCCAGACGCCGCACAGAGAGAGGAATTTGTTTTTCGCCTTGGCTTTATAACTTGACCTGAGAGCTGACACTGCCTCTCCAAAGTCATTCACCCACTGTTGGTGCCAGGAGGGTCAAAGCAGCACGGTCTCTGCTGCTTGAGCTCAGAGATCTCTGTTCTGCAGCCCTGACCCCCACCTCCCATGAGATCCACCCCCTATAAGATCCTTATCAAGAACGGCGTCTGCTAAAATATTTGGCAGTGGGGTGGTGCTATGGACTGAAGGTTTCTTTTCCCTCAAACTCATATGTTGAAGTCCTAACTCCCAGAGTGATGTTATTAGAAGGGGCCTTGGAGAGGTCATGAGGGTGGAGCCCCCATAATGAGGTCAGTGTCCTCATAAGAAGAAGAAACTCGGTGAGATCAGAGTGCCCCACAACCACCACTACCATGTGAGGACACAGCAAGAGGGTCCCATCTGCACACCAGGAAGCAGGCTTCCGTCACACACAGAATTGGCTGGTGCTTCAGTCTTGGTCCTCCCAGCCTCCAGGACTGTAAGAAGTAAGTTTGCTGTTTAAGTTCCTCAGGATGGTATTGGTTATAGCAGTCTGAACTGATTAAGGTGAGGAAGAATTTTAGCAAGCTTCTGCATACATCTTTGAAAAAAAAAGGGGGCTGGTTAGTAAGCATTTTAGGCTCTGTCTACAGCAAGATATTGACTACAAACCCACCAGAAGGTGGACCCCTAGTGCTGAGGGTGGAGGAGAAATGAGAGGGAAGGAGCCTGGGTATCTAACTGCCCAGAGACTCAAACCTCCCCCCTGCACCGCCGTATGTTAGAAAGAAATACACTTCTAGCTTACTTAAGCTGTCGATACTATGAGTTTTAGGCTGCTTGTTGCCAAATCTATTTCTCACTAATACAGGCGCCTAAACTGTTACAATATTTTAAGTAAAACTGATCCTATATGCTTTCCTACTTTATTTTTTTCCTTCACACAAGATGGAGAAGAAAAGTAGAGTCAGAATGGTGTTTCTAGGAGAAGGTGGGGAATAGGGTTAGCAGTGACATTAGCACAATAAGAGCGAGACTGGTGCCTGTGTCAGTCACAAAGGGCTGGACGTTATAGGGCAGCAATCCCAGCTCTGCCCAAAGACCATATTGATTGCCTGTCCCCAGTGGGTCACAGTCAGGGTTCTTGGGTACGAGAAACTAAAAAGCAAAACAAAATCAACACAAGAAACAAAACCTCTGGCTACTTTAGGCAGATAAGTATTTTATTGAGAAGACAATGCGTAGCTCTCAGAACAACCAGCACGGCCATAAAAACAGGCTTGCTCAGGAGCATGGATGCTGGCAGCAGCTAGGACCATGCCAAACCTTGGGACAAAACCAGCCAGGTGGGGACACCATTGCTGCTTGCAGAACCGAACAAGCATGCCATTCTTGCAGCATCCAGGCTTGACTTGCTGAAAACATTGTTACCACCACCCACGACCAGAATGGAATCTCTCTGCTTCTGTACACCTCAAGCTCCCAATTCAGAATTTGGGACAAGGACATCTGATGCCTATAACCTTGGTCGCATGCCCATGCCTTAGCTGCAAGAGAGGCTGGAATGTAAAATCTGGGGTTTTCAGCAACTAGAGTGAGAGTCAAACTTTGCCTCCCATTGATGCACTTGAACTGAGGGACCATCCATTTGTAAAAGGGTTTCAAATGCCCAGTAGCCAGAGCCAGAGTCAGAGCCAGACAGAGACAAGAGACAGACAGAGACAGAGACAGAAAGACTAGACTGCCTACAACAGCCTTCCAGCTGCTCTTCTGCAAACTGAGCAGGTTAAATTAAATGATCTCTGACATTGTTTTAGCTTTTCGGATGTTCTGATTCTGGAGGAGTAATACCTAGATGCTTATGCATATCATAAATATGTTTATTGTCATTTTAAAATACGGGAGGGAGTAGCACATAAAACATCTGCTTTCCGAGCTGCTTGGACCTGGCTAAGAGTCTTGATGACAAAGAGGTGTCATTTTGTATGCTAATTTCTACTGCTTGATGGTGGTTTCCAAAGCTGTTATGCAAAAAGTAATTCAGAGAATGACCCTGCAGTCATCAGGGAAGAGAGTTGGGGTCAACTACCAGAAGCATGGAGGATGAGAGTGGGGAAGGGTAGCACCTGTGTGACCTATCTAACAATTCTAGCCTAACTCAGAAACATTAGGGGCCAGAACCTCTCCTGTGCATGCACGATGCCTTTCTCCTCAAAGAGGGAGATACAAGTGGGGACCAGCCCCTTAGGAGAGCTTCAGGTCATAGTTGAAAATAGCCAGGATGTGATGACTAGTTGTACGTGTCAGTTTGACTAGGCCACAGTGTGTCCAGACATTTGGCCAAACATCATTTTGTGTGTGTCTGTGAGGATGTTTTTGGATGAGGTAGCATTTGAATTGGTAGACTGAGTAAAGCAGATTGCCCTCCCTAATGTGTGTGGCCCTCATCCAATCAACTGAAGACCTGAATAAAATCAAAAGCTTGAGTCAGAGGGAACTTAGCCTGCCTGACTGTTGAGCTAAGACATTGATCTTCTCTTACCCTTGGACTGGAACTTACAAACTTTGCTCTCCTGGTTCTCAGGCCTTTGGACTCAGACTGTACCTACACTACCTGCCCTCCTGGGTATCCAGCTTGCCAACTGCAGATCTTGGGGCATCTCAGCCTACATAATCATGTGAGCCAACTTCTTATAATAAATAGTTATATACATATATCTCCTATTGATTTTCTTTCTGTGAAGAACCTTAAGACACAGCACTAAGCTCAGTGAGGACAGAGGGCCAATGCTGGAACACTGATTACCCTACACTTCTGCAGCCCGTCTGATGACCAAGGGTCTCGAGATCATTAGTCACAAGTGTAGACACCTGTCTAGACCCTGCTTTGGTGGCCTCATTGTAAATGGTTTAGAAGACCTAGGTGTAATGGTCTAGGCCAGCTCTTCCTGCATATGGGAGCTTCTTTCCCTGGAGCACAGGTCCTGAGGCCTCTGCATGGTGGATTTCAGAACAAAAGTGACTGTGCTGGTGTGGAAGAGTGCTAGAAAAGCAGATCCAAGAAAAGGGCTGAAATTTTTGGCCCGGGAATATCTTCCACGTAAATTCTTTTCTGTTGGTGGATTCTATATTTTCTTTCCATTCATCTGCCTCATTCTCTCCTGTATTTGCCCCTCTTGACTATTACTAACTAGGTTCACCAGAATAGTAGGCACACCAAAGGTAAGGAGGACAGTTGCCTTCCTATTATTTGACACACAGATAGCTTATTCATATTTATCAAAATACCCAGTAGGAATGTGAGTTTGTCCTTTGGCATTTGCTTGCAGTTGGAAAGTGAGACTCTGGCCACAGAGGGAGTGGAAGCTTCAACCATTTGCACTCCTCACTTTATGTGGCTAAAGAAGTGTGAGACTTAAATAGACACAGTCCATCTATTAAGGTAGATTAGAAATACTACTATTTGACAGAGTTAAATGTATTCTGTTCCTTTCTCTCTTTTTCCTTCTGGCATTCCTATTATGCACACATTACACCTTTTATAGTGGTCTCACAGTTCTTGGATATTCTGTTCTGTTTTTTTCCAGTCTTTGTTTTCTTTACTTTTCAGTTCTTGAGGATTCTATCCATAGATCCTCTAACTCAGAGAGTCTTTCCTCAGCCATGTCCAGTCTACTAATAAGCCCATCAAAGACATTCTTCATTTTTGTCATCATGTCTTTTATCTGTAGCATTTCTCCTTTGTTCTTTCCTAGGACTTCCATCTCTCTGTTTACATTGCCCATCTGGTCTTGCATGCTGTCTACTTTCCCCATTAGAGCCCTTTAGGATCTTAAAGGTCGTTTTAAATTCTCAGTCTGATAATCCCAACGTCCCTTCCATGTCCGGTTCTGATTCTTGCTCTGTGTCTTCAAATTGTGGCAGAGTTTTTTGTTTTTTTGGTTTTTGCCTTTTGGTATGTCTTGTAATTTTTTCTTACAGAATTTTTTTCTTTTCTGATAGTTGGATATGTTGTACTAGATCAAAGGAATAGCTATAAAGAGGCCTTTAGTAATGTGCCGGTGAGGTGTGGGGTGAGGGGAAGTGTTCTGCGGTCTATGATCGGGTCTCTGTATTTTAGTGAGCCTATGCCTGTGCCCCTGGACTGTGAACTTCACAAGTGTTTCTCAGTTTTTTTTCTCCCCCTTTAGGTGAGACAGGATGACTAGAGCCAGTAGGAGTTGGGTATTTCCCTTCCTCACCTCACTGCAGCCGTGATAATACCTCAGCAGGACAGGCTCTAGTTAACTAGCTTCCCCTGAAGGCAGGCCCTGTTCAGAGAACAAACTACTATGGCCTATTTCAAAATGGTTCTCCAACCCCTCCCCCTGCCAGAAGCCTGAGGGGATTTATTTAGTATGAGAATCCACTGAGACCCTGGAGTTAAATCTCACAATGTTGTGAGGATCTCCTTATGACTTGGTCCCCTTGGAGTTTTTATACTTTCAGAGCTTTCTGCTGAGAACTGAGCCTCCAGCAGTTCTTCAATTATGGCTTAAGTTTTCCTTCCCTGGCACTGGTTCCCATAGTGGTCCACTGCCAAGTCTCTGCTCTGGTAAGCCTCAGCTCTTTATATTCACCTGTCTGTCCCTCCAATCTCAGAGCAGCAGTTTGCCCTGTGTCCTCCCCCCTTTTAAGGATCCAAGAAAAGTTGAACAAGTCTGTTCAGCTTGTTACTCATTGTTAGGACACAGTTGCAGCTTCCAAGCTCCTTATGTTGTCAAACTCAGTTCCGGCTGCTCACCACTCAAAAGCCAATACTTCAGAGGCAAGCGTTGTTAGAAAAGAAAGGTTGCTTTATTCAGCAGGCTGGCAACTGGGGGAGAAGGTGGATTGCTATCCAACAACCAACTCCGAACTGTCAATCAAGGGGCATAGAGCTTTTAAAGGGAAGTTTCAGAGGTGTAGGTGGAGGGAGGGGCTACATGAATAACAGCACGGTCAGCTCTGACGATCATCTTGAAATTGGTCATCGGTGATCTGACCAGCGTCATCTTGACTGTTTTAAGTACAGTTAACCTTCAGTTCCAGGGTCAGTTTGTTCCCATGTCCTTGAGGTCAGTTCTTGGAGTTGTGCAAGGTGGAGCAACTTATGTCATGCCTACAGTCTGGTAATTATGTAGTTACCTTCTTCCACCTGGTGGGGGTTTCAGTATCTACAAAACAGCTCAAAGGGTGTGGCTCAGAATATGATCTATAGCCCTTGAGGAGGAACTAAAGGTCCTTGACTTTGCTTAATGACGAAATTTTTATTATTTTGTCCTGTTCGACTGCTTTTCTCTGTTTCTTCATTTTTTTCATTTCTCTGATTAAGTTTAATCTCTGGCTAAAGTTTTTCTACAGTCAAGAGGCAGGCAGAGGACATATGGGTGGGTCTGTCCCATGAAGGCTCCATAGAGTCCTGCTTCGTTTCACTTACATGGGGAACTAGAAATTGGAAGACTTAAAAGAGACTTCTTTAGTCACTGCCTGTGACTAAATCAAGAAATGATGAGGGAGTTAGGAAAACATATTGTGAGGCTCTGAGAAGAGCTGAGAAGAGGTGACTTTGGGGGAAGCTAGATTTCTCTATTTTTTTTAATGCTGAAATTAGTCTTTTTAAAAGAATTTTTATGATGAAATATTTCAGACTCATCACAAAGGACAAAGACCATGGTAAACAATTGTGTTTCAGCCATCTAAGAAATAAAAGGCAATTTCCACTGCATCTATAACTAAAGCATTACCTATTAGGCCATAAGTAGTCATCTTCATTTCTAATCTATTCGTATGATCTAGAGACCATGTATGCAAATGTCAGCATTTGAGCCCTATAAGATTCTCTTTCACTGTATAGCCACCTCTCTTCAGTGGCTCTGAATGACTTTTGGTTGTTTCTAAGTCACATCAGCCCTCTAAAGATGACAACTGTCCCTGATAAAGGGATGTCAAGGGAGTACATTACACACTCTGAAGGCTGTTTTAGTGATGAAGTACAAAACAGCGTTTTCCCAAAAGCAATATCATTTGGATCAGTGTATAAATTCCCAAGGTGGTAACTCTGAGGTGATGACAGTCACTTGACTATATAAATTCTTGAAGGTCCAGAGACATCCATCACATAATTTTATAGTCAGGATTATTTTCAAACGTCTTCATGGAAGGAGTTTCCATAAATTTTCACTGTAAGGTTTGTAACTCTTTCTTCTGGGAAGCCCCTTTTTATGTCAACCTTAAACCTCTTCTCCTGCAATTCAGGAGATTACATTCTGTTTGACCTTGAGTCGTGTTAACAACAGCTACAGTTTGATCCTCAAAATGGCTCTCTGCCTGTGAGGTGGGTGCTTTTATAGCCCTTGTTTATAGATTAATAGCGTCAGGTTTAGTGGGATGAAGGACTTTACGCAGTCACAAAGTTAGGATGGAGGAGAGCTGGATTCATATGTACTCAGAATCTGAAACCCTTATCCATTGCTCCCCCACACTAGAGAAAGTGTTTTCTTAGATACAAGAGCTAATTTTTCCTAGAGGTAGAAATGGACACAGATTTCCCCAACACATAAAGAGAACACATCTTGGGATAGGTTGCTTTGTTCTGAATTCCCCCAGGTCTTGCAAACCCAATAAAAGTGGCCCAGCACAGAGTTGTATGTAGGATATCTGCCACATACCCATAGTGAACTGTTGTCTCCAAATGAGGTTTCCCTACAGAAGCATTATTAACTCCATTTCCTTGGAAGATGCAGGACCCGTATCCTTTGCATTGGTTGCTAGGTGACTCACTGCCCCGGCCAGCCAGGATTATGGATGCAAAGCAGAAATAAGAAAAGGCCAAAAATAGTCCTCTCCTTAAAATCCCATTTTCTGCATGCCCCTGGGCCCTTGGGAGACACTATCACAATAATTTATGCCACTACCATCCAAGAGAAAGAGAAGATTCTCTTTTTTAAATCAGGGGACCATGGCCATGCACTTACATCCCGTTTCTGGGTTTTCTGCATTAGTATTTAGAACCCACCTAGTAAAATACAAACATACATTAATAAATTGCTGGGAAAATCTCAAGGGGCAAACTATACACAAAGGTGAACAACTGATGGAGCCTTGGTTGTTAAGGATCCCACCCACCCAGCATATTAATCTCACAGTATTAATTTCTATCCCCCACCACACCCTAAACGGTCCCTTGTTTCTTGAGAAAATGTAAAGGCCACTCCACACCAGTTTCAGGTCAAAACTACCTTTGCCAAACATCACTCAATGACTTCTCTGGTTTAACAACTTATTTAAATATCTCTTCTTTCTGGGCTGTTGTACCTTGGGAAAGGTTTTTCTAATAGCCTCCCCACCTCCCAATTATTTTAACTAAACTTCCTCTAGACAACTGATGCTCGTCTTCCACCTCAGTTCTATTGGAGAAGTTTAAAATATTGGCTCTAATTTTTCACTATCCTGTAGTATTACATTTAAGATTGGCCACAGCCAACTGATAGGCAGAATGGCCTTTTTGACCCTTGGCTTTGGGTTTGGCCACATGACTTTCATCAGCTGTAATATTTTCTATCACTGTCATACCAAATCACAACAAAGACGTTGGCTTTAAAAAACTTCCATTTATTATCTCATAGTTTATGAAGGTCAGAAGTCCAGTGGGCTCAACTGAGTCCTCTGCTTAGGTTCTCACAAGGCCTAACGCAAGGTTATGGCAGGATTGGACTCTTAGATGGAAGTTCTAGGGATGAATTTACTTCCAACCACATCCAAATTGTTAGTCAAATTCAGTTCCTTGTGAATGTATGGCTGAAATCTACCTTTCCTTGTTGGCTGTCAGCTGAGGGCCAGTCTTTGCTCCTATGGGCTGTCTGCATTGCTTCTCATGGTTTCCATGTGATCATCTCCAGCAATGGTGGGTTGAGCTCCTCTCATGCTTCAAATCTCTCCAACTTCCCTTCTGTTGCATTTCTCTCACTCCAGCTGGAGGAAGCTCTCTGCTTTTAAGGACCCGTGTGATTAGATTGAGTCCATCCAGATAATCTTGAACAATACCCTTATTTTAAGGTTCATAATCTTAATTACACTGTAAAGTCCCTTTTGCTATACAGCATAACATATTCAGAGGTTTCTGTAAAAAAAAACACAAAAAACAAAAAAAGAACTCCAGCCAAGGACAGAAAATTTGGTCTAGAATTCTGGCTCTACTTTTGACTTACGTGATTTTGGACAAGTCATTTGCTCTCTATATGAATTGAGTTCTTCATATATAAATGAAGAACATAAACCCAAATTCATAGGATTGTAGCCAAACTTAAATAAAATAGTGAATTCCTTCATTCAACTCTTCTTTAGTATATTCATCAACCTAATACATAGTGAATTCCTATTATCAGCCAGACAGTAAGTTAAAGACTGAGAAATCAAAGATTAATTAAGACAAATTTCTTATTTTTAAGAAGTCTACATTCCCGTGAGAAAAGTATTTTGTAAATGCTAAAGGAGTCTGCATATCCGAGGCATTATTGTTCTATTTCTTCTTCTAATTTTTCTTATCCCTTCCCATTGGGTATGAACTAACTTTGCATATTTCCTGTCTTATTTTCCTCTAAACTGTCAGTCATTCATGAGCTTATTATAAAAATTAACATCCCTCAAATTCTACCTTCACATTCTTTACCTGAAATAAAAGGTGGTTACACTTACTCATTGGAAAGAAATATTCACTTCAGGGAGACCCAAATTTACTAAGCCCTGTAGGCAAGCACAGGAGCTTTTCAGTTGAAAAGGATTAACCTTTCTTATATCTATTGAAAATCCTCTTATTTTCTTCACTCATAAAATGCACCTCAGAGCATATATGTCTCAGTACCAAATCCCAAGAACAACACAAATGAGTTACATGCAATTCCAAATAAAAGATTGCAATGGAAATGGACTGCATTTGTTGCTATAATCTTCCAAAGTCCCATCTAACTATTCATCTTTTCTTCAGGATGGGAGCATTTCTATAAATGCTTATGGTCCTTAACTGTTCTCTTTTCCAGACATAGTCATTATTCAGAGTGTAACCCAATAGAGTATTTTGGGAACATTGCATTACTGTCATTCGCTGAGCTATTTCAGTTGTTGGTCTGCTTCCCTGCTTCTCTCCATCTCCTCTTCCCCTTTTACTATGTCCCTGGACCAGAGCAAATGCTCCTTTTGTTGGGCTGCCCCTAACAGTCAAAAATGATGCTAAGTGTGCATAGCTTGACCTGTTCTGGAACAATTCACCAACTGTCTAAATAACAGAATATTGGCATAGGAACTGGCCTCGGGGACGCATCAACACCCCACAAAGAACTGCCAGGAGGGCTGCTGCACTGTGATAACTTCCCCTTCCCTCCAAGGCCAGAACTGACAATGTCTCCACGGAGCCATCTTAACTCAACGTTAAGAAGGGCCTCTGGTCCAGGCCCAAAGTTCATTCAAAAGACAATGGAGATTATACTTCTAGAGATAGAAGACTTTACACTTAGAGATAGAAGAGTATACTCCAAGAGATAGAAGAATTTACACCTAGAAATAGAAATGTGTACTCCTAGAGACAGAAGACTTTACATCTAAAGATAGAAGAGTATACACCTAGAGATAGAAGACTTTACACCTATAGATAGAAGAGTATACTTCTAGAGATAGAAGACTATGAACCTAGAGATAGAAGAGTATACTCCTAGAGATAGAAGACTTTATATCTAAAAATAGAAGATTATACTTCTAGAAAAAAAAAAGACAATGGGATGCTCACTCATTAGGTTTTCTCACTGCTCTCAAAGATTTTCTTACCTTGAAGATATTTTCACACAGAGCGAATATATTAAATGGTAACAGACACTCACAACCATCATGCTTTCAAAGGAGACAGCCAACAGGGTAGAATTTGCAGCCACGCCCAGCTAAGGGATAGGTCAGTCACAGTCAATTGCAGTGTGTTTTTGTCGTTCCGGTCATCACTTGTACCAGAATATGATATCAGACATTTGAGCATAAGAGCCAGAGACGGTATGACACATCCAGGGAATGAGGGGGACTGTCTACTAATGCTCTCCTTGGGGAAGAGGCGAGGTGTGTCGGAGAGGCAAATCCATGGAATCAGTGCTAAGGACCCCGAGTCAAGAAAAAGAGACAGCCCTGTGTTGGGGGCTGTAGCTGGTGTATTAAATTAAGCACACGCAGATGTTGACCTGCTGAGTGGGGAGCCACAAGCCACCCACAGGGGGTCGGCAGGGAGCTCCCTCAGCATCTGAGCTCCCACTTTGGGGAAGTGAAAACCCTGGGGGCATTTTGACTGACCGTACAGTTTCAGTACACTCACACAAAAGAAGTCAAGTCACAAGATTTATTACTGATGGATCCCAGAAACAGGGCAATGAGCTGGCGGAAAGGCAGTCCTCTGTCCCAGGTCAGGAGGGAGATGGAGATAGACAGCAGGGTAGCAAGCACCTGCTACTTTTAAGGTGGCTGGGACAGAGGTCCCTAACATTTCACTAGCTCAAATCTAAGTGGTTATTTTTAAAAGTGTCCCAGGAAAGAGCAAAGTGGGAACTTGGGGCAGGGATCCTAAACTCAGGTCCTTATCTAAATGTCCAACAGTGTTGTCATACTATAAGATGCACAGGCAGCAACTTGAAAAAGCCATTTCCTCATCACAAACCTATGTGCAAGGTAATGAAAACACAGAATGTCAGAATCTGGAGGGACAGGTAAACAAACAAAAAAACAAAAAGAACAGAAGACGGTGGAAGCCTGCAAGACATCAGAGGTTAGGGGACAAACACAGGGGAAGCAGAGATGGAATGAGATGTGAGTGTAAAATAAGGTGCTTTAGGGAAACCCTGTGCTGCTATTGCCCCATCCTCCTTGAAGCTTAGTACAGGGTCCTCACTCGGTCAGAAGTAGAGGTCTTGAATTGGCAGGTTGCCAACATAGTCCACGTCTTAATTCTATAACGTAAAGAAGTAGATTCAATAACAGTAAGTCTCCTTCAGCTACTTCCTCCCTCAAGAGCATGATAAAACTGCAGAGGACTGACTTGTCTGTCAATGCCTTACAGCATTATGGTTAAAAGAGACCTCAGAGGCCGTTTGGATTATCCTCTTGCCCTTAGGCAGATTTCTCTAAACCATCCAAGTTACTTTTCATGTTAATATGAAGCTATTATTACACAAGTCAGACCAGAGGAGTTAAGGTCCCAACAGATATATGGTCAAGGGCTTATGTCTTCTTGAGAGGGTCTTGCCAGGAAACCCCTGGGTCTTGTCTATCCAGTTTAATCACATTGACCACATGATAGCCTTTCCATGATGGACAGCATCACGTTTTCTTACCTCTATCCTGCAATGGGTTTTCCAATGCTTGATACGCAGTAGGTGTTTCAGAAATATTTGTGACATGGATAAAAGACTCAGATCCAGATCCTTGGCACTCTCACAGCTGATGAAGTCTGTTAAGAACCATAATAGCTATGAAAATCTTCACCATGCAGGTTCCACTGCTGGAGAATGGAATCCAGTGTGACTCATTAGGAGGGAATGTGGTTTACATTGCAAAAATATTGCATAGTTATAAGGTGGGATGAATAAGCAGGTGGGAAAGAAAGGACCAAAGGCTTCTGATCAAAGCAAACACATTCTAAAGAATATGACCTCAGAAAATTGTGTCTATGAAAATGGATTCATAAATAAAAATATTACATGACCATTTCGATGCTGCTCTAGGGCATATAGGAGACTGGCTTTAGGGACTGAGCTAGGTTTCAGATGCCAAGTGGCCTAAAGTTTCAGGTTGGGAGGCAGGAAGCTGTAAGCAGCTGAACTGAGACTTTTAAAATTTTTAATTTAAAATTTTTTCCAGTTTAACTGAGATATAATTGACATGTAATACTGTATAAGTTTAAGATGTACAATGTAATGATTTGGTATATGTATATGTTGGAAACTGATCGCCGCAATAAATTTACTTAGCATCCATCACCTCATGTGATCACAAGATTTTCTTGTGATGAGAACATTTAAGATCTACTCTCTTGGCAATTTTCAAATATGCCATACAGTATTGATAACAATAGCCACTATGCTGTACATTATATCCTTAGAACTTAAACTGGAAGTTTGTTGACCACCTTCACCCATTTGCCCTACCCCACTACCCCTTCCTTTGGCAATCACCAACCTGTTCTTTGTTTCTAGAAGTGCAGTTTTATTTTTAGGCTCTACATATCAGTAAGATCATACAGTATTTATCTTTCTCTGTCTGACATTTCACTTAACACAATGTCCTCAAGATTCATCCATGTTGTCACAAATGGCAGGATTCCCTTCTCTTTTATGGCTGACTTTTTATGGCTGGTATATGTATTTCTTTATGTGTGTGTGTGTGTGTGTGTGTGTGTGTGTGTGTGTGTGTGTGTGT